>NC_138759.1:39937410-40477410 GCF_965113315.1 Podarcis vaucheri
ACAGATGACTCAGCAGTGCTGGCTATTAGATCCATACCATTTTATCCTGTAACCACCACTATCCCATATACTACTTGCTTTTTGTAACTTTCGTACGCTGGCAGGGATGTATTTAGAAATGCCTCTTTCCCAACCTTGGTTGGTTAGTGGTTTGGATTTGCAAGGAAGTACTCTTTTAAAAAAGGGAAACAATGCCTCAGCTTCACAATGATGCATTGAGAAACTCAGACAAGTAGGATTGCCACTTTATTGTGGTATTTTCTTGTGTAAAATGAGGAAGGAAGTCAGGTCGGATAGAAGAAACAAGCAGCTTCAGGTGTCCTGGGGGGCCACACAAAATGAGGTTGTGGGCCATGGGTTCCCCAGCTGTACTATAGTTGGGAATGGACAGACATATTCCAATGGCTATAAAAGCCAACTAAAATGGATAGCTTGGAGCACCTATTAGAGACCTGTCTGCAGTTGAATGCCTAAGAATTTTGTTTTTCTTGTGCGATTTTAATGTGTCCTTTTTCTGTGTTGAATTTTCATAGGATGCCTTTAGTGTACCAAGGTTTTAACTGCATTAAAAAGAAGAAGAATAAATTATTTAACCCCCCCCCCCCAAGAAACTGCATTCCCTCAATAGTCTTGTTTACTGGTTTCTATTCTGTATTTGTTACTTGATTGATTGTATCAACCCTTTTCAGAAGTGGTAGCAACAACAACAAACCCCTAACATTTGCTACTTGCAAGGTATGAATAAAAAATTATGAGCTACAGTGTGCCCCGCAAGACGAAAAACTCGCTAGACGAAAGGGTTTTGCGGTTTTTTAGCTGCTTCGCAAGATGAATTTCCCTATGGGCTTGCTTCGCAAGACGAAAACGTTTTGCGTTTTTTGCAAGTTTGTTTCCTTTTTCTTAACACCGTTAATACAGTTGCGACTTGACTTCGAGGAGCAACTCATAGAACGCGGTATGGTAGCCTTTTTTGAGGTTTTTGGTGATTTTTGAAGCTTTCCCAAAACTTTTCCGACACCGTGCTTCGCAAGACGAAAAATTCGCTAGACGAAAAAACTCGCGGAACGAATTAATTTCGTATTGCGAGGCACCACTGTATAAGGAAATAGCACTTCATTCAGAGAGCCATAATATAGAGATTACTGGAGCTTGAAAGCTGGATTCCTTTTGTTGACCATTCTCCTGTGATTGTGGAAGAGAGACTGGCATTGCTGTTTGAAGTGGGGAAGAATACGCCAAATTATCCACTGTCAATTTTCCACTCCCTATCCCACATTTGATGCTATGAATTGCATTCCATTTGGTTTGAGTGTTAAAGGGCAGGTGTTACATCCTACAGCCAAGGACCAAGTTCGTGAGTAGCTTCTGATACTTAAACTAAAATTGGCATGGTGCAGGCATGGAAGTGATTTTATGGGCTGTAATATAGTCCAGTCTCCTATCAAAGTAGGATTTATTTTTGGTTTCTTAAAGTCTGTCATATTGTGCTAAAGCTGATTTTATTGTAGTGGTGTATTTTGTTTTGTTTTTTTAGGTCTGTTCTTGTTTGTGTTTACAAAAGAAATAAGGAAGCGGAGATTTAGTACATTTAATACAGCAAATCTGCATCTTAACATGCATTTGACTTGAAATGGGATTGCTCAGTTGGTTAGAACGTAGTGCTGATCAACACCAAGGTTGCAGCTTCGATTCCCATTAAGGGACAGCTGCATATTCCTGTATTGCAGGGGATCGGACTAGAAGATCCTCAGGATTCCTTCCAACTCTGTGATTCTGTGATTTCAACCATACGTGGTTGAAGGCGGTCTGGGGAGGGAAAGGATCAGAGGTCCTGGGCAAGGCCTGCTTAGCATACTCTTTGAGCATGGCACCTTTGGCCAGCAGCTCCGTGGCTCTGGAAGTGGTGGGGATTTCCCATGGGATCTCTTGAGAGCTAAAGGCACCCTGCTCTCAGGGTGCACCAAAGTGGCTTTGTCTGGGGAAAACAGTCAAGACCCAGCACAAAATGAGTGCTCTTGTGAGAGCATTCACACAACTCTCAGAGCCACTGCACTGCTGGCCAAAGGTTCAGGCGTGCTGCGTGGGACTTTTCTCCTCACTTACTGCCTTATAGAAGGCAAACAGGCTGGCTAACTGCATGGGCATCTCCAAGGGTTATTTGGGCTATACAGTGGTGCCTCGGGTTACAGACGCTTCAGTTTACAGACACAGCTAACCCAAAAATAGTACCTCGGGTTAAGAACTTTACTTCAGGATGAGAACAGAAATCGCATTGTGGCAGCAGCAGGAGGCCCCATTAACTAAAGTGGTGCTTCAGGTTAAGAACAGTTTCAGGTTAAGAACGGACCTCCAGAACAAATTAAGTTCTTAACCCGAGGTACCACTGTATGCAGTTTTCATGTATACGTGTAACCCTGGGAATCTAACCGTCACACAAGATGCAGTTCCCCTGTATTGCACATGTTCACTCACAACATTGAGAACTATGGCTTCTACTCCAAAAAAAAGTTTTACTCAAGAGTAGATGCATTGAAAGGAATGGACCTAAGTTAGTCGTGTCCATTAATTTCAGTAAGTTTCTTCAGAGTAAAATTTAGTTGGATGCAACCCCATGTGTGCAAACTGTTGATGTGGCTGCTTATGAAACTCTTCGCAAGCTTATAGTGGTTAACCTCGCACAATGGACAACATAACGTTTCTTGCATTTCATGTTTCAGTTTGAGAGCTTGAAGTGGTTTTGTCCAGACTTTAACTGCATTTCTTGAATAATGCTGCAAGGATGATAACAGCCTTCCACACTGTATTTATTCTTGCAAGACAGGGCATTATGTATCTAATCAAATATTGCTTTCAACTTCCTGCAATTCTTTATTATATATAATGATAATGCCAAATGCATTACAGTGCAGTCCTATTCATATTTAGCCAGAAACAAGTCCCATTGGGTTCAATAGAACTTACTCCCAGTTAAGTGTGTATATGAGACTGAAACATTAGACTTTTTTTCAGAGTAACTTTCTCATGTATTTGACTGGCAATTAGCATGTGATCTCATAGTATAAAATGTGCTCAAAGGATAACTGAAATCATAGTTCTGCAGTATGCCAGCCATATTAATGTTTTTTTGTCTATCTGTAATATGTAAATTTCACAACAATTTTTTTTAAAAAAAAGATTTCAGCCATTGATTCCCTTAGACTCCTAAATTCTAACAACATTATTAAACTTTTCAGGACAGCCTGTTCAAGATAGGAAGTACCATTTAAGATAAATGGTTAGTATGTAATGTCAGTTGATGCAAAACACAGAGGATCATGACAGTATTGCAGACAGGTATACCATGGATTGAAATTTTCTTTGTCCAAACATTCTGTGTGTGGTTCTCTATGGCATGGCAAAGAAATAATAGATCACTTTCTTTTCCTAATTGTGTGATCTAGGGAGTTAATTTCTAAATTTACTCTCACATTTTCTTTAGTGGCTGTATGTATAGAAAGAACAGTATTCTTGTAAGATCATTTTTGTTCTAACTCAGTGAATGTTTAAATCTCTGAATGCCATAATATTGGCACTCCATGACTCCTCTATTTCAGAAAAAGAAAATTGAGTAATTAGATTGGGTATCCCAGGTTGGAATTCCTCAAAGTATACCATTCCTTTATAGCTATAACACATTGAAATGCTAGAGAATGTTCAAAACCTTCACATTCAGGTGACATCAAATTTTATCTATTATGGATAGACCAGATCAATAAATTATTACAATCCTTTCTGATCTAGTATTTTCTGATCTCCTACATGGAAGGCATTTTTTTTTTAACCTATGAGCTTAAAACGTGCCATGATTATTCGAGCAGGGTGGGGAAAATGTATCTGATAGTTTGCTTCCCAAGATGTTGCCTAGAAACATTCACTACTTAACCCACTTGAAAACAAACTGTTCCTTGAGCCTCAAGGCCAAAGGAAATGTGTTGCAAAACAGTTAAATGTTTTCATTGTTTGCAACAGTGAAATCTTGCATATATGACTTTTTTAAAAAGAATACTTTTTAACGTTTTAGACTTTTGAATGTAAATATTAAGCAAACAGTATGGGACATTTAATTTGGGGCTAATCTTATATATACAGCCTCTTGACTTTTTAAAATAGTTGGAGAGTCCACCACCTCTCGTGGGAGTCTGTTCCACTGCTGAACGACTCTTACTGTGAAAAAGTTCTTCCTGATGTTTAGGTGGAATCTCCTTTCTTGTAACTTGAAGACATTGGTTTGAGTCCTGCTTTCCAAGCAAGAGAAAACAAACTTGTTTCTTCTTCCACGTGATAACCCTTGAGATATTTGAAGATGGCTATCATATCTCCTCTCAGTCTTCTCATATCCAGGCTAAACATACCCAACTCCCTCAACCATTCCTCATAAGGCTTGGTTTCCAGACCCGTTGCTCTCCTTTCCACACGTTCCAGCTTGTCAATATCCTTCTTAAATTGTGGCACCCAAACTGGTGTGGTCTGATCAAATCAAATCAGAATAGAGTGGCATTCTCAGTGCTATATTTCTAGAAAAAGAGGTGCCACAACTCACCATGAATGCCGCCCTTGTTCTCTTAAACTGACAATGGCGTCCCCCTGAGAGGTGCCAGAACTGAATTCTGGTGAGTTCTAGATGAAACAAAGCCCTTCTCTTACTTCCCATGATCTGGACACTACTGTTGATGCAGCCTAGGATAGTTAATGCTCATCTGTAAGATGAGATTTTCATTTTCATCCTGCTTCTTTTCAAAATGAAAGGTACTAGCATTTCATGAAGAAGATCAAGACTGGTATATTTACTTCTCTCTCTCCTCCTCCTCCTCCTCTGCAATCTTTATCTGGACACAGTGAAACCCTTCCAGAGAAAACAAACAAACATGCATACTATATAATTGGGAGTGAATTTGTCTAACTGCCAAGACTTTGAAGGTAATCCATTAAATTGTTTGGAAAGGGGTGTTGATACAGGAACAAAGGAACAACACCTGATGCCAAATAAACCTTCACTGCCTGAAGCAGGTCTGAAGTCAACCAAGCAGGGACTGAACAGAAGCAAATAAGTTACCGAAGACCCAGAAAACAATAACATTATTAAAAAGGAAAATTAATTTTCTCTTTTGCATGTATATAATTTGATACTTGGTCAACAATTATTTTAAGGGTGCATATTAGTCAGTGGAACACAAGTCACTTTGAAAGCACTGCTTCAGAGAATAAAAAAGTACAAATGATGAGGTTAACTACAGAAAAGTAAAATGCCCATCAGCCCCAGCCAGCATGGCCAGTGGTCATGGATGATGGGAACCGTAGTCCAGCAACATCTGGAGGGACCATGGGAAAGGGAACTGGTCTAGAGTGTGATCTTGTACATGTCATATAGGAAGACTATGTGATATACTGTTGTGTCAGAAAAGATTCTCAGAATCCTAGGTGGCAGCATGAACATTGTAGGCGTTTGAAGCTACATGTGCATAACTCATGTGATGTAGATGTTGGTGGATCCATGGGATTTCCATGTAACGCCTGAGAAAGCCATCAACTCTCTAACCAGGAAATCGAAGCAGATTTTGTTTCATAAACCACTTCGAGGTTTTACTGCAATCAAGTGGAATATGTAAATGTTGTTAACTATCATTCAAAGAAATTAGAGATGGAAAGTAGGTGCCGAAGCACAAGGTTTTGAAGCAGTAACATGCAATTCTGGAGGCTTAGACTGAAGGAGTGCTGTTTTCCTTACCTATATTTTTACGGCTGCATTCGTCTGTGGCCTAGTTTGGATATTCCTACTGAGGGCAGACTTCTGCTGAGGGTGGTCATAGTTTAGAACTCTTGTTTCAGTTAGAGATCTGAGAAGTTGAGTGAGGCAAGAGAAATGTTTGCATGGTGCTCAGAATGCCGGTTTGGATATTTAAGATGAATGAAACCTCATAGCCCGACAATTGTTAACATGTGTAAGATTTTTGAAAACAAATTTCCTGTACTAATTTTGCAGTAGTTTCATTTTGATTTAGAGTTTTGTATTCCTATAAAACTAATTTTAAAAACAATAATTTCCAAGTAAAGCTTTTGACTCTGGTTTCAAATGTAAAATTTTTAACGCCATTAAGTGTATGCTGTAACTTGCACACATGCATCCCAAGTCAAGTATTTTGCTACAAAAGTATTTGAACCTTTTGAGTACTGTAGTTGAAACCTTTGAGTCATTTACAGGGTATAATCTTGTGCATGTATATCCAGAAGTAAGATTCATTGAGTTCAATGGGACTCATTTCCAGGTAGTTGTATATCAGTTTGCTGTCTTTTACAGCATGTAAAATTAACATGGTGTTCGTTTGTTTTTAGTTTTGCTAAATATATCAGGCATGCTAAATCAGATGCTTGAGATCATGTCTTAACCTTCAATGGCTATACAATACTTCAAAGAGCTTAGGATAGTTGGATCACGTACTAAAGTTGTCTTGTATTCAGAGCATTTGGCATCACATGAAGAAAGGCACGTCTGCCTGGAAATACACCAAAAGATGACAAATCATTCAAAGATCAGTATAGCTGAAAGCAGTACAATACCGATCTTTTAGAAGGCTGCTGGAAGTGCAGCTTTCCATCTTGCACAGAAGAGCGTTTGTCAGTGAACAATAACCAGTGTCCATGCAGATGTAGCTTGCTACTGTAAATGGGAAGGGCTATGTCTGTTGATGTTACCAGTGTATGATGTAATCACATAATACTGCAGGGCAAGAGGAGTTACAAGGCAAGCAGTGAAGTTTGGGAGGGAGGAATTTGCAGTAGGAAGTAACCAGGAAGCAATGATTTATATATATTATATTATATTATATATTATATTATATTATATTATATTATATTATATTATATTATATTATATTATATTATATTATATTATATTATATTATATTATATTATATTATATTATATTATATTATATTATATATATTGCTTCCAATCAACCCTCTTGTATGTTGAAGTAACTAATTTGTCTGTGATTTAGGAAAGAATAGTTTATTGGTTGCTGCAAAAACAAAGAGTCTTGCGGCAATTTAAAAAAAACCCACACAAACAAATTAGTTAATATTTTTAAGGTGCAACCTGACTTTTTACTCTGACTGCAAACAGGAGTCTTTATAGGAGTCTTTAAATGGAAAGATCCGAGTTAAGCTGGTTTACATAAAAGTGAAATGTCAATAATTGATCCTTATGTTTGGAGTGAGATCCATAGGACATGCATTTGCCACATTGCTGGTGAGCCTGAATAACAGAATCACTCAAATGTTTTAGGAAGACCTGAGATATAAATGAAGGAACCTGTAGCCTTATATGCCTAAATAAGCCTGGAGCTTATATGTTAGCCCCCCCCCCCCCGCAAACACCTGCTTCCTGCAAGTTGCAGTTTTTTCTGCTCTGAGAGGGAATGGTGGTTTGGTGAAAAAAATAATACTTAGTCCATGGAAAGAGTTTTTGTTGTCTCATCCTCTCAGCATGACAGATAATGGATTCTGAGAGGGCATAAACTTGATGGCAGTTGCCATGATGACAGTAGCAAGGATCTTGTTATACTGTTCGGGTTTAATCCTTGACCATATAACTACTTTTGTATTTTTTATCTTGCATATGTTTTTGCATGTACTTTCTATTGAAGAGTAATGGAAATCAGTATACTATATAAGTGAAGGGTAATGGGAATCAGTATGCTGTATAAGTGAAATTAAAATGTACCATATGAATTTTATTCTAGGAACGCAATCCGTCTCCTCCATCTCTGATCTACAATGAGTGCCAAATCCACTATCAGCAAAGAGATTTTCGCTCCGCATGATGAAAGAATGTTGGGAGCAGTCCAAGTAAAAAGGAGAACGAAGAAAAAGATTCCTTTTTTGGCAACGGGGGGTCAGGGCGAATATTTAACTTATATCTGTTTGTCAGGTAAGAAAAATGATTTTGACATCTAGCTGTCCTTTCAGTTTCTCTTTGTAGTTTGATTAACTGATTAGATATTGTGATTGCTAAAAATAATCCAGTACCATGAATTTTAATCAAACAAGTAGATCAACAGTATGCTTTGTCATTTGATATTCATAGGTTTGACTACATAAGACAAAAGTATGGATGTCTACGGCAATTATATGCTGTAAGTGGCAATGTTGAACTGTCCTTGTAATTTCAGTGATCTTTCTAGTGTTTGACAGGAAATTATAGAAAGATGAATTCACTTTGCCATTCATGTGCTTGGAAGGAATGTATGTGGGTTTCTGGTGTTGGCATTCAGGGATTTATTTATTTGGCACATGTTTTATGCAGATTTAATTTGCTTCCAAATATCCACTGAGCTTCCCTGGGCCTAGGGATTCACTTGCTGTATGAGATCAAAGTTCCATTCTGCCACCATTAGTGGTCCATTGGTTGTCTCTGGAAAGCTCACAAGCAGGGTGTGATGGAGACTATCCTTAACTTTGTCCTGCTATGCTGTTCTCCCATGAAATTTGTCTAATTATTTTCAAAGCCATATCTGATTTTTCAAATTTTAGAGGAAATAAACTCCACTGGTAGATTTTGATTTATGTGAAGCAGTACTTTGTTCCAGTTGTAACTCTATTTTACAACATGTACCAAAAGGTTTCTACATGTACCAAGAGTGACTGGCCTCATTCATTCCACATTGTCCAAGAGGGTAACAAGGCAGCCTGTTTGCTGACATAATCTAGACATCTCACAATGTCATTAGCGTTTTTACTAAGTTAGCAGTGCATTCTGCCGTTCATCCTTTTGTCAAATCAGGTTTCCTATTGTGAGAATCATTCCATCGTTTTATTTGCATACCGCCTTTCCAAAGTCAAAACCATGTTCAAGGCAGCTTACAACATGTAAAAAATTACATAATGACAGACATAACAAAAGTAGTAAAATAATAAAACATCAAGAAGTACATATTGAACAATTTCAACATAAATTTTAAGTTCTAAAACAAACAAATAATAATAACAGCAACAACCCCCAACAAAAACACACCCCTAACAATACCTCAGCCCAATAGTCTGTTCAAGAGCTTCAACTTTTGTAGTTGGAGTCAGTCACGGCCAAGTAGAAAAGGGGTTTCAGAGCAGGGAACTGGTATTCCTGGACTCGCAGCAAAGATGGTCCCTGCTAATCCACCCTACTCATCCCTGGAGGTAGATCATTGACATGAGATCATCTGAAAAACAGCTCCTTGTCCTCTCTTCTGCTATTGGGTCACCTTGCTCTGTCTTTTGAGGACCTTTTACTCCAGACTTGAAGTTCTTTGGAGAGGAGCTCTCACAGAGGTCTTCTAAATTCACATCTTTGAATAGCTATGTCCTGCTTCCTTTAGTAGCCAAATAGAAATCTAAGGGTAATTAAAATGGCTGTATGTTTAAAAATGAGGTAGATTTGTTAACTATCCACAAATTAGCTTTAATTTTCAACTTTAAATTTTAAGCTTCGCTCAAAACTTGGCTTACCTACCGTTTCAGACATTTTCTTTGCAAAGGTAGGGTCACAGCACATATGCTGCCTCGTAGTTGGCCAATACTAATAATTCAAATTTGGCTATGATATAATTGGGTAACACAGATGCAATAATAACTTTTTAAAAAGAAGATAGAAAAAGAAGGCTGTTTTTCCAGGTCAAAGCCAATTTTAACAGTCCTTAGAGATAACTGTATATTGAGCTATGAAGGAGCTTTGGAAGTTTGTTCAGTTGATTATTGCACTCCTTTAGCTTGTGGGATCCACTTTTCTCTCGTCCTTATTCTGCTGTTGAAAAGCATACTGCAGAGAACAGGCAACGTTTGTTAGACTGCAAAGAACTCAATAATATAGTCCTGTAATTGTAGGCTAGCAGTATTGAGAATTTAGAGTGTAAAGCTGAGCTGACATTTAGGTCCAAATGTCATGTTGTGTATTTGCAGTCCTCAAGTGCAAAGGACAGGAATTATTGGCGAGTGTACACCGCAACCTGCTGTGTCAAACTGGGTCTTAACTTGCTTGTTGATCCACTGGTTTAAATCCATTGCTCTTATTTAATAAATTTTGTATTTCAAAAGCTCAGGGCTTCTGGAAAACCTTCCTTACAATCTGTTGTCTTCTGGTTTGAACAATTAAAAGCAAAAATAAATTACCCTTTTACCTTCACTCCCAGTGGAATTGACTACATGTAAAAGATACTGGGAGTGGATGAGTTCCCCTATGAAAATGCAGAGTAGAATGCTTCCCTTGTCCTTCCTTCTAGAAGAGAGGGGTCCCATCCAGCTATTTGGATAGTGCGCACCCCGGAAATGATCTCTTTCAGCTTCTGCCTTCTGGAAGAAGGTCCAGGGTTATAAAGACTAGGACTAGCCGCCTGAGAAACAGTTTCTATGGTATTTAATTATGGGGTATTAGAGTTTTTAGGGGCTAACCAGGCTGGGATAGTTGGGATAGCAGGCTTGTTGGATTTTGAATGTCTGATGTAGATTTTTCAATTTCGTTGTTCTGTATGGGACAGTGACAATAAAGATTATCGTATCGTATCGTATTTGAAAGAATGGCAGGCTAGGGCTCCTACCTGTGAATTCATGTAGCTTGTAAATTCTATGCTTCTATTTCAAATACCAGAACCTCCTTTTGGAGAAAGCAAAGAGGTTCATCAGTAAAGAGGTGTTGGCTTATGGGATGTGATGCAGATTGCACCAACACTTGTTGATATGTCAAAATGCAACTCCACCCTTACACCTGATTTTATTGGGTTTTTGTTGTTGTTAATATAGTATTTTTGTACTTCTCTTTGGTTTTTTTAGATGGAAGTCTCCTGAACTTACAAACCAATTTTGGGAGGTACTGCTGGGGGGAGTGGGGGGTTGAAAAGCCCTGCTGCACTATCAGAAGCCCTTTGTGCCCCATTTGAATCTTGCCCAGAGATCCATATCAGGGTTCACCATGATCTCTATGTGATAAAAATTAAAAACACAGGAAATCTGATCATGGATCTCCATCAATCTCTTATCATTTGACCCTGAATAACCTGGAATGTCAGAGAGAACTAACAGTTTTTTTCTTTACTTAGCCATTTATTGTTATTATTTCCTAGTTGTTCTGAGATTCTTATAGATCTGTTTCCAGAGTTCTCCTCAACTTTTCAGCTTGGGGACTTACAGGGAGGAGTCGAGCACAGTGTGGGCAGTCTTTTAATTTCTTTAAATCTGCCTTCCTACCCTGAGTGGGGGGCATTACTCATAAATATCATCAGAGAACTTTTAAAAAAGTTAAGCCACTGTGGGATAACTTACAGGTAAGAAACCCAGTGGGCTGTCTTCTAGCCTGTTAATTGATTCCAGTCTTGTCATGGGTAGCGTAGCAATAGCTGTGAGTAGTCCAGCACTTGCAGATTCAGGAACAGCTGGAAGAGACTGACTGCTGCTTGGAGGCATGTCAGTCAAACTTGATATCGGGTGCCAAAATAGCTTCTGTCATCGCTGTCTCCATTCTAGCAGCTGATTAGCAGCAGGGTGTTTGCTCACTGCTCTGGTATGCCTATTTTTAATTTTCTCAGAAAACAGTTTTGGAAATTAAAAGAATCCTTAATTTTTTCCTTCTTACTGTGAAATGTAGTCTCCTACTCCCCAATTGCCATGGGTTTCTAAATAATAGAAAGTGGTTCACACACACACACTCTTTATTTATTTCCAGTTTTTCTCAGTGGATGCACTCAAACAGAGAAGGCAGCTGTGTTGACACTAGCAAACTTTCAGAATTCCTGGTGACTTTTAGACTTCATTTATTGCCATACTGTAAAGCTTTACGTGGAATGGATTACCATAATAGTAATTCCTTGTGGTTTGGCTGATGACCTGTGTGGCACTTGATGGTGTGATTTTCTTTCAAAGCATTAAAATACGACATTTTGTTCTAATTAAAGAAAAGGTGTTGCATACTCTTAGCCTTTTGTTTCAGGAGGACCTCACCCATGAGTTCACAATTTGTGGTAAATGTTTGATCATGATGAAAGCCATTTTAGATGTGCAACTAGATTATACATTGTGTATTGCCAATTAGCCCTTAAGTGAAATCATAAAAGGCAGCATCGGTAAAGATAAAATTGCATTGTATATAAGCTCTTGTGTCCATTTGAAATAAAGAGGTGTGGTGGTGGTTTTGTTGCTAATGAACCCTCTAATGCGTTTATTAGCTAACATTAACTTCAGCTATTTTTAAATTATTGCTTCTAAAAGCATGACGTCATCATGGTGGACTGCATGGGGAAAAGTCATTTATTTTATACGAATGTGATTTGCACAAATAAAATGGTTGAAATGGAGGGCTCTGATCCAGATAAGCCCATATGTGAGCTTAAGTGCTTTTTTGTACATACGAGTGTATGTATCCATTTTCCTTTCCATTTCAGCAACTATCACTGTCTTCCACTGTGGAGGGTTTCTTCTGGGACAGCATGCCAGTCAGTTGATCAGTCAACTATTGTCGATTGACCATCTGCTTGAACACTTTCAAATATTCCATGATCCCAAGATTATTACTTGTAGCTAGCAACTTACTTTCACAACTACTTTTAAAATTTTGATTTGTACTATTAATTGCCTTCTTTCTTTCTTTCTTTTTAGAAAAATCATTTAAAATGCATACAAAAAACTGCAGGCCAGCTGGTGCTCCAGTATAAGAGCCAAGCAGATACCGTTCAGTAAATTGTTCACACTAACCTATCATCATTAAAAGTAATTATAATTTCCATCAAGAAATTAATTTCATTATAGTGGAATCATGTCTTATGCACGGGTTAGGTTCTGGAGTCAGCATGTCAGGCTAAAAAATTGCTTATAATCAAAATTACAATCAAAATCTTTTGACACACTTTCCCTCGCCTGTCAGGCTGTGAGGCACAGCTTGTTTCTGAGCTGGAGCTGTATGTATTGGTAGTCCAGTCAGAGGGGATTTCCTGCCCACTCCTCCATTTGTGAGCCTGGAGGGCAAGGATGAAAAGCAGAGGAGGAGGCAGAGAGGGAGAGAAAGAGAAAAGGGAGGCAGGAGAAAAAGGCTGGAACAGTTCCTTAAGCTGGTGGATGGGATCCTAAGAGAGGGAAGGAGGAACAAAAAACAACAACAGGGTTCCTTGCTGCTTTCTCCAAGGGTGGCAGCTGCACATGACCTGCTGTAGAGCACTTTTTTTCTTTCTCTTTGCCAAGCATGCATGGTTGAATTTGTATAAGTTAAATGCAAGTACGATGCAGCTCCACTGTATTTCAGCTCTTTTGTGGTTAGCATATGTACAGTTGGTGATTTAAGAGTGTGTGTGTGTGTACACACACACACACACAGAGAGAGAGAGAGAGAGAGAGAGAGAGACAGACTGCTCTTTTTGGTAAAAGGTGGGGTGCCAGCACTCACTGGAGAGCCAGTGTGGTGTAGTGGTTAAGAGCAGTCGACTCGTAATCTGGTGAACCGGGTTCGCTTCCCCGCTCCTCCACATGCAGTTGCTGGGTGACCCTGGGCTAGTCATACTTCTCTCTGAAGTCTCCTAGCCTCACTTACCTCACAGAGTGTTTGTTGTGAGGGAGGAAGGGAAAAGTGATTGTTAGCCGCTTTGAGATTCCTTAGGGTAGTGATAAAGGGGGATATCAAATCCAAACTACTCCTCCTCCTCCTCCTCCTCCTCCTCCTCTTCATCATCATATTTGGGGGGAAAGTGTTGTGGGTGCCAGCACAAAATGGCTGCCATAAACAGCAGCACCTTGATGATACTCTGTACTAGTGAATACCGTTTGTGTGTGTAATTGTTCTAATACAGGTAATGGTCTCTGAAATAGCTTTTTTGGTAGGCCACAGTGGCCAGGGGGAAGACACACACTCTCCAAGGTCCTGTTATGTGAGAACAGAACCCCACATGGTGCCCTTTATCTTCTGGCTAAAATTCCTTAAATGTAGGATGTGGCTGACTGCTTTCTCTGTAGTTTGCCTGACTAATACTTTATGGGTGGTGTTGTTAATATCTGAGAGGACCCAAAGTGTGAAAATAACTGTCTCCTGATGATTTTTGAGGATAGTGTAATGTACATGACAACTTTTCAAAGCCAAGCAGCTGTCGACCAGATGGCTTCACTGTCCTTGAAAATGAAGAAAAGCTACTGAAATATACTCAGAGCTACAAAACCCAAGTCTTACAGAATTCATTTCCAGTAAGATTAGATCTACAGGGTAATAGTTGTCTATGAATGTGGTCAATTATATATATAGTGAACTGACAAACTGTGTATTGGCCTTGTTCAGATGTAAACAAGCCTCAGGCTCCTGTGTCCTCCTCTCAGCATGCCCTCTTCTTTCTTCCCCACTTTGTAATAATTTCAGAATACGACATAGTTGTACAGTACAAGTTCCATACAGAATTGCCTGCCTACCTTCCATTCATTTTTGTAGCTAATCCTTCAGAGGGCTGTAGAATTGAACCCATTTATTGTAAAGATGCAATATTGTGGAAGAACATGATAGTTCTCCATATTACATAAGAACTTTGCAAGTTGTAAGAATGCTTTGAATAAAGCAGATGTTATATTCTGATTCATACAAAATTCATCTTCTGTTAAGATACTACGCCTATTCCACATATAAGATTTACCATACACTGCAGTCCTGTGCACACTTACTTGAGAATGGGACTTACTTCTGAGTAGACATGCACAGCACAGCACGCTATGCATGTAACAATATTATAGGCCTTAGTTCTCTGCAGGGTTTCACCAATCCCTTGTCACTATTTATTGCCATTCTTTCACATACTTTTTGTGAATAAGATTATCTGAGGTTTTTTAGAAGTACATGGCAGGTACTGAAATACCTATTCTCAATCTGGAAAACCCCTGAGGTGTTAACACACAGAGCTGACAATGAAAACACTGGAAAGACTAATTACTTAAATTAGTGGGATCCTTATTTTGCATTCTGACACTCCCCCCTTTTTTTCATTAAAAGATTGAAGTTTTATTCATACAGCCCATTATATACGGAGAATTGTTCTGCAAGAAGTTTCTACCTCAGTTTGTTGCATGATCAAGTGATCTTTTTAAAATGTGCCCTTTCAATAAAATTACAACCTGTGATGTTTAGAAACATTGAACAAATGGATGCCATTAAAATTGTGAAGGCAACCTAGTGAACAGTTTTATGAATTTGAGTTGGCATTGACTGCAGAATAAGTTATGTGGTGGTGAGAGTGGTGTCAGGAGTATTGGATCACACCCACAAAATGTGGTTCTGCTCTCCATCCCCTTTTGGCAGGAACACACACACCAATTGCATTTGGGCTGCCCTTTAAGATCTGCTTATTATTTCAGTCTCTCCAAGCTCCTGGTCTCACCTTTTCACTTCCTTAGATCAACTGTCCCAAGATTTGTTGCTAATGATATGGCAAACCTTTTTTGCTGACTTTCATAAACCACTTGTGTGGCATTGTCATTGAACAATTAGTGACGAGAGGCTGGCATTATATGTTGCTGGTATATGGATGGTGTTGACTTTTTCCTAGGGAATGGTACTGACTAGTTCATTGGGTGAGTGGCAGTATTTAGATGGGCAGGTTCGGAGGAAAGGGTTCATCCTTTCTTCCCCAGCTGTGATAAACTGAAAACTCACTGCCCTTTACCACAATTGGGCTTTTGAAATCAGCCTTAAGTAAAATACGGTTAGGCTTAACAAAGCCACCGAACAGAAGAGGGGTGTTCCCATAGAGGCTAGATGGCCATGTGTCATGGAGGCTTTAGTTGAGATTCCTGCATTGCAGGGGGTTGGACTAGATGACTGTGGCGTTTGCCCTCCTAGGTGTGTGACATTATACTGGGTCATAAGGAAAGGGTTAACTAAGTGTAAAATGATTAACCAATAGGAACCCAAGGGGAGGAATAAAAAAATTCCTTCCAGTAGCACCTTAAAGACCAACTAAGTTAGTTCTTGGTATGAGCTTTCATGTGCATGCACACTTCTTCAGATACCACTTCTAGTAGCACCTTAAAGACCAACTAAGTTAGTTCTTGGTATGAGCTTTCGTGTGCATGCACAGTTCTTCAGATACCAAGTGTGCATGCACACGAAAGCTCATACCAAGAACTAACTTAGTTGGTCTTTAAGGTGCTACTGGAAGGATTTTTTTTATTTTGACTATGGCAGACCAACACGGCTACCTATCTGTAACTGGAACCAAGGGGAGGAGTTAGAGTTAGAGTTGTTAAGAAGCCAGTCTGGAGTTAGAGAAGGGAGAGGGAGGATAAGTCTGTGGGTTGGGCTAGTCTAATGTGAGAGAGTGAGAGAATCTGTTAAGAGGAGTCAGTCAAACAGTTGAGATAATCAGTCAGAAGGTATTAGGAAGGTACAGACCGCTAAAGGAACTAAGGTTAAGAAACTGACAAGAAAAATTATCTGAAACTATAAACTTGTTAATGCTTATAAAATAATCTTGTTTATTTGGTTTAATGTTAACAACTGTCTGGACTTAGTGTGTACCCGAGAGTAATGGGTTGGTGGCAGCGGGGAAGCAAGCACAGTGGTGGCACAGGGATCAATAGACGGTCAAACGTCCGGGGACCCTGTGTGATCGTCACAATGACCCTTGGGTCCCTTCCAACTCTTAAGATTCTATTATTCTAATCCAGAAAGTGGGAGGGGTTGCATCTTGGGAGGGGAGCGGTAAGCTTCCTTTCCCAGCTGTGACCCCCTACTTGTAAAACAGCTTGCCAAGTGTACAATGAATCAGCAAAGGTATTGCACAGTCTTACTGAATGTGCCCTTCAGATTTACCTTCTTATATTCTTTAAACAAAAAGATTTAATAAAATTATTATTTGAGACAAAACCAAAACATAGCAGCATGGCATGCATTGGCAAAACCATAGAGATGTAGATGATAGAGGTCAGGGGCTGGATATTCAAGCTCAACAGAGCAGATTTCAATTTATTTTTATTTTTGAGTATGTTAAGTATGGAATGGAGTTACTGTCACATTGACTACTGTGATGGTAGAACTAAAAAGGCTCTGAACCTCAATCACTGAGAAACATTAGCTACTACATTAACCAAAAAAAGTTACAAATCTTGCAGAAATGCATATTTTCACTTAACATTATACCATTATGAAATATACAAATTTCAGGCTGATCTTGTTGTTCATACAGCTCTTGTGTACCAAAGCATGGGCCACTTGAGAAGAAGGGAAAAGGCCTGTATTTTGCTAAAGAGAAGTAACTGCCTATGCCAGGTGTGGATTATCCTCCTCACTCCCCCAGCCTCAGAGGCAAAAAGAACAAAGAATTTGTATTTTATGGCTTTTTATTCAGTCATCTGGTTGCAAGACAAAAGATCCTTGTCTCCACGCATAGGAGATGTTGGCCAGTGTGGTGTAGTGGTTAAGAGCGGTAGTCACGTAATCTCCACTCCTCCACATGCAGCTGCTGGGTGACCTTGGGCCAGTCACACTTCTGTGAAGTCTCTCAGCCCCACTCACCTCACAGAGTGTTTGTTGTGGGGGAGGAAGGGAAAGGAGAATGTTAGCCGCTTTGAGACTCCTGAAGGGGAGTGAAAGGCGGGATATCAAATCCAAACTCTTCTTCTTCTTCTTCTTCTACTCTGAGTCCCTCCTCTTCCGTCTCCCACAGCATCCTGGAAACCTATGGGAAGTCACAGGAGTCACATCCCTCTATATTCTCTGTTCTTGAAAGGGATGCGCCTTTGGACTAGGAGAGTCTCCCATACTCTCCAGGGAGGTCTCTGCTGTCTGCTCTCTAACTTCCCCCTCCTCCTCCACCACCACTATCTTGTAACTTGGGATTTCCTCATTCAGCTGTACATCATTCCTGTCTCCCTCTCTGCTGAAACTGCTGGGGGGGGGGAGGCGAAACTTCCCATTCCCCCTCCTCTTCTGAGAGCAGTCGATCAGACCAAGGGCTCATTTCCCATTCCTGCTGTTCAGTCCAGTCCCCGACAGCCCATGAAGCCATGCTTTCTGACATTTGCTACGCAAAGCAGTCATGCGCATCTTCACCTCTACATAGTTCCATCCTCATATCAATATATCACAATGTTTAGCCGGTGATATATTGCGATGTTGAAAACCCCATATCACCCATCTCAACTCAACACATCATGACCATCTGCTAAGGCTTAAATACAAACATTCTGAACTATTTTTGAACCTCTCAAATTTCTTGAAGACCATTTGCTAATAAAGACAATCCATTTGCATCATACACCTATGTTTGCAGACTCCCTTTATGGTTGCCTCTGTCTCTTTCCATGAGCACTGAACACAGAACAGGTTTTTGAGCCATTTTCTGAGGGAAGGCTAAGCTCCAGTTCCCATAATTTGACATCTTGATTTGACACCACCTAACCCCTGCCTGTAATATACTTTTTAAATGCCTAATTTCCTTTGTGCTCTGTCTAAAACAGTTGCATTTTTCTTTTAACCAAACCATGTAATTATTGCTCAGAATGAGAAATGTCTAGCAGATAATGAACAGAAGTTCTCTATTATTACCTGTTCCTAATGAGTTGGTTGAAATATATTATTTTATTTTTAGAAAGCAAGGTCTAGGTATATAGGACATAGTCTCATGTAATGACACAGGGATAGGCATGACAATTTGGAATATTATTATTAACTCTCCTTGTCCTGCTGTCACCATTCTCCTTTTAAGCATGCTCATAGTTTTTTTCCTTCATGAAAAATAGTTGAACTTGAGAAACACAGGGAAGAAAAATCTCTTATTCGGACTCCATGGTAGGTTTATCATAGATAGCCAATTTTGTTAAGGCCATCTGTGGAAGACAGGACTACACATTTAGGGCTTTGAATTATCATAATAACAAAGGTTTACATTTTATATAGAGCTTTTGAATTGTTCAGAGTGCTTTATGTATATTATCTCACCAATCCTTAACAATATCTTTGTAGGGATAGGCAAATCTCATTCCTATATTATAGGGAAGGTGAAAGTGGTTTGCCTAAGGCAGGGGTCTGCAACCTGCGGCTCCGGAGCCGCATGCGGCTCTTTTACACCTTTGCCGCAGCTCCGGGGCGGATACTAGCGAGGGGAGGAGGCGCATTGTGCGCCCTGACACTCCCCACTGTGGCGGGCACTGTACTGGCTGTGATGTTGCATGGGGGCGGTGTGTGCGTTAGTCACGCACCGTCCCAACGTCACCTTCCCGCCCGCTGTCAGATCGGAGGGCAGCGGCGCGCATGCTTTAAATGTTGCAATGGTTTTGCGGCTCTCAGGTTTTTTTTCCCCTTCGGAAACGGGTCCAAGTGGCTCTTTTTGTCTTAAAGGTTGCAGACCCCTGGCCTAAGGCAAGAGAGTTTGTGGCTTATGTGAAATTTGAAGCAGGCGGTAATCCTAGGTTTCTAACCTTTCTCTACTAAATGGAAATTTTTATTTGGAGGGTGGGGTGCTAATTGAATCACTGAGGTAGTACAGTAGTGGAATTGTTAAATCATTCTCCCCACCCCCACGCCACAGTGCTCATTTTCTGATCTAAATTGTTTACTCCAAAAATACAGTTTCCTCAGTTGAGCAGCTAGGATCAGGAGGGGGAAGGGTTTAAACATTTGCGTTTTGGCGCTGCTTTTTCAAGAACAGAACTCCCCTTAGACCAGTCATGGAAGGAATAGGGAAGAGAGTCCGATGCCCTTCCCTATACATTCCTCTGGAGAGAGTGTTTCTCTCCAGAAATCCAGAATCTTCAGGCATCCAGAAGAAGTAAGGGGGCGGGGGGGAGAGACTACTCTGTGATTTCCTGTCCCCATAACACAAATAAGTGATTTCCCAGTTGCATATATTTCCAGTAGGCGAAAGCAAGAATTGTAGGTTCTGCAGAAAGAATGTTAGAGAATTAGAAGCCTTGCAAATGAATCACATCAGTATGAAGATCCTGTTGATATGGCAGTTGTGTGTGATTTTGTTCTGATGCAACCAAAGAATTTGCACATACACGTGTGTGTGTGCGCGCGCACACACATGCACATGCACACACTGTTAAAAGCACACCCAGCCCCAGTCACCAGTAGGATGTGTAAGGTTCAGACCCTTCTCTCTGAACTAAGTTAGAATATGCAAAAATGTGGAATTCATGTTCCTCTTCTCTCAGTTCTGTGTGGCCTGGGTGTATGCTGTTCTGCTTTTAGAAAGGTGTTGAAGTTGGCAGAAATCTCAAGATAAGCTGTAGTGAGTGTTTCAAGACCTGTGCAGTTTTGGAGTGCCACAATTTGTATGAAATTAGTTATTTGCAAAATGCTTAAATAGATACTACCTTTAATAAAGTCTCTTGAGACACTGGGCAGATGGCAGCCTAAGGCCCCAACTGCACCATACATTTAAAGTAGTATCATACCACTTTAAACAGTCATAGCTTCCCTCAAAGAATCTAATGCAAACATACATCTTTACCCCTTCAACAAGCCTTTCCCACTGATAATTGGATTTAGTCTAAAAATGTTCATGTCCTGGGAAGCTTCAACATCTTTTCCCACAAGAGACAACTCAGTCACCTGGCTGTGAATTTTGAATTGCCAGAGAGCTCTTGTGATCCCCTTGTGGGAAGTTTGTATTGATAAGTCTGATAGTAATTCAGTGCTTATGTTAATTGCAATTCAATTATACCTTCAGTTCAGAACTAACATTAATCACGCTTTGTGTCTTAGAGCTAAAGCCTTGCCAGGATGCTTCATTCCTATAACTGGATATCTCCTCCAGCAGCTTCTGCCCCATGGATTACTCCACATGTGATTACTCTACATATAAGACCTATTACAGTCGTTAAGAGTCGTCAACAGGCTCATTTCAGCTACCTGCCTATCTCCCATTCCCACCACCCTTCTGAGTAATACCCCTCCCCACCTTCTCACTATATATAGAAGGATCTGGCAACTTCTGTTTCAGTGTATCTGAAGAAGTGTGCATGCACACAAAAGCTCATACCAAGAACTAACTTAGTTGGTCTTTAAGGTGCTACTGGAAGGAATTTTTTTATTTCCACATGTGAAATACTTTTATTCCTCCAGGAGGATGCTCCATGCTCCTCTGTTTTTTAAAACGGCCCTAATCCTGTGAATGGCTGTAGAAACAACGTGACTTCCTTCGTTAGATTCCTTATCTCCTCTCTCTGCCTCTTAAGCAGTGTTTTGTAATTTCTTCAGGTTAGTCAGGATCCTTGTAGGAAATGCATGTCAGTGTTATCCAAAAAGGAAACCTTTTTCTATTTTTGAACTTCATTTGAAGGCACTTCTTGTTCCCACTTGACACCATTGGGTGCCCTTTCAGAAAGTGGAGGTGATTTATAAGCTGTCAATGTAGTTTGCTGAGGACAGAGTACCAAAATCAATTGAACCAATGCTAGGAACCCCAGACTCAGCCATGGCAACCTACAGTGAAAGTCAGGAAACCACTCTGTCCTTCCTTTCTCTGGACAAATCTTGTTTCTCCCTCCTATCTCTACCTTTCCTTATTTCCCTTATTCCTTATTTCCTGGGCCTCAAAGGCTTTCAACCTTGCAATATTAAACTTCAGTCATTTGCATCTGAGCACTCTTTCCTCCTCCACACATTGCATATGGACTTTGGTTGCAACTCTGCTGGTTCCCTAGGCAGTTTCTCAGTCTCCATCTATCTTTGTGGAAGGACTGTTGTCCTTAACTATTATAGTAGTAGCAGTAGTAATAATACCCTGCCCATCTGGCCCATTTAAGCAATGTCGATTTGAGTAGCCTGTGTAACTTGTAACAACTAGCCATCTTGCCGTTTTATATTTGTGCATTAGGACTTCAAGCCACAAAACCACTTTCCTCACTGTTTGCCATTTTGTGTAAATATAAGTATTATAAGTATAGTGACATTTGCTGTTCTTGCTTATTCCCCCAAACCTTTCTAAATTGGCAGGAGCAAGACCATAGTGCAGTAACCTCTGCCAAAAGTTGTACTTCTTTGAGCATGCGTGACAGGTTCGCATGTAGGTGTGAATGGAAGAACAATCTGATCCATTAATACTCTTGCCACACATTGCACCCTATTGTGAAGACAGGAACAATCCCCAGTTTCCCTTGCCAGCTCCAATTTTGCAGCTAGAGAATGTGATGGGAGCTTGTTGTTTTCCCCTTTCTTTAAAAGAATGGGCATCTGACCAGTAAAGTACTTATAGGTTGCAGTCCTGTAGTTTCTTACCTGAGAGTATGTCAAGCTGAATTCAGTGGGACTTGCTTCTGATGTAGCCATGTTTAGAATTGTGCTGTTACTCACCCTGACCTCTTTAGTAGAAGGTTGCATGTTTGGAAGGTGTGGGGGTGTACTCAAACTGATCTCGCACCATCCCCAGGTATTGCATTCTGCTAGTCATAATTTTAAAAAAATTGTTAGTCGAGTCAGTTCAGGAGAGAAGCACCACTTAAGACTTCAGAGAGCAAGCCCATTCCAGAATCACAGACGAGCTGCATTACAGGAATGCAAAGAATCTTAAGATTACGTATTGGTATGGTCTATTCAGAGTGACTTAATATGCTGGTGATAAGCAAATGTAAACACTGTTGAGATAAGTAAACCATACTTTAAAATAGAACACCATTTCCTTGATCATAAATAAGGGCTGTGGATCTTGGAAATATTGCCAACTAAACTTAAATGAAGAGTTTGGATTTTACAAAAATATTTATTCCTCAATATGAGAAAGTGGAAAATTGGATTGAAAATATGACTTCTGGTAACTTTGACTGTAAAATATGTCTAATTTAAGGTTTACTTCCATATAGCCTATGTGTATGGACTTGAGTTGTTATGCTAATATTTCTATTTTGATTTTTTTTAAAAAAGAACACAATTATAAAACCACATAAAAGACTTTAATTAAAAATAGCTGAAAATGTAGATATATTTTAATTTTTGCTTATTTGAATACCCATGGAGTTAAAGATGTTGGGGTCCTACACTAAAAATGCAGCCAGCACTCATAGGTTTCACCTAAAATGGTACTGTTGAGCCAATTACCGCATTTTTCGCTCTATAAGACACACTTTTCCCCTCCTAAAAAGTAATGGGAAATGTGTGTGCGTCTTATGGAGCGAATGCAGGCTGCGCAGCTATCGCTGAAGCCAGAACAGCAAGAGGGATCTCTTCGCTCAGGAGGCTTTGCGTTGCTTTCTTGTTCCTTGTTTTCCTCCTCTAAAACCTAGGTGCGTCTTATAGAGCGAAAAATACGGTATGCAGTTTGCCTTCGGTTCAACTGTTTGTCCCCAGTTTGTAGGTTTACAGGCCAGCCTGCATGAGAAACTTTTCAGCCCTCCTTCCCAATGTTACAGTGGAAGCTAAAAGAGGTGCAAGTGATGTGCACATCTCCTTCCACATTAGAAGGAGTTGGACTCCAGGCTTAACAGGAAATTAATAATAATTTATTTATTTATTTATACCCTGCCCATCTGGCTGGGCTTCCTCAGCCACTCTGGGCAGCTTCCATCAAAATATTAAAATACAGCAGTGCATCAAACATTAAAAGCTTCCCTAAACAGGGCTTCCTTCAGATGTCTTCTAAAAGTCAGATAGTTTCTTATTTCCATGACATCTGGTGGGAGGGCATTCCACAGGGTGGGTGCCACTACTGAGAAGGCCCTCTGCCTGGTTCCCTGTAACTTGGCTTCTTGCAGTGAGGGAACTGCCAGGAGGCCCTCGGCGCTGGACCCAGTGTCTGGGTAGAACAATGGGGGTGGAGATGCTCCTTCAGGAAAGGCGAAACATTGCCTATAAATCCTCCTAAAGGCTAACATTGTGGAAACGTTAAACCTATTGATGAGTGAATTTTCAAAGGCTGAATATTCCGAAAGAGCAGAGTGTAAATTCCAAGCCTTTTCCTAGCTGAACTCTTTATTGTCCTGTAAATAAGCAGTTTTACTTCTCAAGGGACTCAGGCATCCTTCTCACAAATGTAGCCGAAGATATGGGAAACTTGCATTTTTCCCCCTCCAAGGACCCAAACAGTGTCAGAGGGCTGTCAGTGTTATGTCTCATCCTCTTCCCCATCATTTCCTTGTAAGAAGAAAAGGTTTAGTAGCTGAATGTCCCTGCTGTATCAATTCAGTGTAAAAGCACTCACATAGTATTCCAGCATAAATACACTCCCTCTGCTTCTGCAATGCTCTCTTGTTTTGCAATTGCCTTTCCGTTCCTTTGTTTTGTTCAGCTTAATTCTACACAGAGCATTTCCCGCATTCCAGCACCAGGGTGTACATAATCTTTTTTAAACAATGCTGAGCAGGCTAGGCTGTTGAAAGATTGTTAACCCACATTTCAGCACAGTTCTGCTGTGCAGAGAGCAGGATAGCCTGCTGATGGATTGGGACTAGGTAATTTAGAGTAGCTGCAAAGGGTGGTATTCAACATAAGTTTTATTTCGATTAGACCTATTGAAATGAATGGCCCTAACTTAGTCATGTTCATGAATTTAAATGGGCCTATTCTGAGTAAAACTTAGTTGAATCCCACCTTTATGGCTATTATTATTATGGCTACTGTTGGGACTTTCATGTTGTGTTACATTGAACCAACTTGCTTTGCTCTGAAAGGTTGAAATTCTTCTTACGTAAACAGAATCTAGGTTCTATATGCATCTTGTATTAACATCCGTAATAGCTTTTGTTTATGTGTTTGACCTTCTCCTGTAAAAATAATAATACTGAGTGCTTTGAGTGTTTAAAATATATATTTTTTATTTTCTCATGATCAGTGAAGTGTTTTTTACACATTAACTTAGACTTACTCTATGGTGTGTGTGTGTGTGTGTGTGTGTGTGTGTGTGTGTGTGTGTGTGTGTTCCATCCCATATGGAAACTGCATAAATTTAAAAAGGAACGAATAGGTTAGATGTTTGCATATAGAACTATGCAATAGTTGTGTGCATCTGTGGCAAAACCAAAGAAAATAGTTATTTGCAAATGAAGATAAAAATGCCAAAATGTGACCTATTATCTGGCTAATTTCAACCTCAACATGCTCTGCTCTCCAGGTGTCTGATAAATATTTATCTACTATTAGGAATAAAGAAAGATCTTTTAGTGTCATGTAGGAGAGGGAGCATTAGAACCCAGCTAAGAGAAAGAGAAACTGAATTTGTAACAAGCAGTATAAGAGTGAACCAGGATATCATTTAATATATATTTCAACATCCATGCTGCTAAGAGGGAGAGGAGTATCATCCAAGCAACTGAAAATCAAATGGGTCTGTTTTGCTGTGATTCCATGTATTGGGACCAACAGTTGGCTGATTTGTACTGAAAAAGGGCACTGAATTCTTGTTGCTATTTTATATTTCTTTAAACTCTTCAACCTTTTCACGTGTTTCTTAACCCAGCTCTCAACAACCTCTCGTATCTAGTCATTGAAAAATTTTGTGTTGTGTCATAGAACTGCTGTGTGGCCTCATTGCTCCCTGTTCAATAGGGATAGTAGAAAAGATGACAAGTACCCTTTTACCTTCCCCAAACTGGTACCTTCCAGATTATTCTCGCTCTCCTTTGCAACCCCCAAATGGACCCCACAAAATTGGGAGCCCTCAAGAAGAAAGGTGGTGTTGTGTGGGGGCCACAGGAAGAAGGTGAATTAACAAAAACCTCATACCCTGCTTTTATCAGAGCTGTGTCCATTGGATCAAAAGTCCCCTTGTGAACACAGTTGGATTCCACCCAGTGTATTTGCTCACTTGTTTTCCTGTTGTTGTTGTTTAGTCGTTTAGTCGTGTCCGACTCTTCGTGACCCCATGGACCAGAGCACGCCAGGCACTCCTGTCTTCCACTGCCTCCCGCAGTTTGGTCAGACTCATGCTGGTAGCTTCAAGAACACTGTCCAACCATCTCGTCCTCTGTCGTCCCCTTCTCCTGATCTTTCCCAACATCAGGGTCTTTTCCAGCGAGTCTTCTGTTCTCATGAGGTGGCCAAAGTATTGGAGCCTCAGCTTCAGGATCTGTCCTTCCAGTGAGCACTCAGGGCTGATTTCCTTAAGAATGGAGAGGTTTGATCTTCTTGCAGTCCATGGGACTCTCAAGAGTCTCCTCCAACACCATAATTCAAAAGCATCAATTCTTTGGCGATCAGCCTTCTTTATGGTCCAGCTCTCACATCCATACATCACTACTGGGAAAACCATAGCTTTAACTATACGGCCCTTTGTTGGCAAGGTGATGTCTCTGCTTTTTAAGATGCTGTCTAGGTTTGTCATCGCTTTCCTCCCAAGAAGCAGGCGTCTTTTAATTTCATGGCTGCTGTCACCATCTGCAGTGATCATAGAGCCCAAGAAAGTAAAATCCCTCACTGCCTCCATTTCTTCCCCTTCTATTTGCCAGGAGGTGATGGGACCAGTGGCCATGATCTTCGTTTTTTTGATGTTGAGCTTCAGACCATATTTTGCGCTCTCCTCTTTCACCCTCAATAAAAGGTTCTTTAATTCCTCCTTACTTTCTGCCATCGAGGTTGTGTCATCTGCATCCTGTTACTTTACCTTTTTCAATTCCTGTCATCATCAGGGACTCAGGTAATGAGAAATACTTCTGTCTGAGACTTTGAAGAGCTACTGCCAGTCTGAATAGATATGGGGCTTGTTTTACCTAACCAAAGTTAAGATTAATCACACTTTCCATTAGGCTGACTTGCTAAACTAGGAATGGAGAACCTGTATCCATCCAGATGTTGTTGGACTTCACGTCCTTAATTAACCCCAGCCACCATGGCCGATGGTCAGGGATGATGGGCGTTGTAGTCCATCAACGTCTGGAGGGCCACAAGCTCACCAATCCTGTTCTGGACCACCTTTAGCTATAAAATAGAAACAGAAATTTCTGATACCCCTTGTTCTGACTTCACCAGAAGAGAGGTAAATGGGAGCACACAAGCCTAAGGATCATTGATGTAATGCAAAAACCATGGTTTACCATTGCATCCAAATTCTGTCATCCAAAACACTTAGGATGGTGAGTGTCATAGATTATAAATCTGGTATGGTGTAAAAGGTTAAATATTCTGTTGCATAAGAGTATGTTATCCCATTCTAGCCGAGAACACGTTCTTTTTGTTTGAAATGTGGATTCTGAGCTAAAATTATCCTGCTGTTTTATTTCCCTCAGCTTGCCAGCCCTCGTGTCAGGTAATAATAGACCCAGTTCATTCTGGAGGGATTTGCAGTTTCACAACACTGTTCTTACAGCCGGTGTTACAACTTCAGTGTTACTCAGAATTCTTGTTAACAGACTGTGACATGAACTCCCACATAGAAGGCCTGTCATTTTAAGAATAGCTATAACATGGTGGGACTAGAGAAGATCTGCCCAAGGAGTGAGGACTTGACCATATGAGTGCTTTTGTTCATTCCCTGGGCTGCTGATCCTAGAATAATGGAATTCTAAAGCTGGTAGTAACCCAGAATGTCATGTAGTCCAACCCCCCGCTGTGCAGGAATCACAGCTACCTGAGATATCTAAGTTTCCCTGTAAATGCTGGAAGAACTGAGACACTTCCTTCTTCTCTGCCTGAGATAACAACTTTATCAGTTGCTGGAAGCCACAGAAGGGAAGACAGCTCCTGCTCATGGGTCTTGCTTGCGGACACAAGCATCTGGTTGGCTACTGTGAGAACAGAAGTCTTGATTAGATGGGCCATTGGCCTGATCCAGAAGGCTCTTCTTATATGCTGCCCTTGGCAGAGTCTCTTGCATCAGGGGGCATAAAAAGCTGGCACCCTTGGGCAGCAGGCTTGCCTTTGCACAGGTGACACCGAAGGGAGTCTATGGGAAGGGGAAAACAGGCTTGTGAATCCCCTTTCAGTTTCAACCATGATGGTTGGGTAGGTTTAAAGCATGTGTTTCTCCTACGCAGCGTAGGAGCCTTTGCAGTGAATTGTCTGACAGAAGAAAGTTGCCAGATGTCCTCAGAGTGGGAGTCTGTAATTGGCAGAAGGTTGGCCTTTCCTGGGTGGGAGCCAAGGTTGAAGTACATGTGCTTTTGTGTGGTCGGGACTGTGTGGATCGTGTGCTTTTAGTAAAACTGTTCTAACCTGTCAGATATCTTCTGGGATAATTGGCTGATTGCAGTAGATATTTTTTTTTGTTGGGGGGAGGGTCTGTTGTTTACATTATGTGCATGGGAGTAGCTGTTTTGCAAGGGTGGGACATTGGTGATGCCACCTCAGTTTCAGTGAACATGTGCAGGGGATACACACGGATGTGATAAGTCACCACGGAAGGAGAGAGCAAGGCTTATTTACACATTGTTCCTTGCTCCCACCCCTTCCGTAGTTGGGTTCCTAGTTTCTTGTGACTACCAGCCTATGTGTCTTGGTGTTTAATGCCAAATTGGCATATCATAGATTCATAGACTCATAGTTGGAAGGAAAGATCTGGGGTGTATTACTGAGACATATTTGATCCCGCTGTGCCCATCCAGATACTCATAGGCTGTGGGGTGGGGTGTGACTGTGGTCCACAGGACTTCCATCTCCATTAAGAGGAAACTTCTCTGTCTTGGAGCTGACTTTGAGGACCTGCACCTGGTATCAGGCCTAGGAGACAGGAAACTAGGGTTCCTGTGATGTACTCTCAATGCTGCTGTCAGCAGCTTCTGTTACCAAGCTGGTGGAGAAAGTTTTGGAGGGGTAGTGTTGGAGTAATTCAACTTGCATGATGAGTCTGCCTCTAGTATTCTGGCTCAGGACTCCATGATGAGCTGGTGGATGGGATATCACCCCATTGTCATGGTCAGTCAAGTTCCTGGTGAACTTTTGACTTATGACTCCAATCCCCACCCCTACCCCCTTGCAGGGGTGGTGGACTGATTCAGGGAATGGAGATTTTGAATTTTAGGAAGCCCACTGTGACTTGTTTGCCAGCCACTTTGACAGTAGGATTGCCTGCCTCCATATCAATTTTGACCCCACATCCATATAGTGTTTCGGGTAGCTAACCTTATCCTACAGATGCTATAGGACCACAGCTGCCATCATCCTTGACTATTGGCCATGTTGACTGGGGCTATTGGGAGCTAGGAGTTGAGTAAAAACTGAAGGATCACATGCTATCCACCCCTTGCTTAAGTAATGGTTGGTAAGGTGGGGGAGATGGTTTGACTGGGGAGCTGAACTGGAATGTGTCCTATTCCTGGATAGGTAAGTCATAATCATTTGGAAGTTCACTGTCTACCTAGTTTAGACTAACTAGGAATGAGTGGTAACAAGGCGAAGGACAGTTTGCAAGTGGCCTTCCCTCAGGGCCATCTCTGAAAATGTTGCTCTCCAGCTCCACACAGAGCCATTAAAGGAACACTACAGAGAAAGGGGGAGTAAAAGAAAGCATAGTTTAAATATAGAAACTGCGCTGCTGCTTTTTGGTATTTTATTATTCTGAGGATATCCAGTTCCAGGACACCATTGCATCTCATTTTAAGAAACTGTGTGTCTTTATGTATCCTTTCTAGACTGCATGAGAAACATGCTTCAATCCCTCAAATGATTTATTCCAGAAGAGTTAATGGTGAAGTCAGTGGAATTCTTATTTGGCTTCTGTCAATATATTAACTGAGAATTATAGACTTGGAAGTAAAAAAAACTTCATCCGCTACAGACTCCTTTCTCAGACCTGTCTCCCTGCATCTGACGTATCCTAGATCTTGTGAAGCCTTCTGCTTAAGCCCCAAATCTGCTAAGACTCTTAACTAGATCCTGCAAGAACACTGAATACTTATCTCATCTCTGACTAGTGCTGTGCATAGTCAGTGTGATTTGTTTCACTGCTTTCCTAAGGACTCTAATGAGCAGACCATTGAAAATAAATGGAGAGTGCGGGAAGATGTAGATAGAGCTTGTATGCATTGCTGTTTTTCATCCCCCTAAATGGAAGGAGGCAAGGAGAGCATTTCCCATGTATTCATTGGAAATGCTTTCAGGACTGTATTATTGATGCCTCATATCTACCCTTTCTGATAATTACACCACATTAAGCCATCAAAAAGATGACAGGACTTAACAGAAATGAATATCATCATAGTAAACAAGACAACACATGGGTGAATACCCTGACTGGAGGAACAGATGCCTAAAGTAAACCTGATTATAGCATAATGATCATTGGATTTTCATTACTTCAGAAGGTGATCCTCTTTTCTAGCTTGAACACACTATTGTGACATAACCGTGTGACATGCACCCCTCTCAATATTTCTGCATCCAGTGGTAATAAATCACATTTATTAGCTGTGATTTTGTTTTAGGTTTTCTTGATTTTTAATAAAGAACTGTTTGTAACACCTTTCTCTGTTCATAGACAATACATGTTTATGAACTGCAGAAATAATTATTGTGATAATTCCAATATGTAAGTAAAAGTAATAATACTCTTGTCAAATAAATGTCTATAATTCTTACGACTGCACATTTGTAAAAATGTCAAGTTACTTGCTTCCATTGCTAGCTTTCTTTATTATTTTTCTACTACATATTTATTTTGTTTGGGTTTTGGACTTCTCTCCCGGTGGTGAACTTCCTATCCAGGTTGGATGTTGCGTGGCACGTCATATTTAAACAAACCAACTGAAGACATTAATGAATGCCAATATGTTCTTAATACTTCTTAATTCAGAGTAATGCAATTTTGATATCCTACAGCAGGGTTGGCTAACCTGTGGCCATCCAAATGTTGATGGACCCTAACTCCTATCAGTTTCAGCTGGCAGGGCCAATAGTCTGGGTTAAAGGGAGTTGTAGTTCATCAGCATCTGGGGAACCATAAATTAACCAACCCATCCTATTGATTACCAGCAGCACTTCTGATAGCCAGGGGTGCATGTTTCCCTGCAGCTGATATTCAGAGGCATCTAGTCTTTGATCTTGGTGATAGTGTATAGCCCTTGTGACTGTTAGCACTTGACAGCAGTATCCACCATAACCTTGTCCAATTCCTTTTTAAAGCTATCATTGTATCTTAGTGTTGTCATTACATCTTGGGGTAGCAAATACATGCAGGTCCTGCTCTCCAAATGCTCATACAAAAATTTGCTTATTGAAACATGAGGAACTAGTACTCAAACCTCACTACACAAACCACAGATTCAGATATCCAAACAGCTGTACCAGTATGTAGGACTGTAAACAATTAAGCAGCCTTAAACAACCCTTAATTTTTTGTGCTTCACAGATCCATGGCATGTATTTCACCAGAAATCATGCCTTTTGCAAGGTTTCAGAGGGTTTCCCAGGGTTTTCTGTAATTTTGGGGTCAAAATTCTATGGTCAGGAGCACATTAGAAATTTCACCATAGGAATCAGTGGAAATCATAAACTCATTATGTGAACACTTGCCTAACAAACAATTTCCTGAGAAAGCATTGTGTTTGGATAGCAAGACCTGTGTGTACAATAAATTATATGCTGTTAAAAGTAGTACTTCCTTCTGTCTGTATCTTCTCACCATTAGTTTAATTGCATGATAGAACAAAGTTCAAGATAAAGCGCTAAGTCGTGGTACTAGTGAGTTGTACCATGCATGTGAAATGGAAAGCATTGAGTACAATGGGAAAATGAGAAGTTGCATAATTTACTCAAATGTGGAATAACCAGGCACCAGGAAAATCCAGGCAAACATGTTTGAATCATAGCACTGACATGCTTGTTTAATGGCTGATGTTATGGCTGGGGAAAGGATTTTGAACACCTGAGGACCTGCAGCTTATCTGCCCATTTTCTAAATGGAATGAATTATAAATATAAAAACTTCTGTTTATAATTCATGCAGTAGAAATTTAAAGTGCCCATTAGTTAAACCATAACAATTATTGCCATTATTTCTGTTTGAAATCCTGTGAAAACCAGTGCCGTATAATTATTCATTATTTAAACTTTAAAAAATAGCTCTGCCTGATAATTTGCTTGGAAAAAGGAAAGGAAAGAAAGCATATCCACACCTCTTGCTGGAAAAAAGCCTTTAAATTATGTTTTAGAATTGGACAGCAGGAGAGAACAGAATTGTTTGGAAATTGCTGCTGCTGGGGTTTTTTATGGCATTCTTGTAAAATCCCCAACAGTATTTAAGAGAGATTTATTGCATCTCTGGGTGAAAGTGTCAACTCAAATGACTTCCCTTTCTTCCTAATGTGTGTCCTGCTATGTGAATGTTAATAATAGCACCAAAGCTTGAAGGTGATCATTATCTCTCGGAGGATGCTAAAACCACCACTGGGGGTTGGGGGTTGGTGGAAGACTGTTTCTTAAAAACAAAAACAAAAAAATTAAAATGTCTTAAAGCTAGACATAACTTGACAAATTATAAGGACAAAAAAGGCTACTTCTGACAATGTAGTTTTTAAACCATAGTTCTCTTAATAACCTGTGGTAGTGGGATGAGAGAAATAAGGAGAGCTTGACTGATCAGATTCTATTTAATGAAAAATGTGTTTGTGTTGACTATCTTGCATTGCTCAGGGAGTGTGTGATTGAGCCCTGCCTGAAATAGCCAACCAGTAGCCCTCCAGATGTTGCAGGACTACAATTCCCACAATCCCTGGCCATCTGGTCATGCAAGCTGAGGCTGATAGGACTGTGTTGTTGTTTAGTCGTTTAGTCGTGTCCGACTCTTCGTGAACCCATGGACCAGAGCATGCCAGGCACTTCTGTCTTCCACTGTCTCCCGCAGTTTAGTCAGACTCATGTTTGTAGCTTCAAGAACACTGTCCAACCATCTCGTCCTCTCTCGTCCCCTTCTCCTTGTGCCCTCAATCTTTCCCAAAATCATGGTCTTTTCCAGGGAGTCTTCTCATCTCATGAGGTGGCCAAAGTATTGGAGCCTCAGCTTCACGATCTGTCCTTCCAGTGAGCACCCAGGGCTAATTTCCTTAAGAATGGATGCGTTTGATCTTCTTGCAGTCCATGGGACTCTCAAGAGTCTCCTCCAGCACCATAATTCAAAAGCATCAATTCTTCGGCGATCAGCCTTCCTTATGGTTCAGCTCTCACTTCCATACATCACTACTGGGAAAACCATGGCTTTAACTATACGGCCCTTTGTTGGCAAGGTGATGTCTCTGCTTTTTAAGATGCTGTCTAGTTTTGCCATTGCCTTTCTCCCAAGGAGCAGGCGTCTTTTAATTTCGTGACTGCTGTCACCATCTGCAGTGATCATGGAGCCCAAGAAAGTAAAATCTCTCACTGCCTCCATTTCTTCCCCTTCAATTTGCCAGGAGGTGATGGGCCCAGTGGCCATGATCTTCGTTTTTTTGATGTTGAGTTTCAGACCATATTTTGCGCTCTCCTCTTTCACCCTCATTAAAAGGTTCTTTAATTCCTCCTCACTTTCTGCCATCAAGGTTGTGTCATCTGTTGTTGATATTTCTTCCGGCAATCTTAATTCCGGCTTGGGATTCATCCAGCCCAGCCTTTCGCATGATGAATTCTGCATACAAGTCAAATAAGCAGGGAGACAATATACAGCCTTGCCGTACTCCTTTCCCTATTTTGAACCAATCAGTTGTTCCATATCCAGTTCTAACTGTAGCTTCTTGTCCCACATAGAGATTTCTCAGGAGACAGATGAGGTGATCAGGCACTCCCATTTCTTTAAGAACTTGCCATAGTTTGCTGTGGTTGACACAGTCAAAGACTTTTGCATAGTCAATGAAGCAAAAGTAGATGTCTTTCTGGAACTCTCTAGCTTTCTCCAGAATCCAGCGCATGTTTGCAATTTGGTCTCTGGTTCCTCTGCCTCTTCTAAATCCAGCTTGCACTTTTGGGAGTTCTCGGTCCATATACTGCTTAAGCCTTCCTTGTAGAATTTTAAGCATAACCTTGCTAGCATGTGAAATGAGTGCAATTGTGCGGTAGTTGGAGCATTGTTTGGCACTGTCCTTCTTTGGGATTGGGATGTAGACTGATCTTCTACAATCCTCTGGCCACTGCTGAGTTTTCTAAACTTGCTGACATATTGAGTGTAGCACCTTAACAGCATCATCTTTTAAAATTTTAAGTAGTTCAGCTGGAATACCATCACTTCCACTGGCCTTGTTATTTGCAGTGCTTTCTAAGGCCCATTTGACTTCACTCTCCAGGATGTCTGGCTCAAGGTCAACAACCACACTACCTGGGGTATATGAGACATCCATATCTTTCTGGTATAATTCCTCTGTGTATTCTTGCCACCTCTTCTTGATGTCTTCTGCTTCTGTTAGGTCCTTACCACTTTTGTCCTTTATTATGGTAATCTTTGTACGAAATGTCCCTTTCATATCTCCAATTTTCTTGAACAGATCTCTGGTTCTTCCCATTCTGTAGTTTTCCTCTATTTCTTTGCATTGCTCGTTTAAGAAGGCCTTCTTGTCTCTCCTTGCTATTTTTTGGAAATCTGCATCTTTCACTATCTCCCTCGCATTTTGCTTGCCTTCTCTCCTCCGCTATTTGTAAGGCCTTGTTGGACAGCCACTTTGCTTTCTTGCATTTCCTTTTCATTGGGATGGTTTTAGTTGCTGCCTCCTGTATAATGTTGCGAGCCTCCATCCATAGTTCTTCAGGCACTCTGTCCACCAAATCTAAATCCTTAAACCTGTTTCTCACTTCCACTGTGTATTCATAAGGGATTTGATTTAGATTGTATCTTACAGGGCCAGTGGTTTTTCCTACTTTCTTCAGTTTAAGCTTGAAATTCGCTATAAGAAGCTGATGATCTGAGCCACAGTCCGCTCCAGGTCTTGTTTTTGCTGAACTGTGTAGAGCTTCTCCATCTTTGGCTGCAGAGAATATAATCAATCTGATTTCGATGCTGCCCATCTGGTGATGTCCATGTGTAGAGTCGTCTCTTGTGTTGTTGGAAAAGAGTGTTTGTGATGACCAGCTTGTTCTCTTGGCAGAACTCTATTAGCCTTTGCCCTGCTTCGTTTTGAACTCCAAAGCCAAACTTGCCAGTTGTTCCTTTTATCTCTTGACTCCCTACTTTAGCATTCCAATCCCCTATAATGAGAACAACATCCTTCTTTGGTGTCAATTCTATAAGGTGTTGTAAGTCTTCATAGAGTTGGTCAATTTCAGTTTCTTCAGCACCAGTGGTTGGTGCATAAATTTGGATTACTGTGATGTTAAAAGGTCTGCCTTGGATTCGTATCGAGATCATTCTATCGTTTTTGAGATTGCATCCCAATACAGCTTTTGCCACTCTGTTGTTGACTATGAGGGCCACTCCATTTCTTTTACGGGATTCTTGCCCATAGTAGTTGTCAGGGGTTCAGGAGCAGAGGCAAGGGCAAGGGAGGAAACAGAGAGCGAGGGGGAGGAGGCAGAGGAAAAGATGAGTGATGACGACGACCCGAGATCTCCGAGTCTTTCCAGTGAATCAGAAGATTCACAGAAAGGAGCACCAATGGCCAGGGCAAGGGGGGAGCCTAGGGGGACACCCCAGGGAGATAGAGCCAGAGGGGACTCAGAGGAGAGCAGTTGGAAATCGGGACCAGCGTCACCGCCAGAGAGCAGGGAAAAGGAAGAGAGCCAGGGATCAAGCGCTGGCAGCTCACAACAGGGGGGAGGGCATGAGTCAGGAGTGGCCACACCTCCATCGGGGAGCGAAGAAACGGTCAGACGGAAAGTGGAAAGTTGGGCGTGCGCGCCAAGTTCAAATGCACAGGGAAGTGACGCAGTAGGCAGCCCTGAAAGAGAGCCAGGTCCTAAAGCCCGGCGCAAGGAGACAGGAGAGTCAGGGGGGTCGGCGTCAGAAGAATCCAGGAAGGAAGAGACCCCGGGGGGCAGAGGGACCCAGAGGAGAACAGTCAGGCGGAAAAGGTGGAGCAGGGCTAGGGTATTAAGTTGGTGCGCAAGGGGCGGAGACTCAGACGGCACTTCGCCGATCTAGCCATTAGACGTAGAGTTGCACGCAGCAGCTTGAGAATGGAAAATGTAACTCAATAAAGACTTTTACTAAATGATCGCTGGCTAGCGTGATCCTCTGTGAGCTAGGATCTGGAAGCAACTCTGACAGTAAGTCCCGTCTCTTTAATTGTGGGCACCTACAGCCTCGAGGAGAGGAGAGAAGCAGGTGCCTACTAGCGAGCTCACGAACGGCAGACGACATGACGGCTGAGCAGCAGATAGCGGAACTCAGAGAAGCAGTGTCACAACTGAATGCCGAGGCTCTCGCATCCAGGAAGAGAGAGGAGGAGGCAGCTGCCGCCTGCAGGGATCTCCAGATCAGGTTGGACATGCTTACTAAGCAAGGGCAACTGACACCCAAACAGGAGGGAATTGGGTTGGCGAGACGAACAGGCGGTCTGGTCTCTCACTTCGATGGGAATCTGCAACAGTACCCCAACTTTAGAGCAGATGTAATGTGTGCACTGCAACTGCTGAAAAGAGACTTTAGAGATGAGCAAGAAAAAGTAGGATTCATCATGTCTCATTTGCATGGAGATGCCAAAGCATGGCTGCGCAATTTGTGGAGGGATGGGGATCCGGCGCTCCAAAATGCGGATGCCTTTATTAAAGCGATGGATGGATGTTTCTTATCAAGTATTGACGTGGATCTTGCTCGGCAGCAGATACATGGATTGAAACAAGGGAGGGCCAGCGTAAGGCAGTATCATGCACGCTTTTTCGCCTTGGTCAGTGCCCTGGAATGGGACAGAGATTCGGCTCCGGTAAGAGACCTGTTTTGGGAGGGATTGCACAGCTCGGTTAAAGATGAAATTGCGAGGGGGGAGAGACCCCGGACCACGCAGGAGATCGTTCAGAGGGCGCTGGCGGTGGGGGTGCGGCTGGAAGAACGTCCGTGGAGCAGGGACGAAGGGCGCAGCGGGCGCGAACCAGCCAGGGGCTCCTCCTTCCTTCCCAGAGAAGCAGCGCGTGCGCAATCCACGCCTCCAACAGGGGGAGGGGTGGAACCGATGGAGGTTGGGAGTGCAAGGGCTCAGTCAGCAGCCAGAGCCCTAGCACCGGCAGCAGTGAAAGCGAAGCCTCCTAGAGGGAACAGGAAGTGTTATATCTGCGAGGATCCAGGGCATATGGCGAAAGAGTGTCCCCGGAGGCTCCACAAGCACACTGCAGCCTCAGCAATGGTGACTGCAGCAACGCAGCAAGGAGAACCACAGCAGGGAAACGACGATGTCTGGCTGGAGGAAGAGGCACTGGGGCCCAGCCAGACGTGTCAGTGAAGCAGTCCCCAGGGATTTTACCGCCCATGGACCCCCTCCCGCCCAAGCCAGTAGTGAGGCTCACCGCATCGCTCCAGCTACCCAATGGAATCACCATGGACGTGCCAATCACCGTCGACTCGGAAAGCAATGCAGACTTCATAGGGCAGGACTTTGTCGACCGGCATGCTATACAGTTGCTGCCTGCCACGCTGCCCCTGCAGGTTGTCACGGTGGATGGCAGGGAGCTGCTAGGGGGGCAAGTGGTGAAGCAGACGCCACCTATGGTGCTGCGGCTTGGAAATCACAGGGAGATCATCAGCTTCAACGTCACTCAACTGTCGGACACGCCTATTGTATTGGGCATGAGTTGGCTGGACAAGCACAGCCCGACGCTGGCTTGGTACCAGAGGCAGCTGACCTTCGGCTCTTCCTTTTGTGCTGAACACTGCATCATGCCCCGGCAGGAAGGGGAGCAAGAGGAGTCACAGCTGATGCTAGGCACGCTGCAAGCGATTCCCCACAAGTACGCAGAATTTTTGGAGGTTTTCTGCGAGAAGGAGGCAGACAGGCTACCCCCCCACAGACCATATGACTGCAAAATTGACCTGCTGCCGGGGGCGGCGCTGCCTAAAGGGAAGCTGTATTCCATGTCTGAGGACGAACTGCAGGAACTCAAAGAGTTCATAGATCATAATTTGGAGCGCGGTTTCATCCGGGAGTCCAAGGCAGCGGGGGGCAGTCCTGTATTCTTTGTTAAGAAGCGGGACACGCCCAAAAAAAGGCTGGTCGTGGACTATCGCATCTTAAACAGTGTGACCAAGCCATCGGACTTCCCCATGCCCCGAATCGACGACCTCCTCGCAAAGGTACGGAAGGGCAGAGTGTTCACCAAGTTAGACCTGCGGGGGGCGTACAACCTCATTCGCATGCGGGAGGGAGATGAGTGGAAGACAGCCATGTTCACGCCACTGGGCACCTACGAGTATAGAGTTATGCCTTTTGGATTGCAAAATGGCTCCCACGTTTTTCAAGCGTTCATGCATCACGTGTTGGCGGGGCTACTCTACAAGACGTGCGTCTGTTTCTTAGATGACATCCTGATCTTTTCGGAATCGCAGCAGGAGCATGACAGACACGTCAAGGAAGTGCTGACCAGGCTGCAGCAGCATAGGCTCTACGCCAAGCTGGAGAAGTGCCAGTTCGACGTGACGGAGGTGGATTTTCTGGGCTACAAGTTGTCTGACAAGGGGCTCGCCATGGACAGCGCCAAGGTTCGAGCGGTGTTGGATTGGAAAAGCCCGCGCAACCAGAAGGAGGTCCAACGATTTGTCGGCTTCGCGAATTTCTATCGCAAGTTCATCAAAGGCTTCGCTATGCAGACAGCGGCCATCACGGACACGCTTAGCTCCAAGAAAAAGAAGTTCATCTGGACGGAGCAGGCGGAGCGGTCCTTTCAGGCACTCAAACGTCTCTTCGCGTCGGAAGAGCAGCTGCTGCATGTCGACCCCAGCAGGCCGATGAGAGTCGAGACAGACGCCTCGGACAGAGCCGTGGGAGCAGTCCTGCTGCAGAGAGACCCGCAGGGGGTTTGGCGGCCGGGGGCGTTTTACTCCAGGAAGCTCAGCAAGTCCGAACAGAACTACACCATCTGGGACAGGGAGTTGCTGGCCATTCATGCAGCATTCAAAGCGTGGAGGCACTTCCTGATCGGCGCCAAGCACACGGTGCAGGTCTGCACGGACCACAAGAATCTGGAGCACTGGCGCACGGCACAGTTCCTGAACCAGAGGCAGATACGTTGGGCTGAGTTCTTTGCGAACTTCGACTTCCGAATAGAGTATGTCCCGGGGGACACCAACATCATGGCGGACGCGCTCTCCCGTAAGCCACAGTATCTGGAGGACGCCACGCCAGCGGCCGCCATGCACATCTTCGCACCAACAGTGTGGGCGTGCGCTGCGGCGACAGTGGACCTGGAGGCGGTGCGACGAGCGTTGCAGAATGACTCCTTCGCGCAAGCAAAGATGGCAGAGATGCAAAGGGGCACGGCAGCGACCGACGGGTTCCAGCTGAGAGATGGATTGCTCATCCGTAAAGGGGCCATCTACGTGCCGGGAGACGAACTTCGCGCCAAGGTACTGCATCAGCTGCACGATGCGCCCACTGCCGGGCACTTTGGCAAGGAGAAGACGGTGGAATTAGTCGCCAGGGATTTCTGGTGGCCCGGAATGAGAGGGGAGGTCGTGGACTACGTGGCGAGGTGCGACACCTGCCAGAGGGCCAAACCAGTGCACAGACCGCCGGCCGGACTGTTGGAACCGCTGCAAACTCCGGTCGAACCATGGGAGAGAGTGGCCCTGGACTTCGTCACGGATCTGCCCAGCTCGAGGGGCAAGACGGCCGTGCTGGTGGTGGTGGACTTGTTCTCCAAGATGGCACATTTCATCCCGTGTGCGAAGGTGGCCACGGCGGAACAAACCGCCAAACTGTTCATAGACCACGTGTTCAAGGTTCACGGTCTGCCACGGTCTATTCTGTCCGACCGCGGGCGGCAGTTCATCTCGAATTTCTGGCAGAAGCTGATGGGCTTCCTAAACGTCAAGATCAACCTGGCGTCGGCGAGACACCCGCAGACCAACGGGCAAGCGGAGCGGGTCAATGCCATCATGCAGCAGTACCTGAGATGCTATGCGAATCAACAGCCTGCGACGTGGGTGGATTACCTGCCGCTCGCCGAGTTCGCCTACAACAACACGAAGCATGTGTCCATGGGGGTCACGCCGTTCTTCGCCAACAACGGGAGGCACCCCAGAACCTTCCCGGGACTGGAAAGACTGGTGGAGGGGGAGCCGCAGACAGCAGATGCGTTCGCGTCGGAGTTGCAGGAGGTCCACGATCAGCTGCGGCGGCACCTGGAGCTGGCCAAACACGCATACAAGGTGCAGGCAGACAAACACAGAAGGGTTGGTGAAGAGATCCATGTGGGAGACTGGGTCTGGTTAGCAGCCCACGCAGTGCCGGCCAGGTCGTTGGCCAAGAAGAAACTAGGGCATAAGCAACTGGGGCCCTACCAAGTCGAAGAGCAGGTCAACCCGGTGGCTTTCAGGCTGGCGCTTCCGGAGGGTTCCAGAATGCATCCGGTGTTCCACAGATCGGTGCTCACTCCCTACAAGGCACCGCACAGGTTTCAGGAACCCGGAACGGCGCCGAGTCCGCTCAGGGAAAGAACCGGGCACGCGGGGTGGCACAGGAGGAGCGCATCAACGAAGTCACGGAAATTTTGGACTCCAGGTGGGGGGAAGAGGGAGTAGAATACCTTCTCGCCAAGGAGGGCACCCCGGCCAGTGCGAACAGCTGGGTGCCGGGCTACGCCTTGGATGAACCTCTGCTCAAGGACGAGTTTCATGCCCTCTTCCCGCATAGACCAATGCCAGCAGACCTTTTCGACGACTGGCTTTTCACTCCCACACTTTCTGCAAGCACGTTCCGGGGGTTCGACTTGGAAGAGGACCCGATACGAGATGCCCGTTCCCCGGAGGGGTCACCCTCGGGATCTGCCTCAGAACCCTCGTATTGGTGGGACGATAGACCAGAGGAGCAGTGGCGCAAGAGGTGGCTGGAAGGTCCCGGACGAGCAACGCCGCCAGGAGGCAGTGAGGGAGAGACGGACATGGACGTTTTCGGGGACGACCTTGGTTTTGAGCACGGCGGCACAGAGATGGACGCGGAGGTGACCGTCGTCGACGAGAGCAGGGAGGAAGAACCGGGAGACTTCAAATGGAGGCCCACCACGGGAAGCGAACGGTATCCGACGTTCGTCCCTCTGCCGCAGCAGCACCCAGCTCCCGCACCGGAAGGAGGGGAGGGGGGAACGGGGGGCTTCGAGGGGGGGATGGATGTCAGGGGTTCAGGAGCAGAGGCAAGGGCAAGGGAGGAAACAGAGAGCGAGGGGGAGGAGGCAGAGGAAAAGATGAGTGATGACGACGACCCGAGATCTCCGAGTCTTTCCAGTGAATCAGAAGATTCACAGAAAGGAGCACCAATGGCCAGGGCAAGGGGGGAGCCTAGGGGGACACCCCAGGGAGATAGAGCCAGAGGGGACTCAGAGGAGAGCAGTTGGAAATCGGGACCAGCGTCACCGCCAGAGAGCAGGGAAAAGGAAGAGAGCCAGGGATCAAGCGCTGGCAGCTCACAACAGGGGGGAGGGCATGAGTCAGGAGTGGCCACACCTCCATCGGGGAGCGAAGAAACGGTCAGACGGAAAGTGGAAAGTTGGGCGCGCGTGCCAAGTTCAAATGCACAGGGAAGTGACGCAGTAGGCAGCCCTGAAAGAGAGCCAGGTCCTAAAGCCCGGCGCAAGGAGACAGGAGAGTCAGGGGGGTCGGCGTCAGAAGAATCCAGGAAGGAAGAGACCCCGGGGGGCAGAGGGACCCAGAGGAGAACAGTCAGGCGGAAAAGGTGGAGCAGGGCTAGGGTATTAAGTTGGTGCGCAAGGGGCGGAGACTCAGACGGGACTTCGCCGATCTAGCCATTAGACGTAGAGTTGCACGCAGCAGCTTGAGAATGGAAAATGTAACTCAATAAAGACTTTTACTAAATGATCGCTGGCTAGCGTGATCCTCTGTGAGCTAGGATCTGGAAGCAACTCTGACAGTAGTAGATATGATGGTCATCCGAACTGAATTCGCCCATTCCCGTCCATTTTAGTTCACTGATGCCCAGGATGTCAATATTTATTCTTGCCATCTCATTTTTGACCACATCCAACTTACCCAGGTTCATGGTTCTTACATTCCAGGTTCCTATGCAATATTTTTCTTTACAGCATTGGACTTTCCTTTCGCTTCCAGGCATATCCGCAACTGAGTGTCCTTTCGGCTTTGGCCCAGCCACTTCATCAGCTCTGAATCTACTTCTACTTGTCCTCCGCTCTTCCTCAGTAGCATGTTGGATGCCTTCCGACCTGAGGGGCTAATCTTCCAGCGTCATAACTTTTATATGCCTGTTGTCTTTGTCTATGGAGTTTTCTTGGCAGGGATACTGGAGTGGCTTGCCGGTTCCTGCTCCAGGTGGATCACATTTGGTCAAAACTCTCCACTATGACCTGTCCATCTTGGGTGGCCCTGCACGGCATAGCTCATAGCTTCTCCGAGTTATTCAAGCCCCTTCGCCACGGCAAGGCAGTGACCCATGAAGGGGGATAGGACTGTAGTTCAGCAATATCTGAAGGGCCACAGGTTAGTCACTTCAGCAATAATACAAGGAAAGCGCAGCTGCAGAGAAAACTCAGTGATGCCAAATGATTCAAACCACTGTGTCTTAGCCTAACCTACCTCACAGTTGTGAAGATAAAAGAGGAAGCCCCATACATGCCACCTTGTGCTCCTTGGAGGGAAAGCAGAATATAAATAAAATTTAAAAATGGTGAAGAAATGCCCTGGCTTTTTTACTCTTCCCGGCTCAGAGCAGCTGTGACTGTCTTCTCAGATCAGGAGCAAAAGCAGTTTCCGTTTCTGAGCAGAAAGGGAATGACATGGCACTGTATTTTTCTTTGGCTTGGGTGGCTGCAAATATGTGGAGTCCTGGCTTTCATGTCAGCCATCCTAATTTTGGAACTGATTTTGTGGACTTTTATATCTCATCTGTGCAGGGCAGTTAAAGATGCAGCTGATCACCAGTGCCTGATTGTAGGTACAGTACTGTACTAGCAAAGCTGTGATTGACAGGGGTGTGGCCTGTCAAAATGGCTTGCAGGGCGTCTGGCCCGTCAGCTGGCAGTGATCCCCTCCCCATGTGATCACCCACCTTCAACCCACATCCTTTTCGGTGTGTTTAAGTGCTGCCAGTGATTCCTTCCCCTTCCCCCAGTCGTTCAGTTATTCAGACAAGATGGGTCCCTGGCTTCGTGGCCACTTTTGCTGGGAGCCTAAGCATGCCATGCATTGTCCCAACACAGAGACCCTTCTGCGTAGCGTCTTTTGTATATTGACAGTGGGTTGAGTTCTGAAAAGGTTTCAAAGCCCCTGGAAACTTATTTGCTGCACCAGCATTTAAGTGCTTAGAATGGGATGCAGCACTCCCTATTATTCCCTTAAACCTGGCATTACATCAGTACTGCAGTGTCTTAACACCCGGGGGCAAATGTTTTTAGGACAGGAGTTTAATAGCATCTCTTGAAATCGTACTTATCCTTTTAAACAGTGCGTTCTGAAAACTGTAACATTTGGGTATCAACTAGTTATTGATGTTGCCTGGCTGTTGAAATAGTGCAGTGGGGGGAGGCTATTTAGAGGGGGGAAGGAATTGTGCCAAAGCTCCTTGTCTTGTATTCTTCTTATCTTGACTTGGAAGATTGTCATGCCATTGCTGCAGGGCTCAGATAGGAAAGGAAAGAGTTCTGAGTCTGACCCCTGCAGACAGTCGTGGCATGTAATACAAATGTGCAGTTCAGCCAAACCCTGACAAACAGTGATAAATTGATCTAATCCTGCGCTTCCCTTCCCCACCTGCTCAGATTGGCCTCTTCTGGCCCCTGTTAGGTGATAAATAAGGAAGGCTACTAATAGAGAAAGCTGAGGCAGAGGAGACGGATGCTTCACTCAGTGGGCAATGTCCTCTAGAAGAATTGGAGCTACTCCCACCCTCCTGCTTCAAAGGAAATAAAAATGCTGTTTGACACCATATTAGAAAATGCGCTGAAATGCATGTTAGAAAATATGCAGCACACAAGGTACGAAAGTGATAAATCCCACCCCTTTTAAACTATGACTGTCACTTTGCTAAAATCAGCAGAACAAACAAACAAACAAGCTTGAATTAAAGAATTATGTTCCACAAGTCAAGAGGTTACATAGCTTAAGCGGCAAAGAATATTGAGCTGTGACCGAGGAAGTTCTTGGTTCAAATCTTTATAGATGGTCCTGCTGATTCCTCAGCTCCCCCCTCCACCTGCTGTATGAAAGGTTATTTTTTCCACACTTTTCTCTCACTTTCTGCTTTTTTGCAGGCAGGCAAAAGCTGCTCTTTTCCAGAGGGCATATACCTTGACTGAATTTTAAGCCTTATTGCTGTGTTTTTAGTCCTGCATTTTACTGGATTGCTGTTGGATTTTCCTGGCCTGTGGTGTTTGGGACCGTTTGTTTCTTTTGAGCTCAGTTAACGCTTCATAGTACTGTAGTACTCCTCAGGCGTTCCTCCCCTCACGTGATTAATGGCAGTGAAGGGACTGCAAAACCCTGCTCACTCTTGTCACAAAATTGTTTACTGTGTGAGGGAGTAGGGGACTAGTTTTCCTTGTTTTCTTACATCAGTCTCCTGCCTTTCTTCTGTGAGGAAGGCAACATACATGTGTTTCCCAGACTTGATTCGCTTCAGCAAATGGTGGTTCAGGTGCCTTTGAACCATACATTGGGTTTACTTTAACGACTGCTTTCAGCAGTTTTTCTGCAGAGTAGTATATAAGTTTTAGTAGCAGCAGTAGCGATAACGTATTGTAGAGTAGTTGCAATGCTATCCAGGTGTTCCTCAGTCTAAAGGAGCAACAGCTGTACTAAATGGCTGTGGGGCCACTAATGTTTAGCTGTGCCCTTGAGTACCCCACATCTTCTCTCCACCTCAAAAGTTGAGGGATAACTTATGAAGAGCTAGTGGTATGGGCTCTCTATATGATTTAAAATACTGCTCTAGGAATATACTACATGGGGTGGGGTGGGGTGGGGTGAGGTGGGGTGGGGTGAGAAACACAGGACAGAAAAGGTTCCCCACTTCAGACATTTCCCCTGAATATCCTTGATGTGAAAGGAGGTACAGTGTACATTGGGGGCAGAGCTAAACGCACAGCCCTGCAGCCCCTTTGTATCATTTGTGCCTCATCGGCACAAAAGTAAAGTTCTTTGAACACTTGAAATATACAAGAAATTCTTAAGCGACTCTTTGTTATGGTTTAGTATTACTTGGTTTTTGCTAATGGAAGAATTCATTCCCATTGATGTGATATTCTGAGATACTCATTCATTACTTACAGCAGTGGTGGGGAAATTTTATCCATCTAGATCAGCGTTTCTCAACCTTTACTCCGCAGATGTTGTTGGACTACAACTTGCATCATCCCCAACCACTGGTCCTGCTAGCTAAGGATAATGGGAGTTTGTAGTCCAACAACATCTGGTGACCCAAGGTTGAGAAAGACTACTCTAGATGCCACTGAACTACAACTCATTCTACCTCAGGAAGCATGGATAATGGCCAAGGATGATGAGAGTTGTAGTTCAGCAACATCTGGAGAGCCAAAGGTTCCCCACTCCTCACTGACAGCCTAATATGTCTGTATTACATAATATGGCTGTACTTTTGCTATGGCCAGAAGTCCTTGCCTATAAAAACAAGCATTTTCTCATTTGGATAAACTCTCTTTCAAATTTCCATAAGGCTGGGAAATGATTTTCCTTACCTGATAATTAAATCACCGTGCATGGTTTGCTAGGCCGCATGTGTTTGCGAATTTATTCAATTAAAATGTGCACAACTGCTTACCTTAATCAAGGATCCACACTACAAAAGAATCCCTTGTTAATCAAAGTAATTAAGCAAATTGGTGTTTTTCTTGCATGAGCAAAGTGGAAACCCCTGGTAGTTGGAAGGGAAAATAAACATGACTACATTTGTCTTGTGGTGTCTTTTTTATTACAGATTCTAAAAAGAACATATGTCTTGGGGTTTGCTGTCTTGATTGAATATGATCATGCCTGGCGTATCATCAAGCCAGAAGGGTAATAAATAAATGCAACAGGTTGGGCTGCAGTTTTCTGCTGCTTCCTCTTTCCAGACCACTGTGCCCCTGAAAAGTTGCTCAGGAAGATTGGGGGACCCTCCAGAACAGTGTGCGAAGCTGCAGGAGGAAGTGAAAATTGGCTCTCTGCCCTCTGCTGGATCCAAGTTCTCTCTAAGCACAAGGAGCCCTTCTGTTCACAGAAGGGTAAATCTGAGGGCCAACCTGTTATGTTTCGAGAAAATTTAGTTACACAAAGCAGCCATTCATATTCAGTCGCACAGCTAGTGCCTGGTGTAGATTAGCCACAAAGGGAGAGAATCCAGCAAAGTTTTACTCAGTGTAAGGTAAAGGTAAAGGGACACCTGACCATTAGGTCCAGTCGTGACCGATTCTGGGGTTGCGGCGCTCATCTCGCTTTATTGGCTGAGGGAGCCAGCGTACATCTTCCAAGTCATGTGACCAGCATGACTAAGCCGCTTCTAGCGGACCAGAGCAGCACACGGAAACGCTGTTTACTTTCCCGCCTGAACGGTACCTATTTATCTACTTGCACTCTGATGTGCTTTCGAACTGCTAGGTTGGCAGGAGCAGGGACCGAGCAACGGGAGCTCACCCCATCATGGGGATTCAAACCGCCGACATTCTGATCAGCAAGTCCTAGGCTCTGTGGTTTAACCCACAGCGCCACCCATGTCCCTTACTCAGTGTAGACCCATTTAAATCAATGGATCTAAGCTCATTCCCAAATGAAGTTCTCAAGCATTGACTATGGGTGCTTTGAGCCAATGCACACACCAGTTCAGCTAAGCTTATGTGGATTACTCTCCTGTAATTAAAATTGTGTCATTGGGGCTATTGGAATCAAACCAACAAACACCAAGTGCATAATGGATATGGATTGTGCTGTTCTTCACACTGAAGTCAGTTTTCAGAGGGGTTGCCATGCCAGGAATTGGGCTCCAGTCCATGAAAGCTTATGCCATAATAAAACGTGTTAGCCTTAAGTTGACACACAACATGTTTTTGAAATCGGTATCACTAATCATGGGCACTTTTCTCTTCCTGTGCTACTGCTGCTGCTGTTGCACTGCCAGAAAACAAGCCATGGTCCAACATAGTGTTAACAGAGTTGCATGGTTTGTTTCTCTCCAAATGGACCAAAAGTTTGGTTATGGGAAACAAATGTTTAGCAAAAAAAAGATTTAGGTAACTGGATGTTTGATGCAAACAAACGTTTTTAGAGCTTTTGTTGCAAATCAATGACAATAAAGCCATAACTAAAACAGTAACTTTCTAAGACATTGAATCATCATTTATTTCACTTTCTTTTTCATTAATACTGCCTCCCACTGCTCCCACCAGTTAGCTTTGTATGTGTATGTGTTTTTTATGGTAACGTTATGGTGTCTTCCATTTTACAGAAACAGCTAAAGTGCAGAGGCGCTAGAGGAAAAGATAGCCCTTTCAGAGAATTAAAGGTGACAGAGAGAACCATTCTTGCCTAACAGGCACCATTCATCACATGGTTGCATCTGGTCATAATACTTCCATAGTGCATCAAAAACCTGCAAAATGTATTTGGTCAGAGATTATAAAATGAAAGCATGTGCTGCCAACAGTCATCATTATCTTCTTATTTGCATGCCACTTTTCCATAGAATTATCAAATGAACAATAAACATGACTAATCAAAGCCACATTAAGAACACTTTAAAAATAATCATGATGTCAGTAAATAGAGAAAATGGATCCATGCAGCAATAGATATAGACTAACATTGCATGTAGAGTAAGCTAACCTATTTCAGCGGCCTAAAACTAAACTCCAGAATAATGCCTAACACTGAAATGAAATGGCAGGGTACAAAAATTATGTCCGTATTATGCAGACATTTTTAACCCCTCTTTAAAACTTGTCTCTACCAAGCAACACAACTTCAGTTGCATAAGACAATGTTCATTGGAGATAGTGCCTAACTGGAATTACTCAATTCTTGACTATTCATGGTTGTTAATTATTAGTTTGTCCAAATCATTCTCTCTCTCTCCCCCCCCCCCATTTTGCTTTTTTCCAGCTGCAGTAACTGCTTCCACCTGGAGCACATACTTACTAATATTTTCCTTTCTATTTAATTCTTCTTACTGCCACAATACACAGAATCCTCTGCTGAATAAATGTGGAGGTGGTGTTAGGAACCACTGGTTGTGGTTACTCTTGCATAGAGTTTTTAACTACTGTGCTGTCTTAGTACAGTATTGTATTATTGTGCCTTACATTTCATTGAATCTAACTGAAGGTTTAAACAGTGAATGTGGCACAAATAAGGCATTTTATCAGAAAATGAGAATGTTTTCACAAAGGACCAGAATGAACTGATAAGCCGTTACAACTAACTGTACAGAACAACTACTAAGTATTTGTTCAAAGCAGAATGCAAAGATGCACAAATAGAATTAGCAAGTTTCTTTCCTAATATCCAGTTCAGTTACTAAAAGGAGGATGAGCTGTCAAATGAACTAAAATTGATTTGGCATGTGCACTTCGTTATGGTGAAATTTTAAGTTTTGGAACCTCTTCATGATAAATCTTTCCAGACGTATGTGTGTTGAAATTCCAACACATTTGGAAGTTAACAAAATGAGAAGCAAGATGTCAAGGAGAAGGGCCTCGCATGAGATTTCTTATGTTGCTCAAGGAATGCAGAGTTGTTTACCTGTCTCATTTACATCCTTGGAGATTTCATATCTAAGTAAATTCTCTCTCTAAAAAAGATGTGTGTCAAAATATGTGTTGCAATTTGAATTTATAATATAACGCCATTACACTGTGCTAGACAGGCAAGTGGTCCAACTTTCTATAGAGATGCTGCTGCTGCTGTTTCCCTGCCCCCCCCCGTGTGTGTGTACGCACACAAAAGGAAGTTACATAAGTTTCTTTTGAGACCTTTCCCTGCAATCTCCCTTACCCTGCTTGTAACAGGCAACATGTGATATAGTGCTCCTAGACATTCCCAGTAATGCAATGCGCTCTGCCATAAAGTTATCCCATAGCTTGTATACTGCCATGAATATATTCAACACTCTTTGCCTTGCCTACATTCTTTTCAATCCTGTTATACCACTGAACTCTTCATACCTTTTCACTGAATTGGTGTCTTCTACAATCAGTGTTGCGTAATGTCAAAACATTTCGTTTTAAACAAGCACCTTGTTATTATTCCGGCATGTATCGTGGAAAAAAGGATAATAATATAGCCTGTGAAATGAATTATTGATGTCCATCTATCTTCACTATCTCATTTTTCCTTTTGTAAATTTTTAGTGCCTGCTAATAACCTCTAGTGATATTATGGGAGACTTGATTTTATTTGTCATTTAACATACAGGCCTGATACCCAGATGTCTTCTTTTTCCTTCTCTCTTTCTGCTACCTCCCTCACTGTCATAGGCACTTAGGAAGCTGCCTTATACAGAATTCAACTGACAGTCCATCTAATTCAGCATTGTCTACACAGTGGCTGGCAGTAGCTCACCAGGATTTTAGGCGGTCTATTGAGCAGATTAATATTAAGCAGGCAGCAAGCAGGGCTGAAGGCTTTCTTTTGTACTAACCCACAATACCTAACTTGGTGCATACATGTAGCTGTTTTCTTGCCTTCCCTTTGCAAACTATGCCTGTGATGCATGCATTGCCTTCAAAAGTGATATTATCAAGTTCTGTGGTGCCTTGGGCAGATTAGTTAACATATCAGCCTCACTGTCTCTGAAGTGCGTGTCAGTGTGGGAACATCTTGAATGACTCCCCACCCCTCAGCTGGTGACATTTTCCTGGCAACTTCCCTTTGACAAAAGATAGATATGTGTCCATAAGATTTTGCTGACAACAAAACTACAGTATCTTGGGCTCTTGGCAGCTTTCTAACAAATCTATAGTATGCAAGTTAGCAAAAACCCTCGGCTACAAATCCTAACCAGCGTTTCTGCAGCATAGCATTCAGTCTCACCTTTAAAATATTTCCTACTTCTTGAACCATTAATGTAATGCTAAACCAAACAATGGCTTAGCACAAATGCACATGATTTTAGTGTTAACCTTGACCCACAGCGTTTTGATTTGCCAGAAACCTTTTTCTCTTAATTTAGATTTTAGCCATATTGTTAATACTTTGCCCCTCCCCCCCCGTCATTAAAAAAGAAGTAAATTTAAAAGAATTTCCTTAAGGAAATGTTTCCGCATCAGCAATTTTTTATGATTATCCATTTTCATGTAAACAGCCTAAAGCAAAGGTATAATAACTGTGTGTTGCAGGACAGGGGACAAAAAAACTTAATAGCTTGGAAATCTAACATTTCAAGCAACTGCATGCTAAAACTACAGTGAATAGTAGGGTATGGTTCAGTTTTGGTTAAAAATGAATCTTTTCTCCCTTTTTGAAAGGAAGCTCTTAAATTATTACTGATACCTTAGGTCTCAAGTGTTGTTTGACTTTATTCTGCAGTTGTAGGCTATGTTTTTTGTGCTCAATCTGGTTGAGGTGTCTCCTTATGGTCAAGGTGCTGATAGCACTCTTTAGTAGTATATTTGGGGTTTTTATTGCTATATTTTGTTTTTATTGTTGTGTAAAATGTATACCATGCAGCTCTAAAGCATTTGATTTTAAAAAACAAAACCAGATTTTTAAATGTTGAGTTTCAGCTTCATATTGCCCATCTCTTGCTTCTGCGTTAATATAACTAAGCTTCACCTATCCTATAAAAACACTAACAAGTTTTTTAATGTAATAAGTGCTTTTTTTCAGGGGGTACTCATGGTTACTGCCAGTACAGTACTGGCACCTCTTTTTATTGTTGTTAAAAAGTGTGGCACTTACTGTAACAACTTCATGGTGAGTACCAGCACCTATTTTTCTAGAAAAAAAGCACTGACCCAAAGCAACACTTCTTGAGCATACACACCATGTCCAGTAAAAGAAAAAGCACAAAGCGCCACATTTTTCTTCATTAACTCAAGCATTAGAAAGAGAGACCACCAGGGGTCAGCACAATTTTTCAGCAGGTGGTTGGTCCACTGTCCCTCCGGACTATTTTTTTTTGGGGGGGGGGGATGAACGAATTCCTATGCACCACAAATAACCCAGAGATGCATTTTAAATAAAAGGACATATTCTACTCATGTAAAAACACCAGGCAGGCCCCCAAAATAACCCAGAGATGCATTTTAAATAAAAGCACACATTCTACTCATGTAAAAACACGCTGATTCCCAGACTGTCCACGGGCCGGATTTAGGGCCCCGGGCCTTAGTTTGCCTACCCATGGACTAACTGATACCTAAGTATGAGACTATTATGGAATTGGATCCTGTGATGCAGGGCAAATGTAGAGTATACCTGGGCGATATATCAGTATATCGCCCAGGACCAGTATGAGGAGCAGACCACGATGTCTGTTTCACTCAGCAGTATATCATTGGTGAAACCGCCACCACTTCTGAGTCCCTCTGCTAGCAGCGTTCTTCTTCACACAAATAACATGTAATGGAGGGGGTTACACTCCTAGTATATTTTCATATGTTATCGAGTAGAAGATGGCTTTCTAGTTGCTCTCTCTAATTATGAGCTTCTTTTCCTAAAAGGTAAAACAAGGTCATCGTCTTGGAACTGTGGTAAATTAGTAGCGGAAAAGATTGAGCAGCACATAATGCCAAACATTTTGACAAGCAATTAAATAATATTACTTTGTACAATTGGAGCAGCAGGGGAAGAATAGTAAGGAAGCAAATTTGTGCTGTTGATGGAGACATCAGGCACTAAGAATTAAAGTAGCATGTTTGTAACCTTTCAAGTAGGGAAGAACTATTCTTGAGGAAATGACCAAAAGACAGTGACTTTATGGTGCATATTGTATGACACCACAATTGCCAGTATTACTGGTGTTCAACCTTTGGCACAGGACTTTGTGGCACACCTGGATACCAATAGTTCTGCCCTCTAACTCCCTAGGGCACCATATTAAGGCATGAAGGTCTGCATGTGTACAACTTTAGAATAATGCTGTCTCATATTTGGACTTGATTTGTAGTACGCTTGATTTGTAGTACACCACAATAATTTGTAGTGCAAAACGTGCAATTATTAATTATAGCAAGTGTGGCTAATCTGTGGTTGTCCAGATGTTTTTGGACTAGAGCTCCCATTTACCCTGATCTTTGGCTATACTTACTGGGATTGGTGAAACTTGGAGACATACAGTAACAATCGTGACTAGAGATTGTAAAAGCTGGAATTTAAATTAGGAGCTGCCACTGTTGTATAGCAGCTAAGAGCTTGTTGGAGAATTGTATCTCTGTGCCACAAGTACGGTAACTAACTACCATTTTATAATTTGCTGCGATAAATACCTACTCTGACATTTTGTGTGCTTCAGGAAGAGAACATTGGTTTGCCAAGAAAGAAGAATCCCTCCAGGCTCCAGCTGTTTCATCTGTTTCTTTGCTGTTTTAAATTTAATGACACTTTTGAATCTGGTTTAATTGCTGGTTTGGAAGCAAAGCTCCCTTATACCTCCCAGCTCCCCTAGTGTTTCTAACCTCAGGCTAGCCTTATATCTCAAACCTGAGCATGCTTATCTCAGGATTGAACAACAACAACAAAAACTGTAAAATTGAGCTGAATATATTGCCCAGGAGTTGTTGCATTTAAATATAATTATGATATGGCACCACCTCATGTTGTCTAATGAGTGTAAGCACAGCTGAGGATTCTTTGTGTAAAATAAAAACGATCCCAGAATCTGAAAACACACAGATGCGGAAACCTGTTTCAGTAGCTTGGATTGAAGTAAAATAGGAAGGTGAAGAGGAGAGCTGTGGCATGGATGAAGGGAAGGAGACAGAATGCTCACTTCCTGACTATATGAAGGTTACTTTCTGATTTCTGATCTTCACTTTGTTATACATGCAGTTTCGGCCTTTCTCCAAACAGATGGTGGCAAAGTACAGGGGGGAAAGGAGAGGACTGAGCTTTGCAAGCAAGAAGTCTCAGATTAAATCATTGATGTCTCCAAGTAGGACTGGGAAAGACCTCCCCCCAAACCCCAGAGAACTGCTGCCAATCATTATTGACAAAATTGAGCTAGATGGACCAATGATCCAAATTGGTACAAGACAACTACCTGTGTTCTGTGGGTTATTTTACTCTCTCCATCCACCCTGAAAGAGAGTGATTAGGCCAAGTCACAAGAGTGAGCTTTATTATTGAAGGGTGTGTGGGAGGACATGTGAACAATTGTTTCCCTCATCCAGCTCAAGAGACACTGTTTGCTACACCAGGGGCAGGCATATCCCAGGCTTGTGAAAGAGACTCCTGCCCCCTGTCTGCCCCATGATCCTGAGGGAACCAGAGCCTCATGGAAAAACCATTCAATTAGAAGGAAGAATTATGAATTCATGGGTTTGTTTTGAGTACCAACTGAGCTCATAGTCCTTCCACACAAAAACCCGTTCCTGGGCACGTGTGTTTGTCATCTTGTTGCAGATTGCCCAGAGATCTACTGGTAGATCCAGATATAATAAATTAATTTCCAGCTCTTAGGTCTTCCCACACCTGTGCTATAGTACAGACCACCATTGCTCAAACTTTTCCACAGCTGTGAGAGGAAATGTTTTGTCTTCTTTAAAAAAAATAAAAAAAATAAAAGCTGATATTTCTCAGAATGGCAGATTCTGTCGACTTTGGATAAGAAGAGAGAGAGAGAGAGAGAGAGAGAGAGAGAGAGTACTATCTCACTCAGTACATAATTAACTTATGGAAGTCACTAAACTGAATGATGATAGCTTTAAAAGGCTTTAAAGGGGGAGGGGAATTATGGAGGGATGGGTATCTAATTGGCTATTGATCATGATGGTTATGTGAAATCTCCAAATAAAGAAGCCACATACCACAAAATACCAGTTTACCACAAAACATGTTTCAGGCCCTCCTCCTTAGCTTCCCTGAGGCATCTGATTGGCTTCTGTGGGAAGTAGGTTTCTGGGTTAGGTAGTTTGATCCAGCAGGGCTCTTAAATTGTTTTAATCTGTGTGCAGTGACATCTTCCAATTCATTACTGCTGCTCTTGTAATGAGAAGTCCTGATTATAATTTGAAGAACGTGACTAAAGTGTTTGGCCAATGCTGACATGTCTTGCCTTGGTGGCTGCATTGCATTACTTGAACATTATCTCTTGCGCCTGACATGTGTTTCCATAGGCATAAATCATAGATCATAAAAGCACTGTAATTTTCTGAGATTATTATAAATCAAATCTATATCTATATTCCTTTTAGGGAATGTGGTTATGTTTAAATTCACAAGCATAGCACAACAGGGGTGAGGAACCTGTGGTCCTCCAAATGTTACTGGATTCCAAGTACTATCCATCGCAGCCCAGTACGGCCAGTGGTCAGAGACTTCTTAAGGACCATTGGTTCTTCTTAAGGACTATGGTACTAGAGAGAATGTTGGTTTTGCCCTTTACATTTGAAAACACCCAAATGCCATGTGTTTAGTTGATGGAAACAAGCCAGTGTTCAAAACTCCCATTGTTTTAGGTGCATTTTGCGACAGGGAATTTCATCAGCATGAGCAGTTTCTGGTCGCAGTAGTGCACCTAAGATTTCTGACTAAAGCTGCAGAGTGGAAGGAAGGGACGACCTTTTTCTGCCTCCCCACTTCGTGCTACTCTCTGAAGACTGGAAAAGAGACCCTCTTAAGAATATTAGGGACATGGGCAGGGGAAGGACTAGACCATGTGAAAAATGGACATAACATTTTAGTTGCAGTTCATTCATTTTCAGCTTTGTATTCTTGTTATAAAAAAGGTGCACCTAGAAATTCCATTGTTGCGCCCACAACCTAGGTGTATGGTGCCATTTAACTCCTAGCTTCAGTTTCTCTGTTTCTAACACTGAAACAAGCAAAGAGCTCTGGCGCAGACACCAAAACAGAGCAACAGCTGCAGAGAATGCAGCATGGAAACATGTCTTGGAGAGTATAGATTTGTTCTAATGTCGTTTGTCTGGAAGGCTGTGACTGTGGGAATTAAAATGTGACACATAGATACCAGAAAAGCTACATGTGGAGTGTCAGGGCATAGAAAGATTAACAGGGATGTTTGTTTTCAGCTGTACCGTTGAGAAGGGATGTGGAAAGAAGAATGCTAAGGTGTTTTGGCCGGTGCTCTCTATAAGATGTTTTCACATCTGTGACTGGAATTTCCTCTATTCTCCAACCTACTCCATGGAACTGTATTGCATTCTTTCTTCTTTACCTCTCCGCTCCTAAATAAATATCAGCCACTGCTTTCTGTGTGGGTTAGCTGGTGTTTGTGGATGCTAAATTCAGTCATTTTGCAGTATGTGCTAGAGTTTGGGTAGGTTTTATCATTCGCTGTGAGACTGAGGATGTGATGGATTTTAAATCCATTGCTTCTTTTGCATGGCTGAAATATTTTGGCTGAGTTGAACTTTAGGAATGTGTGGAATTTTGGGGTGGGACTCGGAAGTTACTGGTTACAAGGTGGCTTCATTATTTATTTCTTCCTTATGCAAGCACTTGGCTGTCATTTTCACCCTCATTAAAAAGGTAAAGGGACCCCTGACCATTAGGTCCAGTCGTGACCTTCCGGGTCATGTGGCCAGCATGACTAAGCCACTTCTGGCGAACCAGAGCAGCGCACAAAAACGCTGTTTACCTTCCCACTGAAGCGGTACCTATTTATCTACTTGCACTTTGACGTGCTTCGAACTGCTAAGTTGGCAGGAGCAGGGACCGAGCAACGGGAGCTCACCCCGTTGTGGGGATTCGAACCGCCGACCTTCTGATCGGCAAGTCCTAGGCTCTGTGGTTTAACTCACAGCGTCACCCTCATTAGCACAGCGTAAAACAGCATTTTTTCCTCATGAAGCATGATGAGTAAAAATATTTGCCACATCTTCCGTTTGACAGTTTTCATGATGTCTAGTACTACCTCTGCAACAGAATGGCATCCTGATCATAAACCACACCTACCAAGATGCTAGGTAATAACCTTTAAAGTTGGGAGTCTGAAAGAGATAGAGCCCTCCTCCCTATGATATTTCAATTCCTTCCCCTGACTTTCGATCTCTTATTTGAAAATATTACACTGGTGAAGCACTCCCTCCCCATTTTAAAAAAAGTTTTTTTTTATTGCCTACTCCAGTCAGCTACAGCAAAAAAATCTTTAGCAGTGCTCACACACATTTCTCTTCTACCTCAAGTCCGTGCACAATTATGTTTTTTCCCCATTATTAAGACCTCAGAAAACCATGGTGGGCGAAGAGACAGCCAACCCCCCCAACCCTTCACAATTTTACTGGCTGTTCAAAATCTGTAAAAGAAAGATACTGAGGTTATAGGTTTCACAGTTTCTAATAAATATAGTCACACAGAAAATTAATATAGATTTAGGAACTGATATTCAAACCTTAAACTTCAGTTGGCCCGGGGGGGGGGGTGGAATTGGGGCAGTTAAGCTATTAATTATGTGGCTGATATTATTAGGACAACTTGTTTTCTTAGATGTTAGGCCATTTCAAAGCACACATAAATGAAATATGGATACATTATAGGATTCTTGCTGGAGGTGAACCCAGGCTGTGGTATTGCTCTGTAGTCTTTTGATTGTGCAGCCTGAGTCCAGCCTCCCAATTTTACACTGCAAATAGGGTTACCCTGATTTTCCAATCATATATCTGCCAGGGAGGGAACAATTCAGAATATTTGGAAAGTTATGTCTCTCCTCCACTGGAGCAGAAGAACCCTACTCATCTGCTTTTCAACAGCTGTCTAGCAAAAAATATATTCCTAATCTCTGCGGGTAAATCTGAATGGTCAATTGCATTTTTCTCTTCCTCATCCATTCACATGATTTATCATCCCTTGATACTGCTGTCAGCTACAATATAACAGAAGGGCTTCTTTGAGGTTGGTAGATTATCTGAATTCAGCAGATATAGTCAATACTGGCATCAAACAGCTAATATAATGTTGAGATTTCAAAATGTCGCCCCATTTTGTTGCAGGGAGCTTCACCCATACATAAGGCATGCTAGTTCTCATATTTTTGTTTTAAAGATTCCTGTTGCATATAGGCTCAGTTTTTTTGCATCATGTTTAAACCACGGGTTAGCAAAACATGCACAAGCAGCAAGGACTGGCAGTGCGCCCTGGACTTGTGTGCTCTTCCCCCCTCTGGGTGGAGAACTTCAACAACTTCTCATTTTGCTTTCTCAGAAACGTCGTCTTCTCTGGGCCAGGGATAATGTTATGACGTAATTTGAAGTTGGCTTGTTTTGAAACTGACTGCAGTTGGTTAAAAACAAGTAAACCTATTTTCTAAGCACAACAAACAAAGAGGAATTATGTTGCTTTTAAGTACTGGTGCAAAATGGAGTGGGGTTCAAAATTGTGAGATTATTTCAAGTATTGTAACTATCATTTAGAAAATTGAAGTTTTAAAATTACCAACACTTAGAGAGAGAAGAGAGGGAGAGAGAAGTCTCTGGGTGGCACAGTGGTACCTCGGGTTACAGACACTTCAGGATACAGATGCTTCAGGCTACAGACTCGCTAACCCAGAAATAGTACCTTGGGTTAAGAACTTTGCTTTAGGATGAGAACGGAACAAATTAAGTTCTTAACCCAAGGTACCACTTTATTCACCTGAGTTGGGCTCAGAACAGACTTATTTAAATTAATGTTTCTAACTTTGTCATGTTCATTAATTTCAGTTGATCTACTCTTGAGTAAAACTTAGCTGAATATTCTCCTCTGTCATCCCTGCATGACAGATTTGTCATATGGTTTCTGAAATTTGCTAACAGGCACAGACATCAATTAACAAATTTGGGCTAGTTTGTTAAACTAACAGGTGGTTGCAGTTGACACTGATCCTCCTCTGAGTCTTTGGCAAAAACAAAGTGTGCAAGGGAAAAGCAAAGAGTCATATTTATGCTACACATAATAGTATGCAAGTAATGTGGTCAGATGACAAAAGCAGGTTGGGTTGTTCATAAGTACCACAGGGAGGTGTCTTCAGAGGCAAAGCAACATTCATGTACAGATATGATACCTATTCCATGAACTTATGGTAATACATTTAAAGGGCCAAGCTAGTAATGTCTAAAAAACACCAAGGAATAATGCTAATTTGGACTGATGAGAAGGGAGTTAATCCTTCCTCCCTGTGCAATTCAGTTTCCTAGGCTGTCATCTGACCAAATTGCTTTGGGGACATGGCGTATGAATAAAGTTCAGTTTCTTCCCACCCCCACCCCAAATAAGATGGCCTCATCATGATCTATGCCCTACTACATTTGGGGACATGAATCGTTAAATTCTAATATCAAGATTAATTTGGCTCCGAGTTTCGTCAGACAGAACAAGTAGAACCTGCAGCAAAATGTTGCAGCATGCAGTACTCTGGTCCCAGGCTCCATTCTATTCCCCCTGCCCAATGGTTTCGTACTCTTCCGCACGCTCCAGTGATGGCCATTGCCACTGAGCATGCGCAGTCCTCATTTGACTGTTTCTGGAGTTAGGTTCCCCCCACCCGTTAGTTTTTGTTTGTTTGTTGCTTCTACAAATGCTGGGGTACCTGCTACTACCTGCCTTGTCTGTGGATGGTGCTGTTTGGCCACATCAAGATCAAAGGCTCAGAGAAAGGATTCCTTATTACAGTGGTACCTCGGTTTAAGAACAGCCCTGTTTACGAACGATTCAGTTTACGAACCCCGCAAAACCGGAAGTAGTGTCCTGGTTTGTGAACTTTACCTCAGTCTAAGAACGGAAGCGGTGGAAAGGCACCAGCGGTGGGAGGCCTCATTAGGGAAAGCGTGCCTCAGTGTAAGAATGGTTTCAGTTTAAGAACAGACTTCCAGAACGGATTAAGTTTGTAAACCGAGGTACCACTGTATAGCGTGGTATTTTTCTGAAACCAATGTAGAACTACAGAAAGTGCCCCCTCTAGTGATCAATGAATATCGCATTAGCAAGCAGTGCCTTTTACATAAACTATGGAAAAGTAGGTTTCGTGATTTTTTTTAATCTAACAGGTATTTGGGGATATTCTGTTTGAACTTGCTGATCAATGAAATCATTAATCAGGTGGCCACATGACTCCATCCTTATGATTGCATTGTCTAGAAACTGAATCTGAAACTGACAACAGGGAGTTGCTGTGTCTATTTCTTACTACAGCTACTGTTATTCCAAGATACGAGGTGGCCTAGTCACAGTAATGCATTATAATGCAACTTAGAAGTTGCACAGTCTAGTTTAAATCTTTCTGTGTATGCCTTGCATGAACTGATGTAAAAGCTTTCTTTTATCTTTAAGCAACCAAGTAGTGGGCTGATTTCTTTGTACACATGGAAAATGGAATACAGACATAACTGCAGTCTTGATGTTTCACCCCCAGTGGGGAAGTTTCCCTCATTTCACAGTTCAACCGAAAAGTCTTTTGGCAGCTAAAATGTAAACAATTGTGTAGTAATTATTTCCTTCTTATAACAGCTCTGAGACATCAAACACTTAATTCTATGCACCAGTTCACATTTTGATGCCTTCAGCAGTTTATAAATATATAGATGGCTTTTCCAGAGAAGCAATCAAGCTGTTTGTCAAAAGATTTCTGATTACCAAAAGAATTTTACAGTTCGACATTGCTGGCTGTTTAATTTTCAACCATCTTTGTATTTGAACTTCTCGGCATTGGCTTGGGTCCAAAGAACACGTGGGCTAGTGTGGGCCTCTGAAATATATTAAGAAACTTATAGATAAAAATAAGAATATGAAGCACTACCAGGTGTGTTTGTTTATTTTAATTGGCTTCACTGTGGGAATAAAGTCAAGCTTTTTGATTTGCCAGGTCAAATGATCTCTCCTCTTACCCCCCCCCCTCCAATCTTGCTATTCTGGAAGGCTTCTCCTGAACCTCTCCCCATCACCTGAGCCAATTTGTGGAAGGTGCAGGGCAGAGAAGAGGGAGGGAAATCTCTGTTGCACAAGCAGAAGTCCTTGCACAGGGCTTTTGCTGATGGGTATTATTAGTAGAATCCCATCTGTGTAGTTTCTGCCCATCTCACGACAGATTCATAAAGGCTTGCTACGCACCTGAAATACATTGGTGCAGCAACTAAGCATCAGAGAAGATAATCAAAGTCATTCCTAAAGAACACTTTCTTTCATCCTAATTTTAGCGATATGGTTTCTGAACATGACAATATATTGAACTTCTTAAGAACGGTGAAAAGCTCCTCAGTGCCTTTGGGAAAGAGTCTTTTCTCATTTCTTGCCCAAAGCAGGTGCTGTTAAATCAGCCTAAAATATATTGTTTCTGCTCAATATGAAGATCCAATTACTTGTGTGTTAGTAAAACCTAACCTTGTGTTTAAACCAATGGTGATGTCTAGCTGTTACAAGTGTTCTGGGAAGAAACTTCCAGAATTGTACACTTCAAGCAGTTTATATTCTCTCCTAATACATGCAAACATGTAGCACCCTGATTTCTTGCAGGCATGTCCTACCCACTGAATAATGAATATGATCACCCCTACTGATTGATTTCAATCTTGAGCATGTTTTCATTTTTCTTTATTAATTCATTTAGAAGATAATCCCAAATATGGAGTTACGCTTGGCTGCTCACTGCTGGCTATCTAGTACCAGGAATAGATATCCAGCAATATACCGGTAGTTTTGTATAAATTATTCTTGATAAATAGAAAGCAATACAACTGACGAAGATAGCTATCTGTTAAATGGAACAAAGTAATCTGATAACCATATCAGAAGGACAAAATGTCTAGTGAGATTGCAATCTTCAGTTCCTACTCAGCTGCACCAGCAAAGACATTTTTTTTAATAACCAGATACCAATCTGAAGCCCGCTTCTAATATGCATAAACTTTTTTGTTCTACCAAATAATTAATATAGACCTAATCCCTCTTATCTGATTGATGTTGGAGCAGTAAAATGGTGATTACTCAGTGCCTTATTACTGACCTGCATTTAAATTGCTTTGATAAGCATACTTTGATCAAAGAATAGAGACTTGGGATTTTGAGTGTATTTAAAAACTAGCATACTTTAAAGTATGACTATTATTTTAGTATGCTACTGGTATTCTTATAGGGTTGTTCTAAAAATAATAATTAAAATGGATTTGCATGCCAAGATGTTCATGTGCTGCTTTGAAACATAACATATGAAAACAAAAAGCACAGTAAGTCAATTGCCGTATTTCTGTTGCTATTACATGCACGGGGAAAATATTTGGATATCAAGAAAAAGAGTCCGTAACAGGATTATAGTGACAGTCCAGCAACATTAAATAATCAAGCTGTTTCATATCAGTACTAAAAGCATAGCCATTCAAACAGTCCAGCAATTTAATGGCATTTAGTAGGATAGATAATAAAGGATTTAAGCAAGTACTAATCCAGCCTACAAACAAATTAAATTGGTGCATAATATTTTAGTTTCAGTGAGGAAAGTGTATGTAAATCAAATTACACCCAAGTACTCTTCTGGCGCATAATATGTCTATAGACCAGGTCACTATCATATTGTTTTGTTTTATGTTTATTAAGCAAATGGCTTGTAAAGCGTTCTTCAAAATATACATGATTTTTCTGAAGAAAACAGATCATGATGATTGAGTCATAATGAAGTAGACTCAGTTTTCTGCACTGCCTTTCCTCATTTATAATAATAAATATACAAGGCAGCTTAAAAAAACAAGGCAGCTTAAAAAAACAACAGCTTCATGCAGAAAAGTTCAAGCAATGGGCAGTATCCATCAAAGTAGTTCCATTAGCAAAAGGATTTCTAGCTGTGCAACAGAACAATCCCCTCTTTCCTCTCCCTGCATCCCCCATAAATGCATTCTGGGGTTCCCGCCAACCCTCTGGAGCAGATTTAGAGAAGGCCTGGAAGACCCATGGGGAGAGGAGAGAGAATGCAAGCTCCTTTACACAAATCCTTGCACTAACAGAATTACTCATTGGAAACCAACCAATAAAAGCCGGCCACAAATGTTTTCTTTTTTTTTCTTTTTAAAAAAACTGCACCATAAATCAGAATTAAAAATCAGACTACACAGCCAGGGAGACATGCAATAAATCCAGCCTCTAAAGGAGGGATGTGGGAACCTCAGGCCCGTGTATATCTCAAGGTCAAAGATGAATTGAACTAGCCAGCAATTGCAACATCACATGGGACAAGAACATTCAAAATTATTTTGAAGAAACTGCAGCAGTATAGTCATTATATTGTCATTAAAATTGTGAGACTTTAATCTTATCTGTAAGTGCTGTATATACTACTTGTCTTAAGACATTAAAAGGTTTGTACTCCTTTTTGACAATGCCATTTTAAATCTTCCCTGTGAGAAATGAAACAACAAAAAATAAAAATAAGAATGCATGCCCCCCCACACCCCTTTTGTATGAATATACATTTCAGTATAAGTGTTGAAAGCAACATTTCCTTATTTGAAAAGCTGTTTGTTGCTGAAGAAACAAAGGTACGCATTCTAAATACCCTGTTCCATGTGCAAAAATACTCGTGAACAGTCTCAAACCTCTTTGGATCCAGTCATGGTAAATGCATCAGGTTTTGGGGGCCTTCTCTGATGCATCAGAGCAGTATGAGCAAACTGGATTTTGTACTTGCAATGCACCCACAAACTCAAGTCTAGTGCAGGTAGTGTGGTACCTGGCTGTGGGTGATGGGAGTTATAGTCCAAAACATCAGCAGGGCACCATGTTGAAGAAGTCTGTGCTGGAAGTAGGATTAGGCTTTTTGTAGGAGAATAACCACACTGCTTGCTGTTCAGCGGCCAGGACTCTGGTTATTTTATTTTGCGGTTGCCTGAAATAGGTTGAGGTCATTCTTGCAACCGGGGTGTGAGGAACAGGAATCTAGGTTTAAATATGTTGAGGCACGCTTGTCATGATTTATTGGAAACTGTCAGGTCAAGCCTGTTTGCAGTGATAGAAACCCTTCTGTATGCTTATACATGGATTTCTTTGTGTTATGTGTACAGTGACAAACAAGAAACCTGCACAGGCATCTATTACAAAAGTCAAACAGTTTGGAGGTTCCACATCTTTTGTCCGAAGGTCGCAGTGGACGCTTGAACAACTTCGCCAGGTTAACGGAATAGACCCTCATAAGGTGAGTAGTGACTCGTTCCCATTTAGTGATATTCTGTTTGTGTGATTCTTCATATCTTTTATTCTTCCTGTTTTCCAAAAGAAAAAAATCACCCATTTGATTTTTTTTTTTTTTAAAGAAAACCATGTCTTGTCTTGGATTCTTTTTAAGTGCAGCCCTTCAGGACCTCAGGTATAGATTCCAAATGCTTTGATTTCCTTCGTAAACCTTTCTAGATTTCATCACTTTTCTATCTGTTCACCTTTTTCTATTTTAGGAAAAAGAAGTGTTTGGAATCCCATTGTGTGTGAATGAACTTATCCTTACCTTGTAGGCTTTCATGTTCTCTGCTGCTGCTAACTTCCTCTTGTAATAATCTGAACCATTATTTTGCCCCAGTGTTGCATTGGGAATTTAATTAATATATCCAGGCAAGAAAACTTGTCCTCTTAACTAAACATTTATCTTTATGGTAAATAACGCTAAAAGCAGTCCAGGATAATTAAAAACTGAAGATTTCAGCAAGGTGTACCATTTTTAACCCTCATTTTTCCTGCTGTCTCTTTTCTTTGTACAGTGGTACCTTGATTTACAACCTTAATCCATTCCGGAGGTCCATTTATAAACCCAAAAAGGTTGTAACCCAAGATGCACTTTCGCCAATGGGGCCTCCCAAAAAAATTGGTTTGTAATCCAAAAAATAAATAAATGGGTTGTAATCCAAAAAAGGTTGCAAACCAGGACACGCACTTCCGGGTTTGACGTATTTGTAATCTAAAATGTATGCAAACCAAGGTACCACTGTACATGGGAGACAAAGTGATGTCTGACCCCATGCCTACTAGAGAGTGATGATCCTGCTGATAGCATGCTAGAGGCACAGATAGGACCATCTACCTGCTGCTTCAAAGCAGCACTGGCCCAGTGTGGCACCTGATGATGGATCACGCTACTGTAGCTTGACAAATGGTCGTCACAGAACCAGATGGATTCAGTGGCCTAGATTGCATGCAGCATTCAACCACAGTTCAAAACAGGGATGGTCAATGTTGTACCCTCCATAATCTTCAATCCCCATAATCCCTTGCCATTGGCCATGCTCCTGGGGCTGAAAGGAATTGTACTCTAATAACATCTAGAAGGCACCACATTGGGTACGCCTGGTTTACAATTAATTGTTTTTCTTCCTCCACGGCTGACCGTGCCATGTGAGGGAAGGAGGAAAGAAACAACAATTTTATTTGCCTTGGTGTGTGATCCTGGAATCCTGGTTTGCTTCTGGCTAAGGTTTGTTCTTGGCTTTAGCATACATGACTTGTTTGGAGAAAACAAATGACCAGTCAGGTTTACACTCTTAAGTCAGACTATGGCTCATTTCATCCCCTGTACAGTGGTACCTTGGGTTACAGACACTTCAGGTTACATGTTTTCAGGTTGCGCACCGCGTCGAACCCGGAAGTACCAGAATGGGTTACTTCCGGGTTTTGGCGCATGCGCAGGAGCGTCGAATCGTGACCCGCGTATGCACAAATGTGACACTGCGAGTTGAGAACGTGCCTCCCGCACAAATGTGACACTGCGAGTTGAGAACGTGCCTCCCGCACAGATCACGTTCGCAACCCAAGCTTCCACTGTACATCACAATTAAGAGCAGGAAAGAGCAAAGCACTTGTGAGCATTATTTTTATTCCATACGATTTATATACCATTTGATTGTTAAGCTGTGGTTTAATCAGGGGTTTGTTTGTTTTTTCAAAATATGGCTTAACTGTAGGTGTGAACTGGTGTTTGACTCTTCGTATTAAATGGGAGTGGAGTTAGCCAGGTTAAACAATCTCATGACATCTGTTGCTGAATTTCCTTTAGCAATTTTGCTGACTTTTGTAGTAGTTCTAGTCATGATATTCTACATTATAATATGGAATTGCATACATGACATACGTTTTCAAAAGTTGCAAGAAGTTGGGCTAGATATAATAAGTGTACATCATTTTCTTTAACATTTGCTTTGGTGTTGTTGTTTTTTTAAAAAATAATAATTTCTCCTGTAATTCTAATATTATTCCTTCTAGGATTCCCCAGAATTTGATTTACTATTTGAAAATGCTTTTGACCAATGGGTAGCAAGCACAGCCTCTGAAAAATGTACATTCTTTCAAATTCTCCATCATACCTGTCAGCGGTACCTTACAGACAAAAAGCCAGAATTTATTAATTGCCAGTCTAAAATTATTGGAGGTAAGTCTTTGTGTTTTGATTTGAATTGGTGGCTCAGCTCATTTCAGATCATTATACTAATGAATTCTTCTAATGTGTTATGCCTAAAAATCTGCAGTGGCTGAGGCAATCCGTCTGGGTTTCAGTGATAGTTGTAAATATAGCCGTTTACATGAAATTATCAAAATCTGAACCAAATAAAAGCTTTTATAAATTGATCTGATGGGTCTTAAGCCTAGATTTCCCAGATTTCTAGCTACTTGTATGTAGTACCTCTTGTTTCAAAACTGCAATTTACCTTGGAAGAAATATTTCCTATATAATTATTTCTTTCCTAGCTTTAATCTGTGGTGCTTTAGTGCATGAGGATACTGCCTCCAGTTCGTGTCTCACTTCTTTCAGATATTGATTTAAAAGGCTGAAAATTTAATTCCTTTCTCTGCTGATTTTGTTCTTTCCCATTTAGCAAACATTGATTTTGCCAGTGTTTCTTAAAGAGCTAAATTAGAAAAGGTGTTGTTGAACAATAGCCACTTTCATTTATGCACTGCTTTATTATGCCAAAACATCTTCGTTTGTGTACCAGCCTTATTGATGTCAGCAGAGCATGCAAGTGCAGCCGTGCATGTTGTTGCTTCAGATAACAGAAATCTGTGTGTTACTCTCCCAGGGTTTGTGATATATGTGTTCCAATATCTTCTGGTTGTTTCCAGTGAAATCCCTTGTAGTTAGATTTGCTAGCTGTTAACTAATTGAATTGGCCATTGAAGTCTTTAAAGCAGCTGGAGAAAAACATGCCACCCATAAACTTCTGCACCAAGTTTCCTTCTTATTTGCTGTCTCCTGGTCGCCAACGAGAATCTGACAGCACAATTGAAAACTGCTCCAGAGCTGCTTGTAATTTAAGATCAAATGAACTTCAGAGATCCAAAATGACATACTTCGTAATGCATTATATAGTTTAATTCTTCTTGTTAAAGGTACCTCAGTTTTCAAATGCCTCCATAGTCAAACATTTTGGAACTCGAACACCAAAAACCCAGAAGTAAATGCCTCGGGTTTTGAACACTCCTCCAAAGTCGAACAGGAAACGCGGCTTCCTTTTTGAGGCTTCCGCTTTCAGTGTTCAGTTTTCGAACGTTTCAGAACTCGAAAAGACTTCTGGAACGGATTACATTCAAGAACCAAGGTACCACTGTATTATATCTTTAAATCCATGTGACCAGAAAAATTAGGAATATTTGGTGGTGGTGGTACTGCTATGGTTAGGTTATTATTCATAGTCATTTTTGTACTCAAGTTCTCTGTTAAAGAACCTCTTAATGATTATCTCTAGAATTGTGGGAAGCAAAGGGAAAGGATGGTTGGATTGAATTATACTAAATAATTGGCTTCCTGGGTTTCACTTGATGCCAACTATCCAGAGCAAGTACTAGATCCGCCAAAGGTCTAGTGCCCTGAATGCCTTCTTCCTTGCTCACGTGAGAGCCATGGGCACAAATACACGCTGGATCTTCAAACATGAGGAAGTAGCATTGGCATCTACGTTGAGAAATTAGCCTTTAGTGACATCATTCTGGAGCAGGATCTTTTGTGCCTCCTCATTTCCTCTTACAATGCTTTTGGCATGTAAGATAATATGGGCAATATCAGTTCCAGAACTGCAATGCATACTTCTTAAACATTGTCTTTTGTTCTTTTCCATAGTCCTACATTAGATTAAGTGGAAAGTTGATAAAGAAATGGGAGGGAATGGTAATAAATGGGGTGGTAGAATGTGTAGGGAGGTTTTGGCTTGATTTTCGTGCTTTGATGTCAGAAATTATGTTGAAAGCTGGGGCACAGTGATTTGCCCTTTAACTTGTACTGAGAAGACAGAATTCATTCAGTTTTTCTGCTCTCTATAGTATCCTCCTCTAGCACATAGCTGAGTCCCTTATCATCCAGAGTTCCAGCTGCTTCCCTAGCCAGTAGGTGATGTGATGGACAGACCTGGGGGTCATCCTCCTGGAGACCTTGTAGGCAATCATGGTAGAGTGGTGAAACAACAAATCAGGAATGGGTAGAGAGTAAAAAGGTAGAATTTGACAGTTTAAAGGGCCAATAGTGCCTGGCTAGACAAGCAGCTGGGAGGTTGAAGGTTTGTTAGGCAGGACACATTGGTTTAATTCGGGAAAGGAAGAGATCCTTGAATGGGGCTAGAGATGGGGTTTTTTTAAGAAAGAATTTGATTTATTGGAAATAAGTAAAGTTCTTAATTGCATCTGTATAACTAAGTACTGTACCTTTGCTAGCAAAATCACTAAGCTTTATCCCTCATAGAGTGCTTTACAGTTTTGTTCCCATCATGCCCTCATATTTATTTTTGCCCCAGTTCAGGAAATAAATGGTGATAGGAAACCCACAACAATAAGAGTCCTTGTTGCTGAATTGTAGTAAACAGTTCCACAGGCACGTAATCTCTTAATTCAGATTTTTTTCTGATAGGGATTGTCTTTAAACCATTCAGGCCCAGTAACGTAACCTCGCTCCATCCTTTACTAAGGGAGCTTGCCACAGTTAACCTTCTTGGTTTTAGCAATGTGCTCCTCAAATGCTCTTTTAGTGTCCCTTATTGTATGATTGCGCATATTTTGCCTAGAAATGGTATCCATGTGCAGTTAGATTGTTTTTAAATTAGGAAATGAGAAGACAGTCTTCTTATTTAATGAGCCATTACCTGGTGTGTAGACCTTTGGAAACCATCCCGGTGCACATATTGATTTACTGAGTGGCCCTGGCAAAGTCACAGTTGTCAGCCTCTACTCACTATCTGCAGTAGGGATGTTATGACTTATGATATAAAGCACTTGACAAATTGAAGTGCTATATAAATCCCTAAACAGACCATTAAGTTGTGAGCATTGCAGGCTCACGAGGCCCTGCCAAGACATCTCTCATGGCACCAACAAGATAAGATTTCACAGACTTTGCTTACAATTGTTTGGTGCTCAAAAGCAACATTTTCTGGTTTAGGAAATTTCTGTAGTAAAGCAGCTATTTTCTTCCTTCTTTTGACTGAGGCTTGGTGTTGAGGAAGGTGTATCTCTGCTTGAAATGCAGTAGCCTTTTAAAATGTGACTGTTCCTCTGCAATGGAGCATTGATCATTAAATAAAAGAGCGAATTTGTTATTTGTCCATATTGTTGTAGATGGTTGCTTAGCTGTCAAGAAAACATTTCTTCATAGTTTTGAACTTTGCCTAAAATGTTGGAAATTGTGCTAAGGAAGTTGCTGCAAAATAGAAATTAAAACTTATTTGAAGTATGTCAAATAATGGTGCTGTCCAGTAGATCCACTTAAGTATTCATTTCAGTGGGTCTACCCTGAGTACGATGTGGTGGGATATCTCTCATCATGCATTTCTGACATTAACATTGTGGCTTCCCTCTTGCTGCTTACATTTTAGGGCTATGTGAAACTGGATAACATTGGTGATTATTCCCAAGGTGGATATGGATTGCTGTTAAAGCAATATCTTTGCTGGTTGCTGTTCAAGACATTTTTCTCTTGGCACATCTACCATATAAGTAGTTGGTGAGAATACAGCAAGACAGGAAAATTAGCAGCAAGGCCCACATATATCACACCAGACTCTAAACTGAAGTACTGCTTTTTCATTATTTGCTGTATTTCATCCCATTGTAGTTTCAGGTTACTTATTCCTATCCGAGTATATTCCTGCCATCATTTTTAACTCAGAAATGAGCAAATCATGAAGCTTTTGCATGTCTCTGAAGAAAAAAATGCAGTTATGGACTATTATAGTCATGGTTATTTAAGCTAAAAGCATGATACTAGTGTTGATTACTTGATTATTATTTTTGTACCGTTCTGGCTAACTTTAGGTCAAATTGGTGTAATCAATAATTTTACATTACTTCTGTTCTAAGAAAGCTGATATCTGTGCTATACTCTTAGAAGCTGATTTATTGTGGAAGGATGTTATAGCTCATTTGAGGAGACTGCCATTAAATCGTAGATGGTAAGAAAGGTTCTCATTCAACAATATTTTCACCAGTAACTTAGAGTTTTATGTGCTGCTATTTCAGCATTATTTTGCATAGCTTTCCCTAAGGTCCAAGAACTGTAGCTGATATTAAAACTGGCACAGCATCACTAGTAATTTTCCTCTCTCGTAGAAGAGGGGTTTTATAACCAAAATACTCTATCAGCATATTCTGGGATGAATCCCTCAAATTTGGAAATGCCACTGTTACAGTCTGTAAGGAAAGTCAAGAGCCTTTAATTCTTTCTGAACTGATGCCCTTGTTCTGCAGTAAAATATCTACTTTTAATTATTATTTTGGGCCCTCAGTTTCTGAACATAACAAATCCCCCGATGTTTCCAAAATGTACATTTCCCTAGAAAGCACCCAAAGCAACAATCCTCAGTGTTTATAGGCAGACGTAAATCCCCTTTAGTTCAATGAACCTTATTCCCAAGGTGTTGTATCCCACAAAGCTCTACTCAAAGTAGACCCATTGAAATTAATGCACCTTATCCATGTCTATTAATTTCAGTAGGTCTACTGTGAGAATAGCTAACGTTTAATATAAGTGAAAGTCCCTTTCCAGAATAACTTACAGCTGTTGCCAGATCAACGTAAATCACATTGGGCAGTTCTGGAGTGCAAATTTATTTTCCTGAACTTCAGCGTACATTGCAACAAATTGCTTGTTGAATACAGGTGGTTTTGGGGGTGGAAAACAGAATGTGGATTAACACCAACCTTCCAGCTTCATGACCTTGATTCAGATCAGGGACCCTGTGACTGCTGTTCATTAAAGAGAGAGAGAGAGAAATCCCAATCAGAAGTTGCATGGAGTTTGACCCAATTTCCTATTTACACTTGGATTGTTTCAGTAAAGGTAGCTAGCATGTGAGCTCCTGAAGAATACAGTTGCTGACATCTGCAGGCAAAGACTAGGACTGCAAAGTTTTTTAATGGAAGGTGGGTAGAAAAGTGAGAGAGCAAAGAACTGGGAGGTGGTAATTGGGATTCAGCAGTGGGCTGCTCACTCTGCTTCCTGCTCCCAGGAGAACATCAGTTTTCCTACTAAATTGCAAGAACTCACAGGCTTAGACTCTGAGAATTGAAAAAGCACACCTACCTTTGCTTCCTGTAACCTTTTTATCCTGGACAGCTGGCTGGAGTTACTAATCGATTATCCAATTCTATTTCCTTGGAGGATGCTTTGCCACTGTGATAGTTAATGAGTCATTTGCTTTTCACCAGCCAAGTATTGGCTTAGATTAGCAAAGCATCCTATAAATAGCCCACATGGTGATTCTGATAGTTTCACAAAACACATTTTTTAAAAAAATCCATTTGAATTTTCAAAAGTGCATACACACACGTTTGTTTTTTTAATTTTTAACGAAGAGCAGAAAATTTATTCTACTAATCTTACATGAATCATAGAATCATAGAGTTGGAAGAGACCACAAGGGCCATCGAGTCCAACATGCAAAGAAACTGAAAGCAGACTGTGATGGGATGATGAGCTGCTTGTGCGTAAAATCGTAGTCCCTCAGAGTTTGTTCAAGTCCACAAACCTCTGTCTGTGACGGAGCCCCTCAGACATGGCTGCTCTAGTCACTTGCAGATTCCGACAGTGGTTGCTTTCGGAATCGCTTCCAGCATAAAAGCTCCTTAACGGAAACACGTCTTCTGGACTCGCGGCGTGACAGTTTCCGGCGAGGCATGGGTCTCCCTATGGGAGGCTCAGAAACCTCCCCACTGTTCTCGCTGGACCTGTCCCTGAGTCCTCCCTCTTGCTCGCTTTCCCTCAGAGACCCACCTCTCCCCCTGCTGGTTCCTGCTTCAGCTGCTGGGTCTCTCCCAACCTCCGTGAGCCCTTCCACCACCTGTTCCTCCGATGGCAGTTCCCTGACACAGACCTTGGAGTTCTCATCCCATTCATGTGATAGAAGCAGGGTGAGACTTACTGCAGCTCATCCCAATTTGTTCTAGTTTAATGTGACATGCAGCCATGGGAAGTACCGTAACTCTCTCCTAGGACCTCCATACACACTTCCCAGGCTTGCATCCTGGAGATGTGACTTCATTGTTTCTAACACAGTGGTTTGACTTCACCCTTGAAGGAGCACTCCATTGTCTCTCGAGACAGATGAATCCCAACAAAAACACGTTACTAATGTGTTACTTTACCAGCAAAGGTTTTTTTTAGTTATTACTATAAATATTCTTAAAAATATCATAATTGGTTTACTGGGTGAGAAGAGGTATAAAGACCCGTAAAATCTGCCCTAACGTTTACTTCCACTGGAACATGCTGTTTCCACTGTAAGTAACCTAATACAGTATGTTTGTGTTTGATAGTGATAACTACCATGTTAAAAATGAGGAGGTTGAATGTTACAGTAGGCATATAATACCATCTACGATTCAATGTAGCCTGACATCTTATTTAAAGGGATTTTTGCCTATGCATATTCAGCATGCAAGCAGTGCATGTTGGAGGTTTTCCTGGCTGGTATTCATCTACACTAACTTGCTGTACCAATAAGGCAGTGCAGTATTGGTGCAGCATGATAAATGCCTGCATGTCTCACAGTGAATACCCTCTTTAGAGGAAACATCTCCTGCTTGCACACTTGCCTGAGTTGCCACATCACCCCAGCAGGTGCCATTGTAGAAGAGGCATTCCCCAAACTGAAGAATTCAAGATCTGCTGACCTTTACAAAGTATTGCCTGAAACAGCCTATTTTGCATTGCTTCACTGCAGGGCTAGCAAGTTCTAGTTCCTTTCGCAGATAAATCACATTAAGAGGAACTCCAGTGACCAGGGAGTGGGAACACATTTCTGCCACTTCTCACAGCACAAGGTACACCTCTAGCCCTGTCTATAGTAGTAGTAGTAGTAATTATTTTAATATATTTTATTTATTTATTTATTTATTTATTACTTATACCCCGCCCATCTGTCTGGGTTTCCCCAGCCACTCTGGGCGGCTTCCAACAAGAGATTAAAAATACATTAAAACATATAGATATAGATATTCAAGTCCTTGTTAACATCCCTTGTTTTTGTATGTTCTGAGTCGTCCCCCCACTGTTGGCCAAAAGGAGCAAAATATCTCACAGGAGAGCTGTCTATACAGAAACAGTTTCTCAGCAAAATTTGCTTTCATGTTCATTGTAAAACTACTCAATCCTCTGATATTCAAGGAGGTTAAAGTGTTCATAAAGCACTGCTACTTTAATTCAGACATTTGAGAAGCTTACCTGATGAGGGTCAAGGCGATTTCCCCAAAGGAATAGGTATGTTATTTTCAACTTAGTTTGCTCTGGCAGGTGCTAAGCAATGCATCCCACTGAAGCTTCCTTGTCAGAAGCTGAAATTTTTGCATGTCAGAGTTCGTAAGTTTCATTGCTCTTCTCAGTAGCACAGAAAAGCGCCTTTTTAGAAAGTGGTTAGGCAGTTTACCATGTTTTTGGTTTTCTTCCACTTACTAACTTAATGAACCAAAATGAATAATCTAAATATAGCTGTTGTCTCATTGTTAGAGCTAAGAAGTGCTATCAGTTGCCATATTATGGACATGTTGTTTGTGAAGTCGTTGGAAACCAAAACAGGTGGAGACAGGAGCAGGGCCACACCCCCAAATCTCAGAAACAATATGAGGCCAAAGATTTCACATACATGCTATCCTGGTAACCTGTGCCTTCATTATCTCAATTCAGGCATTGCCTTTCCTGGTTAAGCAAATACCTGTGAGCAGGAGAGCAGATAGAAGCATGCTACCTTAGCCCTGGCTCTGTTGCCCTCCATGTTTTCAAAGAAGTCTGTCCGCAATGAGGAAAGCCTCTTGTACTCATGGAGATTTCTCATGTGATTTTCCATGAACTCTGATTTTCCAGAATTTTGAGCAGGACTTTTTTTTAGCGGGAACTCAACAGAACTTAGTTCCCGCACCTCCCAGGTGGGCTCCATTGCCATTGTAAAAGAACAAGGGAGGGGTTCGTGGTGAGTTCCGGCACCTCTTTTTCTAGAAAAATAGCAATGGTTCTGAGCCACTCAGAAGTCTACATGTTCACAGGAGGCTTCCCCTATTAGTCCCCCTTGAACTCATGGGTGGAAATGGGATAGAGGGTAGTAGTGTATTCTTTCTCCCTCCCTCCAAAATGTATTTGTTTAACCAAGACATCAGTAGATGTCTGAATAGAGATATTGGAATGAATGTTTCTACTGTGTAAATGCTATGGGCAAGAAGTGAGAGGTTAGAAAATAAATAGTGTTTCAAACTCTCATGAATTTTTGACCAGGAACGCTCTGTGAAGTTTATCATCAGGGCAAATAATAAAGCCCTGGCATGAAATGAGAGTTCAGGCCTTGGTTGGATGATGGTATTATTTGGGTTCATGATATGGTTGTTGTTGTTGTTGTTTTATGCCCCACCCATCTGTTCAGTCTGTCATTTCAACTTGTTGGCCTCCTTTGTTTATTTTGCCTAATTGGTTTTGGATATGGGGGATTTGTGTGTTTCATTCTTAAGAAAAGTTACATGTTCTTTCTCCAGGAAGGTGAGAAGACAAACTTAGAAAATATTGAAATGTTGAAGTAATGTCTTCATTTATCTAATGGCCACAGGTCTATGCAGAGTGCAGCCCTTTGTTTGCCTTCATAAGTGGGTACAAACACCCGTTTCTCTGATTAAGGAGCTATCTGTTAGGATTTATTCATATGGACCTTATTCAATTTTTATTCAGCTTAGTCTTGTAAAACTTTCATCTGTGAGGAATACATTCAACCTTGTGTTTTATCATATTTTGTTCCTTCAATGCTATTGCTGCACCTTTCTTTAAGCTTATTCATATTTCTTCAGTAAAGGTTTTAAAGCTCTTATTATTCTTGTCTTTGTCCTTCATTGATTCAGTCCCCTCTAGTATCTTTTTCACTGTAGTTTAGATAGCTATTGGCAATAGCCTGAATTCAGAACCATTCCTACTGTGTCCTTTTGAAGATCATAGGACAGTTTACAATATAAAAACACATAACATACTAAAGAAAAAGGGGGAGAAAGACACATACACTGCAATTTTTTCAGAGCTATTACTGATAAAGCTGTCCTGAATAATTGTTTTCTATTAGTTTATTCCGATTATTTGTTGACCAAGTCTTTATTTTGACAATAAATAATCTAGGAGTCAGAATTCTAATATTTGAATTGCTAACCACATAACGAAAATGCCCGGGCAATACCTTTGGTGCTTAGAATATTAGTAATTACTTTCTGGAAATGGACAAGAACACCACTGAGATGTCCACTTATAAACGTAAGAAACCTTTATTATTACTATGAAAACATGGTTTGTAAATCTGTTTCATTATTTCAGTCCCTGTTGATGAGAGAAACGTGGGCTAGCTAGTGAAATGCCATCTTGGGCGTATGTGTTGGGTGTGTTGCTCTCATCCTCTCCAGCTCAGGCTCCAAGGCTTAGGCTCATTGTGAGAGGCAGGTGTGCCCTTTGTGCAGGTCCTCTCTAAACTTCCTGGTCAGCTGAGTGAGCCTTTGTTGTCTGCTTGACTCATGTGGGCCTCAGAGCTGAGTTTAAATGCCTTCTCAAGTACAGATCTGTTAGGTGGCTGCTATCACTTGTCATTCAGCTTCTACCTCCAATCTAAAAAATGGGAATTAACCTGCCTTCCATGATCTACCTTCCTTACAAATTTGTTACAAAGGTAAACAAGCTTATAAATGAAAGTCCTATGTTCTCTTTGCATTATTGAGGGGTAATGTTAATTAAATTAATGGTTTAACGCTCTAAATGTCATGACGCAGCATTGTAGCAGCTCTTTCCAAGACATAGTCCCTCCTGAGTTCCACTGCAAGAAAGACAGAAAGGTGAGACAGCTACAGTGTGGTTTCAGTTGTGCGTAATTGTAATTTTGTGGGAATTGCTGCTGTGCTACATGACTGTTCAGTGCAGGCAGTACTGAAGCACCTCTGCTCTTAAATTGTCTCTGAAATGTGTGCAGTGGAGAAAGAGAAACCTCCCTGTAGCCTTTATTGTTTGTACTACTTGGCTTGGGCTATTTGATACCTACTGCAGAATTAATGAGAGAATGGCGGCACTGTGGAAGACCTGTCAGTTGATTCCACATTATGGAGAGAGAATGAATTAGGAATACAGCCAGTGTGTGTTTAAATGGCTCTACTTGAGCATCACTAATCAAATAATAGGACTGCATATTAGGTCATATTATATGTCCCTATAAATGCATAATTTATTTGCTTGCTTATTTAACAAAATAATACATGCAGTGACTGTTTTGCATGGGGGGGTTGCATAGTGTGGCTTGGCATTTTTCTAGATATACCCTGGCTGTTAGTTGGACCTTAGCCCATTATCTTGCCAGATAATGCATTTCAGTATACATAGATTAAGTCTGTTTGGTTTTATCACCACTAGTTGGTCAACAGTTCTAATTTCTACACCTGCCATATTAACAGATGTGATTTTGTGGAATGGTGTTTAGGAGCCTAGGGATAACCAAACTACCTCAGGATAGCTTAGTCTTATATGATCCACACACAAGGCACAGGCATGTGGTAAAATCAGCATTGGGTAAATAACAAAAAACTTTTCTTTAAAAACCACAAACACACTTGGAGCATTGATTAAATAAGTTAAGATTTAATGACACACTTTCATGTTTCTCCTTGCTGTCTTTCAGTCTGTACCCACAGTTCTGTCTGTTAAGGACATTATCCGACTGTTAGCAAGTGTTAGATGCATGTTACCAGATATATAAATGAACAGCTAGGATGAAAATAGAATCTATAGCGATCATTTAAGTTCAGTTAATTGTAATAGCTAAAAAGCAGTGTATGGTTTGTTTCTGTCAAGCTAATTTCACATTTCATGTAATATGCCGTACAATTCCCCTGTTCCACTTAGCTCAGTTAGCATTTATATCTCAATTCATGTATGTCTCATTGGCTGCTCTCCTGTACACAGCTATACTGCTTAAATCCCTCTTAAGTCAATGTGAATCAACCAGCCTAACTGTACACTGGGTTGCCGTTTTCACCTTTATAATATTAAGCTGTTAAGGCTTACCCTATGTGCAAAAGAGCCCATAGCATATAGCAAGCACTTTATTTTCCTTAAAAAACACATTTCAGAAGAGTGTACACTTGTTTCACCAAGTCTTATATCTCTTTCTTAGCTTAACTGTTCTCTTGATGGATTGTGTGCCTTATTGTTCTCGTTTGCATGTAACATTAAGCAATAGTTAATGCTAAGTTATAGTTAATAAACCATCATTAAAACCAAGGTATCTCACATACAGTCACCCAAACCATGGTTTGTATATCACAGAACAGTTTCTTTTTCCTCCACTGTTGAATTTTAACCTGTTCTACACTAGTAGCTTTGGAGCAGTGACAGATCCTTAACCATAGTTAAGAAGAGAGGTCCAAGTTCACACATAATACTAAGCTATGGTTAACGTTAAGAAAAGGTTATAAACTGTGGCTTAATGTTAGATGATCAACTTTAACTTTAGTTAAATAAACTGTGGCTTATAAGCTGTGGCTGATTGTAATTTGTGAACATGGTCAGCGTAGCTGTTTATTAAACAAAACAGAAGGTATCATAATATCCTAGTACTAGTAGAATGTGAGAGTTTTAAAGTTCATGTATAAGAACTTAAAAATATGTACACAAGGAAATGTTTAATCCAATTTGCATTACAAAGCAAATAACCTACTATGATAGACTGTTACATCTGATGATGCATAAACATTAAAATGACTTTGCCAAATACAGGGAGTTTTAATTATGCTTATGTAGATTCATGCAAATCAGCTTTTTCTTATCTATAGTGCTTACCTTTGTTTAAAAAACTACTTATCTGTTTCTTAGTTAAGAACTACGGTTTGAAGTTACAGTTTGGCCCATCATTAAGTATAACCACAGCACAGAAGACTGATTTGTACAACTCTGTGGGTCTCTTTCCACCCCTTCTGCTTTACCAAATGCATAGCAATATAATGTACATTCTTAATCTAACACCACGTTTTTAGTACTAAATTTGAATTAGATTATATGTAAATGTCTCTATCTGTCCTGATCAACTATGCTGGATCGAAACTTCATTACATCAAAGTAAGCTATGTCATATCAGTACATGCTACACTGCCTATGAATTTGACACCATTTTTCCTAAAATGTGATTGCTCATCTGCCTTAAGCCATTAGCAGAGTAACTGCCATGTCTTAATATTGTGATTTGAGCTATGCAAGACTATTGAAAATAATTTAAGCCCCTATAGCTAGAACAAACCCTTATTTGACCTACTTGTACTTTTTATATGGTGGAGCATATGGCATCTCTACTTCCATTCATAATAATAGTACAACAAGAGCTGCAGCATTTGTTCCTATTTTTTTATCCTCAAGTTATGATTGCTTTCCTGAATAGTTGCATTTTCAGTCCAGAAATATTAAAAATTTCTCTAACTCTTATCTTCCCAGCAACACAAGTCACAGGAGAGCCATGTGTATTTCCTCATAACTGTAATACTTTCCTTCCCTTTTAATTAGGTGTGGTGGTGTGTTATGTTTAGTTGCCAGTGTGTTGTGTTTAGGAAGTATAAAACCAGAAACTTCCTTAAGTGAAGCTTAGTCTATCATTCATGTTATGCAATCAGTTGATAAAAGATGGGCAGAATTTAGAGACCAGCTGAATATGTGAGCCCTCTTACAGATAATTAGGTATTTACTAGAGCTGTAAGTTAAGATTTCAAATATTGATTAAACCACTTAATCAGAAGAGAGACCATCAGCCATCATCACTTTGCTGTTTGGTAGAAAGCTCTATCTCTTGAATTTTTGCTTGCTATGCAGCTGTTAAAAACACAGAAATCAAAGAGACAGGTCAGTTCTGTCTTTACACAGGTAAACTTTGTTCCTGCTTTGTGCACTGAGAAACTTTGAGTTCTTCGCTGCTGAAATCATTGCCAAGACCGTATTTTTTGCAACTCCAAAAATGCTTATAAAATTCAAAGTCCTTAAGAAACATCCCTTTCCACACTTCATTTTGAAATACCATTTCTGCTACAGAAATTTAATGATTGATAGCCCACTTTATTCATAATACAACCATAAGAATTCCAATCAGGGACATTGTAGGAGCAAAGAAATGGACACTTCCTCCCTACTCTTTGGAAGTGAATTGATAGGGTGTGAGCTGAAATGTTCAGGAATCAGTTGCAAGGCAATAAACAGAACTGATTTGCTAATGAGTGAACTTTTTGTTTAATAGCAGACTGTACTCACTTTGAAATGAGACACCAGTTCTCAGACTTGTTTTTATAGTAGTGCCAAACTCCTGATCAAACCAAACATGTTTGATTTACAAATGAAACAGTCATTTTTTGCTGAGACAGTCATACACAAGCAGTGGGATGGGGGCAAATAATAATAATGATTGTTTCCTGCTGACAAAATCAGTTGATTCTTCTTTTAAAACTACAAAGAGAGAGATAGAGATTTGCTGATCAATTCCATTGCAAGACCATGGCCTTTCTCAGAAAAGTGTGGACAATTTCTAAATTCATTGCATTGTTAGACCACAAGCAATGCAAACACTTAATAATATATTTTCAATACCAAATACTTTATAACACTACAGGTATGGAATGTATGAACATCAAGCCATTGATCCGAATGTATGAATTCTATATTTTATGCCACTGGTGCATTTAAAATTGCATCAGAAATTCAGTTGTTTACCAAAGTATATATAGAATTCTCACATTTTGAAAATTGACTTAGTTATCCAGTTGTCAGCTGAAGCAAAGCAGTCAATATTCACATCAAATGGATATCAGACCTGAGAGCAGAAAGTCAAATACAGTGGTACCTCGGGTTAAGAACTTAATTCGTTCTGGGGGTCTGTTCTTAACCTGAAACTGTTCTTAACCTGAAGCACCACTTTAGATAATGGGGCCTCCTGCTGCCGCTGCTCCGCCGCCGCACGATTTCTGTTCTCATCCTGACGCAAAGTTCTTAACCCGAGGCAATATTTCTGGGTTAGCAGAGTCTGTAACCTGAAGGGTATGTAACCCGAGGTACCACTGTATCTCATCTACAGCTCAAACACTGGCAGAAAACCACACAAGCAACAATCACACCTCCAGACATTTTAGGCCACAACCCCCAATCATTCCCCACCATGGGATATAATGGGCAGAGGCTGGTGGAAGTTGAAGTCCAAACAAACTTGGAGGGCATCAGGTTGGGGAAGACGTAAGCTGAGAAGAAAAAGAACATGTACCAATCTCAGCTTCATAAAGTGATATTTTTCATCAGGTTTGTTTTAGCTTTAAAAAAAATCAAAAAGGTATTTGGGAACATGAAGACTTGTTTAATTTTTTTCTTTTGAGACATGGCTAGAATCCTATACCAAGTACCTGGGAGTAAGTCCTATCCAACTCAGTTGGACTTACTTCTCATCCAGACATGTATAGAATTTCTCTATTTATTCCAGGAAAAGATGGCAAAGCTCTGTTCTGTGAGTAGAACTCCACTCACGAGTCTCATAGGTTGAAGAGCATTAACTTAGTGGTGGGGCCCCTGCAGAAAGTCTCTGGTTCAATCCATGGCATTTCCAGGTAGAGCTAAAAAATGGTGCTTGATGAAGCACAGGAGATTCATTGCTAGTCATTGTGGACCTGTAGTCCCTGACATCAGACAACCCTCCTAACTGTTGGAATTCTGCCTGGGTCAGAGGAATGTGCCACAGCGTAGGCACCGGCAGATATTCCTGTCGACCTCCCCGCGTCTCCACTCTGCTGATAAGCAGGCGAGGTCTCGGCAATTCATCTCAGATGTGTGAGAGGAACACACCGTTCTTCCTCTCTCCCCTTTGGTGTCCCCCAGAGAGGGGAAAGAAGCAGACAGAAAACTATTTACATCCTTTATTTCTGTCTCTCATATCAGTACAGAGAAACACGTCTGCACTCGACAACAGCAAGAAGAAACTCCTCCCATGTACTTCCAGTACAGGTCATATGACACACACTCTCTGAGCTAACATCCGGTGCTCAGTACAGAATGGACTGCCCCTTTGTTTCCATGGCAACAGTCACAAACATCCTGTTTGGCTTTCCAGCCACAAGCAGCTGACTGAGCTGCTGAAGCCTTTGCTTGCTGCAGCATTGGTGCTTTATGGTAACATACTCCCCCTAAAGTATCAATGCGTGCTGCGAGCAAAGCGTCATCCAGAGAAGAAAACAAACAGTTGTCACAACATTCCCCTGTTGTTTCAGTTCCACCCTTGGAACTACCCGCCACTGGTTTAACCAATGTACCTCTCTGGTTGTGTGACTTCATATTTCCTTGGTTAACAACTCTCTGTTGTGCCTTTGTCTCTGACTCAGACACAGTTTCAATTTGTCCTTGGTCGTTTACAACAGCAACATATGCTAGGTTAGCAAATTCCTTTGAATACCTCTTGGGTGGTACACCCTTCGTTGCTCTCTCAGACCTACGTAAGAGCTGCTGCTCTTCTCTGCTTACTGGTTCAGCCTCTGAACTCTCTGGAGAACCAGTACTAAGCTTAATCAGTGGTTTATCCTCCTTTTCTGAGGGTCTAGTCATTATTTGAGATTTCCTCTCAATGACTGTGACAACTGAGCTGTCTGAGCTATCAGTGTCATCATCATCAGTACCACTGAACTCAATAAGATCAAACTCATCATCATCATCATCAGAATCATCTGTGGAAAAAGTTTGAACAATCACTCTCTCTCGTTCAGGAGCACTCTCTAGAAACTTTGTGAGAATCACCTGACCAGATTCAGACAAAATTACTCTGTAGAGACCTTTTTCATAACCTACAAAGATGCCTCTGGCATTCTTTACCCCACTTGGAGCTTCTGTTCCCACATGAGACCCGAAAACCTTGAAATAGGCAACAGAAGGTTTTCTATTAAACAGCTTCTCAAAAGGAGAACATCCCAACTCTGTTGAGACTTTTCTCAACCACACATGAAGATAGGACGCTAAAGATTCGGCCCAATAATCATGTGGTAAATGTGAACTTAGCAATTGCGCATGCATCCCCTTTTGCAACTCTTTGTTCACCCTAACACAGACACATTTCTTCCATGCTTCTTCGGAAGTAGCAAGTTTGTGTCTTATCCCTTTTCCATCCAGGAACCTCTGGAAATCCTGTAAAAGAAAAACTGGCTTGTCATCTGTGAAAAGACAATCAATGTTAGCATCATGCATACTTTTAACCTTGTCACAAAACTCCTGAAACTTTTCTAAAGTTTCCTGCGGTTTCTTCATCTCATAAACCCAAGAATAATTAGTGTAACAGTCAACACACACAAGGTAATATTTTGCACCGCCTCTAGATGGTTCTAAAGGACCAATCACATCAGCATACACCCGCTGAAAAGCTCTGTGGACCTTCTTGGACACCTTCCTGGTGCTCACACTGGTCACACCTGTAAGAGAAAATTCGTTAGAATCAGAAGTATTACATTTCATGTAATCACTTTGATCAAAAGTCAACAAATACAGTCCATCTTTCTCTTTGGCAGTAAGAAACAGTTCTCCATCTTTGTAGATCTTGCATCTTTTAGCATCATAGTACAGTTTTAGTCCCTTCTTTGCAATCTGCGAAGCACTCAGCAGACTAAATTTCAGTTCTGGAACCAGATAAACATCGCTTATAGTCAAGTTCAGACTCTCAAGATACACAGTTCCAATCCCGGTCGCTTCCAGTTCTTGACCGTTGGCTTGTTTCACAGTGAAGCTTTGCTTCTTCAACGTCGAAAACAGTTCGCTGTGTGGGCAGAGATGCTTCGTGGCGCCGGTATCGATTATGAATGTGTTTCCAACATCTGGCGTGGTTCCTTTCGCCATCATAGCCTTTGCAGTTTTCACCTGGCACTTGGTACGGCTTTTGCTTGACGCCTCAGGCTTCGTCGAGCTGTTCTTGGCTCCTTTTGACTGTCGTGGCTTCTTACAGTTCCGCTGTAGATGCCCAGTCTGTCCACAATTGTAGCATCGGACGGCACTCAATGCTACGGCATGCTCTCCAGTAGCATCAGCAGTGGGAAGATTTGAACTCTGTTCTTGCCTCCCTCTGTCTTTCACTTCCAGTGCAGCAAGTCTGTCGTGTTCGTTCAGGACGATGGCACATACTCTTTCCGCGGTTAGCTGCTGAGCAGGTAGCGAACCAAGCTGACTGGCAACAACCTTGTAGGTGCGGTTCAGGCTGTTTATCATCATGAAGCAAAACACTTCCTCCTGTAGACGGAAATTGCGTTCCACCATCTGTTGACGCAGGTACTTCATCTCTGTCAGGTGCGCTTGAACATCTCCATCAGGCGCTAAACTCAGATTTGTCAACTTCTCAAAATACAGCAACGCTGAAGAACCAGCATCTCTCTGATGCGTTGTACGCAGCGCGTTCCAAACCTCTTGCGCAAATTCCAAATGCTGTATATGCACAAGCTGCTCATCTGAGACACACAGAATTATAGCAGTCCTAGCCTTCACATTCTGTGACTCCCAAGCACGCGTTGGTGCTGCTGGGATGGGATTTTCAATCACCCCAAACAGTCTCTGATTCTGCAGCAGGGCCTTCATCTTTACAGACCAAGATGAATAATTGTCATTGGTCAGGAGGGGTGGAGAAGGCAAGCCTTCCCCCTTCTTGGCATCCATTTTGAGTCCTTGCATTGACTCTAAAACACAAGCCTCTAAAATCCAATAGCTGGCTTGTTTACACTCTTGACACCTGGCAACTCTGACACTGGCTGCGTTGGAAAGTCCCTTCCAGCAGTTCGTGAGGACCTAGTCATAACAAACTTTGTTTTCGCCTCTCTGAAGCATAATCTGACTGTCCAGCCCTCTCGAGTAACTTTCCATTTCTCCTCTCTGAGGCACAGCCTTCTGAAGGACGTTGCGTAGCAACAGCGCATTCCTTTCCTCGGACAGGAAACCACAAAAATGCCTGGTATGCAGGCCTCTTCTAAGTTGGAGCTGCTTTCCCACACACGCTCTCCGTGAAGCAGAGAATGAATCATTCTGCATTCACACTTTTAAGCCCTTAAAAGTCTCATACCTTGAGCATCGGCTTGGCTGTCAGCTTCTTCTGGTCAGCTTCTGGCTGCAGAGAATCAGCCTCTCAAATCAGGCTTCCATGGAGCAGAGGAGGACAATTCACCAGCCTCTCATCCAGAGGTCGATGGATCGAAACCATCCTCTGCTACCACTGTTGGAATTCTGCCTGGGTCAGAGGAATGTGCCACAGCGTAGGCACCGGCAGATATTCCTGTCGACCTCCCCGCGTCTCCACTCTGCTGATAAGCAGGCGAGGTCTCGGCGATTCATCTCAGATGTGTGAGAGGAACACACCGTTCTTCCTCTCTCCCCTTTGGTGTCCCCCAGAGAGGGGAAAGAAGCAGACAGAAAACTATTTACATCCTTTATTTCTGTCTCTCATATCAGTACAGAGAAACACGTCTGCACTCGACAACAGCAAGAAGAAACTCCTCCCATGTACTTCCAGTACAGGTCATATGACACACACTCTCTGAGCTAACATCCGGTGCTCAGTACAGAATGGACTGCCCCTTTGTTTCCATGGCAACAGTCACAAACATCCTGTTTGGCTTTCCAGCCACAAGCAGCTGACTGAGCTGCTGAAGCCTTTGCTTGCTGCAGCATTGGTGCTTTATGGTAACACTAACATGTTGTGTGGGTAGGGAGAAAAGGAGAAAGAGTGTGTTTTGGTTTGGGACGATTTACCTGTTGGTGGGGGGGGGTTGCTTTCATTTGTGTACATGTGTGTCTTTTATTTTGTGTTGGTGTAGGTGTTTTGCCCATTTTGGAGAGGATTTTGAGCATCATCAGCTGGGTATTCTGTAGTGCCCATGACAGCATGTTAGATTTCCAGATGTGTCCAAGTGTGGGTCTCCTGGTGCAGGCAATATCGAGCCAATTGGAGCAATGGCCTAATAGAAGATAAATTCCTGTTTTCCTATGATCCAACCTTGTTTGTTTTATATCAGAGTTCTGATATTAGAAAATGTTGAGATACATTTGATCATGTCATTCACAGTTCTCACATACGTTTTTCATTTTTGTTTCTAACAATTTATTTTTATTTTATTTTTTAGGAAATAGCATATTACATTCGGCTGCAGACAGTGTAACCAGTGCAGTACAGAAGGCAAGTCAAGCTTTGAATGAGCGTGGTGAAAGGTTAGGTCGAGCAGAGGAAAAGACAGAGGATATGAAGAACAGTGCTCAGCAGTTTGCAGAAACTGCACACAAGGTATGAAATTAATAAAATGCAGCTTAAGGAAAAGGACAAGAAATCCTTAATATGGTAATAACTTCTATGAGAAGCAGGTTGCTAGGAAACCCCTAATATTAATATTCAACCTTGTTTTCACATATTGTTGTCATCTGTTTAATCTCATCAAAGCGTACCAAACCCTTGTTGATAAATGCTGGCAAAGGGGCACATTCTGACCTGGTAAGTTAGCGCTGGCATTTGTTTGTTTGAAAAATATGCAGCCCACACTTCTAGTGCCTGCATATAGAGGTGGGGCAGGGGTGTTTTACAACAATTAAGTAAATCAAATAAAGCACAACATTCCATAAAATGATGTAATACAACAGAGATGGGTTCAACAGATACAAAAATATCAGATAAAAAAAATTATATACCCCAATAAAACATATGTTTGCTGGAATACAAAAAAGTTTTTACACTCTCTTGGAAGATTCTGAGGAAACCGAGAATATGTGTGAAGGCTAATGTTCTGCCATGTGCATTAACTAAATCTGAGGTAGAGCCTTCTCAGTAGTGGCACCCACCCTACGGGTGGTATCCTGCTAAGGCTGCAATCCTAACCATGACTATTTAATTCAATGTGGCTTACTCCCGGGTAAGTGGGGTTACCATGTCATACTCTGAGGAGACCCAGAGAAGTCAATGCCAGTGAGATTTTTTTATTGTAAATAACAAACACAAACAATCCAATTGTAAGTTAAAAAATACTAGTTTTCAGAGCTGCAAATTAACAAAACATACAATTATAAAGTTCTCCAAATATTTTAGATTTAAAAATCGCCATGACAGCCAACAGTTTTCATCTGACAAGCTTCTCGCTTCTAGCATATACAAAGCAACCTCATAAATAACAAACTTATCTTTATCAGCCAATTTTGAAATCCTCTGTTTGACCTTCTAAAAAATTCTGGAATGAATTTTTCCTGCTTGGCAGGGGGTTGGACTCGATGGCCCTTGTGGTCTCTTCCAACTCTATGATTCTATGATTCTATGAATAGAAGGATCTGCTCCTATGAAGGGCAATAAAGAACATAGTACACAGTATCTCCATCTGACCTCATCCACTTACACAAAAATGGTCTTTTGTTGGCCTTTTAAAGAATGTACTGGTTAAATATTCTGTTGGCATGGTTTGAAAAGCTGAGCAGAGTAACACATATCTAACAAGGGGGGGGGGAGTTCCACAGATTGCAAGTGTTGCATCAAACTATGCAGCAAGACCTGACAAAAAGAATATGAGGACTTGCATTTTCCATCTCCCGTTTTCCTTTGTGATACAGTCAGGACCAGGAGAGGAATGTTGCTACCAGCAGTGCAAAATACATCCTTTGGATTGCATTGTAGCATTTTCCCTATTATACATTTACACTTAAGTCTTGTGCTGCCCTTGGTATTACTGTGGCTATTCCTTCCATCTTCCATCTTAAAAAGGAGCTTATATTTCTAACTGTGCCTACAAATACTCTTACTTTTTACCCGTAGAAGATGGGTGCTCACTTCACCTCAGAGAATGCATGTTTTTATGTTTAAGTTAATTTCGAACTGCTCCCATCACCCCCAGACACCACGTTGGGGAAGGCTGAAAGCCTTCTCTTAGAATATGATTAAAACAAAAGTGGCTATCTTGGTCTTTGAATCTTTATCCGTCTGGCTATAACTCGGCAACTTCCACTAACAATTACTAGCAGAGGGCTATCTGGACTATACATACACATACGCTTCTGTAAATGGAGTTGGAAGCAAATATAGACCATCCCTGACTACCCTAACAGCTTGTCTTCCCAGACCTTTGTTGCACTGCATCCATTCAGCCCAAGCACCCCCTGTCCTTGGGGCAAGTCTCTTTTCAAACAAGCCTGATCTGTTAACCTTGCCTGCGATCTAGACTAGCACCCTCTGTCTTTCCCCACATAATTGGCTTCTTTGCTAAGCCTTCTGCTTCCCCTTAAATGCTCTTCATGGTGTTCTCAAGACTTGGCATCTCCTGTATTCACAGCCTTTCTCTCACACTCCTCTATTGTTATATGCTACAAGGACTGACCATCACCTTTTTGGTTCATAATACCGTATTTTTCGCTCTATAACACGCACCCGACCATAACACGTACGTAGTTTTTAGAGGAGGAAAATCTGTAGGCATGCCACCCGTAGGCATTCCCTCCATAACACGCACAGACATTTCCCCTTACTTCTAGGAGGAAAAAAGTGAGTGTTATGGTGCAAAAAATACGGTAAATATGGAATTGTAGGGCGTGTATGTGATGCAACTTTCAAGAACTCTGGACAACCTGGAACATGACTCTTCTTCCTTTTCTTTAAAAATATATATATATGAATATTTCAAGCATCGTATCACGCCCCTAGAAACTACAGGAAAATCTTGAAACTTATTCCTTTAATCCTCATTTATTTATCTTGCATTTATGTTTTTCTGCAACATTCGGAACTGAATACTAATGAGCAATACTGAATTCCTGTGTTGCTTTCTCCCACTTTTGGAAGTAGTGAAACAAACTAATTAATCTGGTTTGTGTTTACTTTTAAACTCTTTGAAGTGACTTCACAGAGTCATTGTTGCAAAGTCAATTATTTATACAAGTTGCTGGTTTATGTGCTTTGTGCCCAATACTAATCTGTGCCGTGCCTGAAATGTAAAATAATCCTGCACTGGCAAAAATCCTAATGATGACGTCTATTAATGTAAAAAAGAAAAAGAAAGAAAGAAAAAAGATTTAAGTAAATATCTGTGTGCCATTCAGCATCTTCATTTTTAAGGAACATTTCAGAATCAAGTCAAGGATCTCACTTAAAAGATGTAGCACAAATGCTGTGACAGTTCGTCAGCTCCTGATATCACTATTAAAATGTTGTGATTAGATGGCTGAGGTGGTGTCCAGGAAGTGGCTACATGTCAAATTAATTTCTGTATTAAGTGGATAAGATGTGGAGAGAGAAGCTTGCTAGCACATCACATGAAAAGGCTTTTCTGTGTGTATCCCAAAATAACCAGATATAAGTGCCAATATGAGAGCTGATATTGAAAGATGCAGCTGTGTTCTTGTTACCTACTTTTAAATGTCTTGAGTATTGGGGCGGGGGGGGGGGGAATCATTTATTGAAACCCAAGAGATTTGTTGCCCGTCAGTGTTGCCAACAATAAACTAGATGGACTGGTTCTCTGTTAGCTTCCTATGACACAGATTTGTTCAGTATTCATAAGGATAACTCAAGAGGTCTGCACTGGTTACCAATTTGCTACTGGGCCAAGTTCAAGGTATTACTATCAGCATATAAAGCCCTTGACAACTTGGGACCAGCCTTACCTGACATGTATCCATTCAACCGCTTCAGTCGGTGGAATTGGCACTATTACAGGTGCCATATAAGACCTGTACCTAATTTGTAAGAACTCGATCGTTTCGTGTGGCAGAGCCTACACTTTGGAACTCCCTCTCTACTGATATCGAGCAGCTGAATTCACTGACCTCTTTTTGGCAGCTGCTAAAAATATTTTCTTTAGACAAGCCTGCCCAGATGCTTTGAAAGTTAAGGTGATTTTAATCTGATTTAGTCCCAACCGACTCCAGCTACAAAAGGTGAGACTGCTGAACAGACTCTTGGCTGGGGTACTGGTTAGGGTACCATATATATATATATGGTCAACTTAAGGTGTTCATATTTAAGAACACCCCCCTAGCTTATGCAAACTATATGCTCTATATAGAGGATCACAATCAAGAGTCTCTGTGTGTTTCCACCTCCCTTGTAGATGGGTCTTAATTCCTTACATTTTAGTATAAATCAAGCCGCACTTCGTTGTGACATCAGGTCCCCTGAACAGTGGTTTGAGCTATCCCTCCAAACTAAGATTGTAAACCATGGTTTGATTCTGCTTTGGAGGGATCACTCAAGCTACCGTTAGTTCTGTATTTGCAATGAGGAGGGGAGGGGTTTGATATGCTTATATTTCCTTTCAAAGCTTTCTTTAGAAGTTAGATAATCTCATTAACATTGCATGTGATATTTGTAATTTAAATAAAGTAATTTTATGGTGTTTCTTTTTATCTTGGTTGGATTTCAGCATCTTCACCTTGAAGTGAGTGAAAACAACTAAGTATCTTCCTTCTGTATTGATTATATGGTCTGTGAATGTAGCAAGCAATATAAACTCAACAGGAGAAAGTTTTATTGGGATTTGCACCCAATATATACATGCTTCCATTTTGTCTGCAGCACAGGAACTAAGCCTAGTTCATAAATGTCCAGCCATAATTGTAAATAAGTCTTAATGCATCTCTCACTCTCTCACACATTTTCCCTCCAGCTTGCCATGAAGCACAAGTGCTGAAAATGCCTACTGTAAAGATCTTTCCAAGAGGAACTGAAAAGCTAGATTCATCATTTTTTTACTGGAGATACAACCACATGTCTGCTTTTTTCTACAGTTCATTGAAGCCCAGTTATTCCAGTTACTATGTAGGAAATAAGTTGTATTCCTATCTTTTTGTATTGCTAAGCCATTCTGCACTTTTACCATATATATTTTTTATTATTTAAATTAAAAGATGGTGTTAACATGGAAATTGGACCAAAGGACATACTGAACTGCATTGATCTTCAACATCACACTTTTCCCAGTATTAAGAAAGAAGAAATAAAACTGCCTACGGGGAAGATTACCAAATGAAAATAAAATCCAAGGAATTTGGTTTACAATTATCTCTTTGAACAATTTTTAGAGCTACATAGTTTATGCCTTCGATCACTGAGCAAAACGAAATGAATTATTTGCTATGAAAAAGCAGCCTTCTCATTTCTGCCAGTATTAATACTCATATTTTGCATGTGCCATCACCAGCACCACAGTGCAAATCTGGATTCGAGAGGTCAACTTGTGGTCAACACTACATTTTCAAAATAACCTCTTCTTTTTTACTCTTCTGATTTATTCTTTGGACTGTATAATACCACCGAGAATTCACACTTGAGATGTTAAGGCTAAGGAAACTCTGATGATTAAATTTCCAAATGTCTCTACATTTAGTCTGGAATTTAGCAGTCAAATTATAAAACAGAATTTTCCCTTTGTAAATGAGATTTTTAAAAGAGAGAGAGAGAGAACATTCCAAATCCACATTATACAGGAATCATTCCAGCATTTTTATGTGTCCACAAACACTTACTACACTTGCTGAAGCTGCAGTTCTGCTTAATGTTAAGCATGCTTCAATTTTAGTGCTTTGAGTAACTTTGGTACATTTATTCCCAACACTGCAGCCTCGCCATCCTTGGCTAGGAGAAGCTAAGGTTGAACTGCCCTTGCACTGAGTGGTTCCCAAGGAGACTCATAATTTTAGAGTGACTAAAATTAACCTTGCATTTTGTGGAATACTTTCACACACACAAATTTCGTTGGTTTTGAAGCTTTTGCTGTTTGATCTAACAACATGCACAAAAGCCTCTTGGTTGAGTTTGGGATCTGGAGCTGTGCATGGAGTTCTTGGCACTAGAGCTCAGCATCCAGTACCTAGGGTTCGCAGTTACTCAGTTAGCTTGCAACACTTGATCTATAAGCACATCCATTGCACATGAGGTCAGTTCTGTCTGCTTTGTCAGCATCAGTACCAGACCATTCTTACCTAACTTCCCTTCAAGAGATGATTGAGTCGTGTGGATCCAACCACACCCTTTCCTCTGATAGCACTGAATATTTGCTAGACATAGGAAGATGTGTGTGCAGAAAATGTGAGGGTCTTTCCATGACTCTCCAGAACAACCCTGCCTCCATACGTTCCAGCAAATGTTTCAGGATTTCTGATATATTTTGCATTTTCTTCTCTGATTTTCCTCCCTGCTTTGAATTTTTAGATCCAAAGTGATATGTGAGCAGAATTTCATGTTATTTCACTGCTATTGCATTATAGATTACGATTGGAACACAGCTAATGGTTTTCGAGTAAGGCAGCCCAAGAGATGAGAAAAACGGTTTGTAGGTATTGGAGAGTGAAATTTCTGCATTTTTATTTTATTTTTGTTTGCACAAACACCAGCAAAACAAAAGCAGCTTTTAATGTAGATGAACCTTTAAATCAAAACAGAGAGAACATCCATTTAATTAGACTTAACTACCCATTAGATTTGTTTGAAGTTGTAAGAGAAAAGTGGCTTTGTGGACCCCCCCCCCCTTAGGAGTGACAACAGCACAAGCCTGCCAGTTAGACATGTTCCAAATCAAAATAAGGTGGTTAAATGTAATGCCTTCACTGTTCATCCAAGGTGCATTTTGAACCATTGGCTCCACCTGACGCACCTACTGCTCAGGAATTAAATGGGCCAGCGAAATATCCAGTAGATCTTTGCCCTTTGGAGTTAGACTAAAGTATACAGCGTTTTCCAAAGCAATTTTGTTACCAGTTTTTCATTACTGTTTTTAATAGGCTTGGGCAAGGTAGGGGTTTCAGGATTAAAAATAATAATAATAAGTAATGAGAAATACAAGCTAAAATACAGTTGCAGTGTCAGTTTTGCTGAAGTTAGTGGACGAAACGAGATCGTCACAAAGGCAGCCTGTGGTACCCAACAATGTGGGTACCACCTTTCTGTAATGCTGCCCCATGCAATGGGCTATGCATGAATAGTGCAGCTATGTAGGCAGAACTCATCATAGGGATCTTTCCCATGCGATCTTTCCCACACACACCAAGTGCCCTGGACAAGTAGTCACATCATTCATAGGCGGTTCCAGCTCTCTGAACTGCATCATGTAAAGCCAGCACCAATGTGGCCATAGCTGAAAAGGACGTCAGTTGGAGATTAGATGAATTTACAATTAACATGAATGAAGTGTTAGGTAATACAGTGTGAATGAGGATGCTGTTTGCAGTTGGCCTTATCTGATTGGAGGACTACTGCTAAATTCCAGATTTTCCATTGCTTGTACTGTGAACCATTATTCTGTATGTTATATTTATTTTGCACATTTTTTGCATTTCAGATCAATGATAATTTTGGCTTCTTGTCAAATTAGGGCTTGTTTTCAAACTGCCAAGCAACCCCTGGTGATTTTATCACTTTGATGTATCAAAAATTAGATCTTAATTTTTATTTCTGCTATTGAGTAAATTTAAATTTCATGGTGGCTTTTTTTTTTAGGATAATTAGAAGCAAATATACTGACATCTAGTACTGAAGGTAAACATTATAGTGTTAAAAACGTCCTCCTGAGAATAGTGGTAGTATACAATTCTAGTATTAGATATTTGAGTACACAAAGTATACCGTAATTCAGGTTAATGTTTCATATTCAAGAATGTATTTGTAAAAAGTAACAAGAACCATAGTTTCTTTATCAACTTTTTAAAAGTTCTGCGAAGAATAAAAAATGTATGTTACTGGACTTCAAACTGTTATATCAGTGAGATCAGTCTTAACAGCCTATTTTTGTGGCTAGCAAAATGTGCATTAATGTGAAAATGTTAAAAGAACTTGCTCACTAAATAAGTGATCTTAAGTTTGTTGTGCTTTAACATGCCAAAATTGTAAATTCTTGTTGATATGATATTCTTTCTAAGGATATAGGAAAAATACACCACACCATTCTACAATAAATGGGTTCTTTTCTAATCCTGGTTTTTGTCATTCAATAAAATATGCTGTTCTTCCAGATTATTTGGTGAGAGAAGGCATGACTGTAAATTTAACCGTGTAGAATGATTTTTGTTATTATTCCATACCTCCTCTTTTGCTCTTAATCCTTTTAGATGACACTTAAGGGCGCTTCCAGTAGACCTGCATTTTGAGCATTCATCCTGATTTGTTTGCAGGCAGATTAGACATGGTTAGCTGTTTTACTGAGCATTCACTTTTGTTTGTGAGGAGGCTAGATGATGTAGCATCCCACACTTTCTGCTACTTTTTCCTTTCACTTTCCTTTTTTGCAAAAAAGAGAAAATTATATTTTGGGAAGCAGGTTTGATGTGCAATATCTCTAAATCAACTTTAATTGTGGAACTGGAATTTGCTGGTATGTGGATGTCTATCACCCCAAAATAGTGACTTTCTCAAGGTGCCCCAAGTCTAAAGAGCTCTGTGGGAAGCACATTTTGAACTGGGAGCTCAGCAGCGCCTGCCTCTACCCCTCAGCCACACCAGCAAGGGCTTATTTACACAACTACTTTATGGTGGTTACCGGAACACTTAGCCATGTTCCCCCCACCCCTTATTTCCTCCTTTTGTTGCTGGCAGAAGTGCCTAATAAAATATTGCATACTAGAGATCCATAAGGAATCAGCCATTCAAAATAAAGATTTCATGGCTCATACTTGTTGTATATATGCCTTAACTAAATGATTTACACAAAGTTGGCCACTGATTTTCATATGTATTCCAGACGGATAAGATTGCCTGCAAAGAATGTGACACTTGTTTTGTGGCCTGAAATGTGTGCAGAAGCTGATCGCTGAAGACCGTCATCTTTTGCATCACATCATTCAGAATTGTTTTGGCTTCTTGTCACACCTGTACTGTAAATATTCACATTACTAAAAGGTATATTTACCAATGTGCTACATGCACATTACGAAGTGCTACTGGACCGATCCATCCTCTTGAAGAATAAAAAGCACCATGGCTCTAAACGCTTACGGTGCTCAACTACATTGCTGAATGTTGTGAATGCAAGTTGCAGTTTGTCCCTTCAATAAATAGCTACTTCTCTCTTCGTCAGGGCATAGGAATGTCTAGGCCCTTGGAATGAGATGTTGGCCTTGTACAAAACTATAATCTGGCAAAATAGAATTCATTGTATGTATTGTTCTGTGTGTGATTCACATAACTGTAAAATGACAATTTTGTTTTCATAATAAAAGTTTTAATAAGTATATGAACGATGACTTTTTGCTTTTATATTTTGGGATGCCCCAGCTATTACAAAAGTATTGTGAAAATGCTGGCTTTTGCCGTATGCCTAGGAATAGAGGGTAGAATCCAGCTGATGTTTGTCTGCTGGAAAGCAGCCATCAGCTGAATGGAGAAATGGGAGCAGTTTTTGGCTATTCCTCTCCCACACCCTCTACCCTACCGCTTCTCAAAATCTCTAGAGAATTGGGGGACCCTCTTGAACAGATTTTGGGTGCATGGGGAGCTGTGGCCAGGGGAGGAATTGCTGGAAATGGCCACAGTGGTGGGGAAACTTCTGGAGGTGGAGAAGGTTTGGCCGCTGCTTCCCGGCTTCCCGCAGGCATCCAGTTGGCTGCTATGAGAACAGCAGGCTGGACTGGATGGGCCATTGGCCCAATCAAGCAGGTTCTTATGTAGGTACACAGGTAAGCAGACCTGAGCAGGCAGGTAGTGCTAGATTCATAGGAACATACTGTATTTTTCGCTCTATAACACGCACCTGACCATAACACGCACATAGTTTATAGAGGAGGAAAACAAGAAAAAAAAATTCTGAATGGAACAGTGGATGTATCATTTTGGTGCTTCATGCTGTGGCCACAGACATGTGATTTGACGGTGAGTTTGGGGTAGGCCAATGCAAAAATTCTGAGAATCCATGTGGATCTGTGCTTTGTAACCACAGCAACTGAAAACAGCTTTTACACCTTTGTAAACAAAGCAACCGAAAACAGAAGAGGGTGGGCAATAAGACCCTGAGGCAGAATGCAGGAAAGCAGCAGCCTCCCCTCTGCAGTGCGCGATCTGATTTTTGCCTGATTTTTGCCTCTGCACTCGGGCCAGTCGGCTCCAGGGACCGCACATTCGCTCAATAACACGCACGGACATTTCCCCTTACTTTTTAGGAGAAAAATGTGAGTGTTATAGAGAGAAAAATACGGTAAGTTCTACAGCAGCAGCATCTACATTGCAGCTTGTAACTCTCCCACTGGCTTCTTACAAACTTTTCCCAGGCTTTCTTGCCCTTGTGCCTTGCAGACCTGGAAAAGCAGCTTCAAGGCCACCTTTCACCATGGAATGTGAAGGAGGATGGGCTTCACTGATTGCCCATTAGCATTCATTGTGACCAAGCCCACCCCAAAGCTCAAAGGAAGGCTTTTGGAGAATAGGCCAGCAGCGGGGCTCCGAAGGTATTTATTACGAAGCACTTTAAATGTGCTGCATTTCCATTCCATTCCCTTCTGTTTCTCCTTTTTGAATAACTGCCTGCAGCGAGCAGTTGTCAGCATTACCTCTTCTATTCACAGGTAATCACTTGGTTCAGAGTGGTTCTGGCCACCTGCTAGAATGGAGGCTGCATTTAAAAGAACCCCCTGTACCTGCTCATTTGCAAGGGTTGATTTTAATGGCTGTTATCGGAGTATCTCATTCTGAGGAAAAGGAGCAATGAAACGGCCAGCACTTTTTATTAGACTGAAATATATGTATCGAGGAGAACAGCTCCACGCACAGAAATGCTCTATTTTTAGCATTGCTGCAAACTTCCATGATAGAAACTCAATGGGCAGAGAGGCATAGACTATTCAATATTGCTGTGCTTTTGTGGTCTCTAGAGAAACACAGAGCAAGCTTGCTTTTTGCTGACTCCCAACCATATCGTTGGCTGCTTTGTGATCTTGCTTGCTAATTCAGACACCTATTGATCGTGGGCCATGTGGCAAGATGGAAGGGGACCAATGAAACTGATCCTGAACTAATTGAATACTGTTGTGTCTTATAAATATCTATCAGGTGTGTGTGCTGTACGTGTTTCTTCACCGTCTAGATGTGAGCTGCTTTTAATTGGATTGCAGAAAGAGCCCCTCAAGCCACTCCGAGGAACATACAGAGCTGAGTGTGCCAAGAAACTAACTCTCCTGTGCTTGGTCTTTTTTCTCCCTAAGGTGGTGATCTATGGTGCGCTATGTTGAGCATTTTTCTTGCTATTGTTGCCTTGTTCCAGAGAGATGATTTAGGTTCTAGTCAGAAATACAGTCCTAACTAGAAAAGAGAAGCATAAGTACAGTAACACTAGACCCAGGACAGTTGTGTCCATGTATAAAATAGGTGCTAAAGTTAGCTTGCTAAGGGTGCAATCCTAACAGCTGCTTCCCAGCATGGTTTAAAAAAGCAGTGTGCCCCCCTGTGCATCTTCAGTCATGCTTAGCATGTTGGTTGAAGTGAACTGGAGGGAGGAAGATTGCTGTTCCAGCCTAGAGCTGGTGCAAATATTTGACCCAGGTCAGATTTACATCAGCAGTCATAAATTTGACACACATAGGACATCAGTGTTAATCTCATGATTCCTGCCCTTGCCTCCCCCCCCAAAAAAAAAACAACAACAAACAAACATGGGGCACCTTTGGGATTTTTTAGAAGACATTATTGTACTTCAAAAAATCCAGTATGTTAAAAAATGTGTTTCCTAGTACGGGATTAAAAATAGCATTGCATGCAACCCACTAACCTTATTTTAAGCATTTTTAAGCAAGGCTGTTTCAGTCACTACCTTCTGTTGGTGAGGAGTATTGTGTACATTGAACACTGCACCTGTCAAATAATGGCAGTTACTGAAGGATCGATCCAGCCATTGTCTGGAAGTGTGTGTTTCTTTGTAGGCATCCAACTGCTGTCAGCTGTAATGGTGAAAAAGAAGGCAGTCAATTTTTATGGTGGCAGCCAGTCCCCACCCACAAGTTCAAGAAGTGCCTCAGAAGAGGGCTTTCTGAGGAACACAAAATGGAGGCCGTTCCAGGTCTTGCCCCCAGAAACGATTTTACCTCATTTCCAGTATATCACAGAAACAAAGTTGCCAACTTTTTTGTAGGTGGATTTAGTTCATCCCTTGTTTCATAGATTGGGCTAAGAATGCCCTTTAGACATGTGGCACATACTCAGTATGGCTTATACAGGCACTGGCTTGTGGTTCTCTTTGAAAACCAATGTTTTCTCCTTTAGTCCAGGTGTGGGGGAGCTTTGGCCTTCCAGATATTGCTTAACTACAGCTCCCATTACCCCCAGCAAGTGTGGCCAATAACCCAAGATGATGTATAAGTATAAGCTTTTGTGTGGACACGAAAACCTATACCCAGAACAAACTTAGTTGGTCTCTAAGGTGCTACTGGACAATTTTTAAAAAATTTTATTTATTTCGACTGCGGCAGACCAACACACCCTACCTACCTGAATCTACAAAGATGACAGGAATTGTAGTTCAGCAACACAAGGAGAGCCAAAGTTATTCCACACCTGCTGTTGCCCATCACATGTGAAATCTACAAAGCTGGGCCCTATGCAAAGCAAATGTATCTCCAGTTTCTGTCAACCAGAAGATATTTTGCACTATTCCTGCAGTTTTCATGGGTCTGTTCTTATGAACATAGCTGAGCTTTTAGGGCTCTTCTATCTTTAGCTCTTGCAAAATTCGTGACAATGAATTCTACAAGCTAATTGTGCATGAAAAATGCTTCCTCTTAACATTAGGTCCAGTAACTGTTCACTTTATCCAGCATTTCCTTGTTCCTGTGTGTATTAAGGAAGTGTGAATAGCAACTCTGGTTTCTTTTCTCCACATTATTAATCATTTCGGCCAGATTCAACAAAACAGTTGAGCTAGTGGGAGCCAGTACAATGCATCCCGCCAGGGCAACTACCACCTCCCCCTGCACCCCCCGATTGACTAGTGGGGTGCCTTTAAGAACTCCCAAAATGGTATATATATGAAATAATTGTTTTGTCTGGGTTGAGAGATTTATCAAAAAGCATGTGGCATATTCCCCCTCCATGTTTTGAATTTTTGTACCCCTTTTTAAACATCGTGTTACTCCCAAGTATTTACATTTCATCTTCCCCAAATAGCTTGTGATTATTCTCACATTTCTATTGTACTGCTAAATTTGAGCATTAAAGACACAGGGAGGAATTCAGTGTCACACTCCTATTATTGTTCTATCTGCAGAAGCATCATGTCCCAGAGGGTCCCCCAGCTCTGAGATCTCCGGGTATAGGGCGGTATACAAATTTAATTGATTAAACAACAACAACTCTTGGGAGCAGCTTTTTGGGTCTTTGTGGGCAGAGGGGATCAGCAAAAAAAGGGTGCTCCCATTTGTGAAAGTGGAAACACACTTCATTAAGACAGAGTCACCACTGAATTCCTCCTAAGAACATGATTGGTCCATTTGGTCTGTCTGTCTGTCTGGTGAAATGAACACTCCCAACTCCTGCTTGGATGAGCTGCCTCTGGCCATCACTGTTGGCATCCAACTCCCATCATTCCTGAACATTGGCCATGAGGCTGATGGGAATTGGAGTCCAACAACATCATGAGCGTCACAGGTTCCCCATCCCCGTTTGACAGGATTTTAGTACCAAATATTTCCAGTGAACATCAACCAATACAAGATTAATGGTTTGGGATCCCTGGGTTCTTTTTCCTAGCACGATCTGGGAACGGTGAGCATCTTAACCCTTGAGGGGGCAAATTACTTTCCCCCGCTGCATTCCATAACATTTTCATTCAAAAGGACGCAGCAACCTTTCCTGTGACACTGTTGCATAGCAAAGCAGAACATAATAAATACGCCGTCTGCAGCCTTGCGTGCAGGTCTGATTTGTTTCCCACATGCCATCCCTCAGCCTCTGAGACGAGCTGCAAACAGGTCTGTTAAAAGCCGCAGCACTCTCAACCCTCTTGACAGCTACTATTCTTCACTGAGGCTGTGAACAATTGTGGAGCTGTCGGTGTCTGACTGAAATAATAGCTGTACATACAGGATCATTTGTAAGACAGATGGCTCAGGCAGGTACAATTTATCTGCCAACGGCACCTTCATCACTCCAAGCCCTTCCCTACAGGAGGAAAGTGTTGCAGAAATATTCAACCTCACTAATTACCACGTAGCATTAGCAAGGATTCATCAACATTCCGTCTTCCTAGGTTAGGCATCTGCAGAGTCCATAAATGCTGGATGAGGAGGAGGGATGGACGGACAGCTACAGCTGGGAACATGTTGGGTTTTACTTTTGCATGTCAAATTAATTCCTCTCTTTGAGTTTTTTCTTGCCCCCTCTTGACAAGGCTGAGATGGTTTAAAGCTTCTCCCAGTGTCCAGACTCTTGTCCTTCCAAGATGCCCAACCCTCTGAGCCCTTCATGTTTCACAGTGTGGGTGGGATCCTGATCACCAGGCATGCAACTTTTGCCGTTGACGAATGCTTCTAGGAATAAAATGTCATTCTCTAGAGGATGATCTAAAGGGCATCTTTTTTTAGCCCACTCAGTTTTTGTAGTGATGTTCTTTTCAATGACCCATAGTTAAGCCAATAGTTTCTTTTCTCAGACGTATTGGGTGGTATTCCGTTTTACACAAGAGTAGGCCCGTTGAAATTAATGAATATGACTTAAGTTACAGCCAATCATTTTAATGTGTCAACTGTGAGAAAAATGTAGCTCAATACCACCCATTGTGTATAGGGGCAAAAGTTTGCATAAGAACAAAAGAAGTGAAATATATTCTCATTTTCCAAAGTGGAGAAAAGGCTAAAGCCCCCCCTCAAACATCTATGATAGAGTTTCTCAAACTTGGGTCCCAATTGGGACTGCAATTCCCATCATCTCTAGCTAGCAGGACCATTGTTCAGGGATGATGGGAGTTGTTCAGGGATGATGCATGTCATCTAAGCAAATGCACTCCCTAACACCCACCACGTATTGCCATGATAACATGAGGTCTGGCAGAACTGAAGGGTGCTTTCATCCCTCCTGCTCCTGCCACTTCGGCCTCCCTCCACCCCACCCAAACATACCTGAGGCAATTCCCTCTCACCTATCCAGGTTCACTTCTGGTTTTATAATCCAGTGGAGACAGGAGGCTTTCAAACTGACCTGGTATGCGTTCTCCCATGCAGCCACGCCAGCTACTCTCCTACAGGTGTGGTATGGAGGAACATGGTTGGATCTGTGGCAACATTAGAGATGGAGAAGTGGCTGCAGGGATAGCCCCAAACAGGCCTTAAGCAAGTGAAGAGGTGGAGGTGGGAGTTGGCCCCTCTCTGAGAGGGAAGAGGTGGGAATGCCTCTTATCTTCAAGGTGTACAGTCTTTCCGAGTGTTGTTATTAACCTTTTAAAGAAAGCAGTTGTGCCCCATATGTCCAGTCCCTCAACACGCTCCTTACACTTCCTAGAAGGTCTTCAGAGCAGTGCAATGCAATAATGATGTTACATTGCTATGGTGCCTCTCCGTCAAGGGGGGCAAGCCAGCTTTAATGCTCAGTTCAGCAAACACATCCAAACCCTTGAGACAATAGGAATGTAGCAGTCTTACAAGATATTTTTTTTACTCCAGTGAGATCCACTTATCTGAGAATATACTTCCATATTGATCTGTTTTCCATGGAGCCTTCCCATGCCTTTCCAATTTCCCCCTCCCACCCTGAAATAAGCTCTTTGTGTGCTGTTAAGCCTTTCATCAGGCACTAACCTGCTTAAGTAATGTAAAGTTCATGTTTTCCAAGAGACACAGAGTGAGGATTTTCCTGGATATAATTTTTAATGCCATCAAAACAGATCCTAAGCCTTCTTAATTAGCTGTAAGCTTTTAAACGTGTCATGAGTGCCTGCTCTCACCAGCTTTTCTCATCCTGTGCCATAGAAACACAATTTGGTCTTACTCAGATAGTCAGAGTACGCCAAATGTTTGTATCCTCTGGAGATGTCTGTCAGCAAGCATGGTCACAAGATGAGAATCGGTGCACCTCACTGAAACTGTATTATCTCAAATCCTTTACAGAAGGAAAACCTAACAAAGAAATCAAGTGGCAGAAAAGATGTTAATGTTTATCTCTAGAAACAAAATGTTCCCGCTTGGATAAAAAATGGAAATTTCAACATCAACCAGATGGCTTCCATTTTTAAAATCTAATATACCTACAATTGATAAACGGTCACCCAGTAAGGCTTTATAAGTTTATCCACAATGTTTAAAAGAACAAAAGGTTACATTTACAATTGTGGAAGAAGAATAAATAAAGCTAATTGGAAAGTCAGAAAAATCTTCTACATTTGTATTGGACTGTTGAGAAAATGAGTCCTCTTGAACTCCAGCAGAGGCCTCAGACTGGAATAAAACGTTAACTAAGTCAGGTTCTTCATCTGACTTAGTTAAAGATCCTGACATGGAGAAGATTGAGAAGGCAGTCCACTGTGCAAGACTATTTCCCTTCTAAAAAAAACCTTGAGAGAGAACAAGGCAAAGCAAATTCCCTTCCAATGGTTCTCTCTTTCTCCCCATTGCTTCCAGAATATATCTAAACAATTCCTCTCCTCACTTTTTAAGATGCTCTCCTGAGCAAATGCCTGCCCTTTAAGCTATTTTATTGACACCAAGAGACTAACTGGCTCTTGTTTCTGGTTATGGCTACTTTGATTTCAGCTCCCTCCTGCAGTTTAGGAGCCAAAAAAATTAATGATCTGCTGACTAATTGCCTGGCCTCCTGAGAGTCACTTGCTCTAAAATGGCTCTAACAAACCATCTGTTCCACAGCAAAACACTCTATTAGGGACACAAGAAGTTCATAAGCCAATAAATCTGAAAGGGATTTTTCCTCCTACCGACATTTTGTTGGGTAACATAACAAAACAAAAATAGTAGACATACTTTTGTTGTTTCTGCACTGCTGGCTTAAATTGCTTTGACCGCTGTTTGGCTCCCAGTACATTTCCAAGCACAATTCAAAGTGTTGGTGCTGACCTTTAAAGCCCTAAACAGCCTCGACCCAGTATACCTGAAGGAACGTCTCCATCCCCATCGTTTAGCCCGGACACTGAGATCCAGTGCCGAGGGCCTTCTGCAAGTTCTCTCACTGTGTGAAGTGAAGTTACAGGGAACCAGGCAGAGGGCCTTCTCGGTAGCGGCGTCTGCCCTAGGGAAGTTTTTAATGCTTGATGTTTTATTGTGCTTTTAATTATGTTGGGAGCCACCCAGAGTGGCTGGAGAAACCCAACCAGATGGGCAGGGTATGTACATAGCTGTCAACTTACAGATTTGAAAATAAGGGACCAGCAGCCTTGAAAATAAGGGACCAGCAGCCAAAATAAGGGACCAGCAGCCAAAATAAGGGACCTGCAGTCTCACCTGTTCCAGGCACTCCAGTCTTCCTGTCTTCCTGCAGTCTTGTCAAACTCATGCTGGTAGCTTCAAGAACACTGTCCAACCAACTTTGTAACCAGAGGTTCAACTGAATAGAATCTGAATCACATGCACCACAAGGCCTATGCAGCCTCAACCTAAGATGGCTCCCCGGCCTGGCTTTGCACTGCAAAGTTTGCAGCAGCACGTGCAACAAAATGGCGTCCAGCATTCAAAAAACCCCTCAGCTTGCATTAACTAGCCACACACAAGGCATGCAAGCTACACCCCCCAATCGTTCTTAGACTTTTTATTGGGTGAGCAACGCAGCCAAGCAACACAGTTGGAGCCTCCCTCCTCCCTGGCCGGCAGGGAGGGAGGGAGGGAGAGGAGCTGCTTTCTTTGAAATTTAAGGAACATCATTTAAGGGACATCCATCAATAAGGGACAGCAGAGGGACATGGCGCTGGAATAAGGGACTGTCCCTTCAAATAAGGGACACTTGGCAGCTATGGGTATGTATGTATGTATGTATGTATGTATGTATGTATGTATAAATAAATAAATAAATTATTATTATTATTTCCTTTCCACAGAAAACCCTGGGAACTGGAATTCTATGAACAGGAGTAGAATATACATAGGTAAAGGTAAAGGGACCCCTGACCATTAGGTCCAGTCGTGGCCGACTCAGGGGTTGCGGCGCTCATCTCGTTTTATTGGCCGAGGGAGCCGGCGTACAGCTTCCGGGTCATGTAGCCAGCATGACTAAGCTGCTTCTGGCGAACCAGCGCCGTTTACCTTCCCGCCTATTTATCTACTTGCACTTTGACGTGCTTTTGAACTGCTAGGTTGGCAGGAGCAGGGACCGAGCAAAAGGAGTTTACCCCGTCGCGGGTATTTGAACCACTGACCTTCTGATCGGCAAGTCCTAGGCTCTGTGGTTTAATCCACAGCACCACCTGCGTCCCAAAATATACATGTGTGTTTTTTAAAAAATGAAATACAAAATGTCAAAATACAAAGAAAGATATAACTCTATTACATCTGTTATACACAACCTTAACAGACAGAGTCTTTACAAAAAGCTCTGTGGGACATGGGCTATTTCAACTCAAACAAATATGTAAATATGAAAGGAAACTGTGATCAGGAATGTTCCTTTGTTTAATTTCTTTCTAGGCTGCTTAATGCATGTAAGGCTCATACTCTCCAACATTTCTACAATGAAAATAAGGATGACCCATTCCACAATGATAATTTTACTATTTATACCCCAAACATCTTACTGGGATGCCCCAGCCACTCTGGGCAGCTTCCAACATATATTAAAACATAATAAAACATTAAACTTTTTTAAAAAAACTTCCCTATGCAGAATTGCCTTCAGACGGCTTGGGGGTCGGATAACTCCATACCCTCCAACATTTCTCCAATGAAAATAGGGATATCCTAAGGAAAGGTGGGACATTCAGGGATCAAATCAGAAACTGTGACGACTTATCTAAATCAGGGACATCCCTGGAAAATAGGGACACTTGAGGGTATGTATGCTGAAATGTCCTTGTGAACTGGAGTCCTGAGCAAGCATATACACCACAATTTAAAGAGCACACCCCGTAGAATCCTGGGAACTGCAGCTTACCACTCACAGAACTAGAATTCCCAGCATGCTTAACAAATTATAGTTCCAATTATAGCGGTACCTCGGTTTTCAAGCATCTCGGAAGCAGAATGCTTCGTTTTTTGAACACCAAAAACCCAGAAGTAATTGATTTCATTTTTAAATGCTTTTCGGAAGTCGAATGGCTTCTGCTGTGTTTCTTTCAATTTTCTCAATTGACTTTGCTGACTGCCCTTTGCGCCTTGGTTGTCAAACGTTTCGGAAGTCGAAAGGTCTTCCAGAACGGATTACGTTCGACAGCCAAGGTACCACTGTATTATTATTTGGGGATGGGGAGGGAATGTGCATGAAATGTATAGTATGTACACAGTCTTGTTGTCCTTACAAATACAAGAGAGCTGGTGTAGTTCTATAGACTTTGTTAAGAGGTAACTCCAACCATCCCTTATTTCTCTGTTTCTGCCTACTTTCCTCTTCCTACATTCTCTCCAGACCCCAGCGCTCTGCCCAATTTCCTCCTGATTCCTCTTCAAGACAACGTCTAGACAATTGAACTGATTAACTGGCCAGATGATTCAGCCTGAGTACCACCGTTCAGGTCTGTTCAACGGAACAAACTGCAGGGAGCTCAACCAGACCCAGGGACAGCTCCAGAGCCTGACATGACTGGGATTGCCAAAGCCCTTAACCACTGCCCTAACTTCCCCACTTGGCATGGAGATCAGATGCAGCCAAAGATAATTCTCAGCTTTCAGTTCCTGCACCTTCCAGTTTTGGTGGGCCCACCCAGCCTGCTATGCCTGAGGATTCTCAAACTCCTGGAGCCAGAGCTGGCCAAAGTACAGCAAGCAGGCTAGAGTGAGGCATGCAATATTCCTGGGTTTCTAGTAAGGCTTCCCAATCAGGCTTCTTCATTTTCCTGAGCAAACTCTAGGCCCTTTTAACATTATAGCTTTCTGTCTTAGCTACACCTCACCTTGCTTACTCCCATCTTGGCTGAGGCCATCAAAACTCTTAAGATCACACACACACCCGTCCCCCAATTCACTGAGAAGAATGTGTAAGCTGCAATCTGTCAGCCCCAGAGAAATGATGCCTCATATCTGGTTAAAATCCACTTTCTTCATGGACCAATCTTATTGTGCAAACTAGGCTTCTCGGTTACAGACAGGCCTCAGGAATAAAATATGGTACAACGTTGGGTTTATCTTTGGTGCCGTGGTAATGCACACAGACAAGGATGCATGTTTAAATTAGCAGCAGTTAACGCAGGGCTGCACATTATGAATGGAGCTTGTTTGTCTTACAAATGTACAGATGCACTTTCAGAAATGGGGTAACTCAACATCCCTGCTGCTTTGTGTCATTCAGCGGACCCCATATGTTTTCTCAAAAAAAAATAAAAATATGGAAGCCTTTCCATTTATTTTAGCACACTCTTAATTACTTTTTAATTGCAGCAGCTGTTTTTGATGTGCACTAGGCAGAGTAGATCAATCTCCCCCTCATACACATTTCCCTTTTCCTTATGCTCTGAAGATTCCCACCACACATCATTGGTGCGCTAGAACTCAGAATAGTTGGCCGCCACTTCCCTGTAATGTCCAAAAAGCCCAGATGAGCCACTGCTATGAAAACACAGGGAGAGGAAAACTAAAACAGATGAACCAGATTGAATAAACATCCCATGGTATTTACCATCTCCATGGCATTTTTTTAAAAAAATACAGGCAAAATATGATCTGCAGGCAGCGCTTTTTTCTTGGTGGACCTCAGTCCCGATATCGCTCAGGTGGACGCCATTGCCATTCTTAGAAAACAAGGGAGACGTTTGTGGTGAGTTTCTGGCACCTATTTTTCTAGAAAAATAGCACTGTCTGCAGGTATACCTGTAACAAGTATAACAGTGCTATTCTAAGCATGTTCACTTAGAAGGAAGTCCAGTTGAATTAAATGGAGATATACTCTTGAGTAAGTACGCGCAGAATTGTAGCCAAGTTGAGCATTCGTACAGGATTCTGCTACCACTTCCTAAGCTGTGGCCAAGGCAGGGGGTGGGAATGAGTTATCCTATTACTCCCCACACACACACACACAGTGGGAGGGACTTAACTATGCCAGTTCCAGGGCTGCTGTAGTTTAAGAACCATTCTGGGTGTGGGGAGGGTTAGAATCATGCAGTGCTACAGCCTCCCCCCACAGGACCCATTTTGACACCCCCTCCACCCCACCTGCAATGCACAACTGCCACTCTGCATCACCCAAAATATGTGAAGGGGTGCATAATCAAACGGGAGGATGCAGAAGAGACAACTTTGCATGGAATTTGAAAGTGCTAAGTTATATATATATAGGTTAAATTTAGAAATAATTACCACAATGTGAATTGAAATACCATACATAGTGAGGAAGCCCCATCGCCAAGGCTCAGTAGTGGAGGCTTGCATACACAGAAGGGTCTGGGTTCAATCTCCAGCATCTCCAGGTAGAGCAAAGAGCCACTCTAGCCTGAAATCCTGGAGAGCAGTAGCGAATCTGTGTGAACAATATTGGACTAGATGGACCAAAGGACTGACGCCATACAAGGCAACTCCCTGTGTTCCTATGACCAGATAGCCTGTGTGCTTGCTCAGTTTGCTGTCTGGGTGTTAAGGAGCCGGTGGGCAAGCTCAGAGCTCCTGAGCTCCCTTACCTGGGTAGCTCAGTTGGTTAGAGCATGGTGCTGATAATGCCATGGTTGCAAGTTCGATCCCCAAATGGGACAGCTACAAATTCCTGTATTGTAGGGGGTTGGACAAAGCGGGTTCACCTTCATGGAGAGCACGTGTTGCGGTGGGGGCAACCATGACATCCCCTGTTGCTGGGCGGGTTAATATGAATGGCCACAAATTCCAATTGTTGCTGGGGGAAATTTAATGTTGCAAAATTGTTTGATTGATGGGGGTGCTATTTATTCCCTTTTCACAGCATTGAGCTTCCTTTTTTTCACTGCGCACATCGGATTACCCGCGCACCCTCCCTATATTTAGGGTTTGTTCGTGCTGACCTTGCTATGCCTGTCATGGAGTAGTCTGCTTTTGGAGCAGGGGCCTGGTAGGAATTTTTACCATTTGGCTGATTGGCTGGTGCCATTTGTTTTTTTGCCTACTGTGTAGCAAATTGTCACAACTTGTAAGGTTGAGGTTAGGCATTGGTTAATTTTGGTTGGTGGAGGGGATGTGGTTGCCTGTGCCTGCCCCTCCAATGCTGCTGCTGCAAGGGTATTCCGGTAAAGGAATCCAGGGGCTCGCCATGCTCTTGTCCGAACCCCTGGCAAGGGGCTAGGGCCACTCAAGAGCCCCTGGGAGCATTTGGGGAGAGGTGAGAGCCTGGCACCCAGCTCTATTCTCTCCCCAAAAATGTTTACCCTTACTGACTTCCGCAGGCTTGCAATTGTCAGTTCTGTTCCTACCACTAAGTGGGAACAGATAGTCGCTAATCAATACCTAAGCAGCCACTCACATACTGTAATTCAATAAAGTTGTGGCCAAAATTATGCCAAAAACCAAAACAAAAATGTTGTGTGAACTGTGTCTTTATTTGGGGGTGTCCTGGGGGGCCTCGACACACAAGATGATCCTCAGGGTCCCTTCCAGCTCTATGATTCTATGAAAACAAGATTCAGTCCAAAAGCCTTTCGCATAGAGGATTGTACCCTCTAAAGCAGAACTAATGGCCACCTGACGAATGCATCATGAACAAGGACGGGACATGCATGCATCTTCCAGAGCAACTCAATATCCCTGATAATAGCACTTTCAGCTCCTGTGTTCAGTTCCACCCTGACTATTGCTTGCTTGTTTCGAAACTGGCAGGCCTAGATGCCCCCCCCAAAAAAATCGCAGCTCTCTTACTGTATTTACCAGGTGGCTGACTTTCTGGTGTCACATCAGTTAAAAGCACAACACAATAGCAGGCAATCTCATGGTTTTGTTCTATTATTAGAATGCAATTACCATCTGGTGTTGTGCTGCTGGGAAGTGTTATTTTTCTGTGTCAGCAAACAAAAAAAAAGTGTAGCAATTTGGTGAACACTCCGAGGTTAATGCTCAGAAGCAGAGAAATGGTTGCAATGATATCTTCTTGAGCCAAGAAAAATGCTTGCATGACTGCAGATTCCCTGGCAAGGAAAGATAACCTAGTAGCTGGTGAGGTTGTCTGTTTTCTGTTTTGCTGCTAGCAATGAAAAGCAAGAGAAGTTTCTGGCATGGAAAAATCATCCGCATTCGGGCTGTAATGTTCAGCTGAGGTTTATGAACCGCAAGCTGGTTCTCCTGGAAAACATGGAGGGAATTGTAATTGGTTCTCACCAAATCCTTACCAAAATATGTAGGAATGGATATATTGTTTAGTTATTATCCTTCCTTGCTCATATTAGTGAGATCAGCAGAGTGCCATCTTTTGCAGCTTAAACTTGGAAGCTAAGACATCCCATTTCTTATTTATTCTATTTTTAACCCATTTCTCCCCCTTAAAAACAACTACCACACGCACACTGTTTGGTGAAGAGGTAAAAGGAGTATTTGCTTACACAGTCTAGGAGTGGACCTACACTCATGGTTATGGAAGGGTTGAGTTAAGGAATGGTTTTCATAATGTAGATAGACACATGACGTTCTACTTTTAATGTTCATAATGTGTTATTAAAATGTGACACCAGAGGGCGCTGTAGAGCAACCAGGAGCCAGCAGTACAAAAACAGTGTTTTTACAAAGGAAACAGCTAAGAAACGTTTTAGAACAATATATCTAATATTGTTCTAATAACGTTAAATAGGTCAGTGTAGATCCAGCTCAGATCTCAAAGCGGCAATTACAGTAGCAAAATAAAGGCAGATTTATAACTACTATCTAAATTACAAAAGCAGAGCTCAGACGTGCATGTGTTGAAATCATGACAAAGAAAGAAAGAAAGAAAGAAAGAAAGATGCCCAGACGGGAAGGAAGTATGCAGTGTTACAGCTTCCTGCCAAGGCAGACAAAGGAAGCGATCTCACAGAGTTCTCTCTAGGAAATATTACAGGGAAGCTCTCTGAGCCTCAGACACTTCATGTGCCCATCTGGCAAAGCCTGAATTTTTCATTTGGCTGCAATAATGTCCCACAAAACAGCCATCTTATGCTCATCTGTTTCCATAGATAAATCTGGGTTTTAATTTTTAAAAATCATATCTGAGTTTGCAGAGTGATTTAAAACCAATATAAAGTTGTACACTCTACATCTTTGAAGCACATCAAAGCACATTCTTTTTCTCAAGGAAATGAATAAATGAATGGACATGAACTTTCTTGTCATTCATTTCAATGGAAGACTCACCTTTTGCATACATCTTTATGCTGCATATGACCTGTTAATTTCCTTGGCTCAAATAATATGTCCCTGGTGACTGAATGTGCTTCAACATACATCCTTCCCTGCTTCCTGAGGTTTTTGAAGGAAGGATATGGGGATAGAAGTATAAAAAAATAAATTAAAGCAAATAAGCTGCACTACAGATTAAAATGTTGTGCATTGGATCAAAAATTTGGGTCGCTATTTGCCTAGTGTATTGTATTTTAAAATTTATTTTAAAGATTTATGTACCTCCTTTCAGTGAAAAGAACATTTTCTGAGTGGCTTACAATGTAAACAATAAAGGAACAATTTGAAAGCATCAGTGAAGACAGCCTAGTGAAGATTTTTAAAAACACCAGTGATTTAAAAGTGTGTGTGTGTGTGTGTGTGTGTGTAGTCTTTGTCTGGCAAGGGAAATAGATAACTATAGGCACAAAATGAGCCTTGTCTTGTGCCTCTGCATCAGCACAACTGGACACCTTCGTCTGCGCCAACTGCAACAAAACATGTCTCTCCCCTATTGGTCTCTACAGCCACAGCAGATGCTGTGACACTCCAAGAGTTTGACTTCGCCCTCGAAGGCACACTCCTTCATTGTCTCCCAAGACAAGGCAGATGCCAACAACAGACATATGCTTTCACCACAGACTTGCAGCAGGAATGGAAACCGTTTTCTTGATTCAAGCCTAAACAACAGAAACAACTTCTTAATAAATTCTAATTCAGCATGCTGGGTTAATTTCATGCCGGAGTCTCCTCCTTTTGTTGAAGAATGGCAACTTTTGGGTTCTATTTTTTAGTTCATTTTGTTATTGCAGTTGCTTTATTTCAGAAATGTCACTGACAATCATGTGTTCCATTTTGTATTATATATATTATGTATATGAAATATATATACATACATACAGTATTTAATGTTCACGGCAACCCAACGGTGACCTACTTAGTGAAAGAAACCATGGTATATATTTGTGACTGGCAGGGAAGAATTGTAGTGATGGAGTTGACCTCTGCTCTGCTTCTGCTAAGCCCAAATGCACGTCAAATCGCCTTGAAATTAATTTGAAAATGTGGGTCAATATTGCTCAAAAACCTCTGCTGTGCTCTGAATCCCTCTCCGCTCTGCAGCCCACAGGTAATCACAAAGGATAGGGCTTCCATTTTGAAACTAGATGCTGCCTAATTAATGGTGTTGTTTTCACTGAGTTGGTAAAGCTGTTCAGAAGTATGGATTTACTTGAACTTATTTCTGTAAGAGCATAGGAAGAGTCCTGCTGGGTCAGACCAAAGGCTTACAAGCATCCTGAATCCAACAAGCATGTAACTATCACATTCTGTGGGCATTTATCACAGGTTTTCCTTTCATAGGGAAGAACACCCCCAACTTAAACACTTGCATTTCAAGCAAATCCACAGGAACCTATTTCTGAGGCATTTCGTTCTGGAGATTGGAATAATTTAACTTTGGTATACACTGGCAACCCAAAGCCAGTCATTTCATTAGCAAGTTCAAAATTGAATTAAATAAGATTAATTGCCACAGAAATCAATGGCCTTAAATAAGTTTAATTCTGTGTAAGATGGAAGCTTGAGTCTGGCTTTAACTTGCAGCATCAACCATCATCAACCAGGTTGCAACTCTGACAAGCAAAGTATCTGGATTTAAGGTGATCTAATCTCATTGAAGTAAGTAGCACAAAGCAATTTAAATCCAAATACTTCAATTTGATTTTGGGCAGTGTGTTCCCATTTGCAGGGCACAGTTTGAAGCACATAACTGTAGCTATAGAAGGAGAATCTGGGGCTTAATTGGGCTTTTTTATTTTATTTTACTACAGCTATACAGCCAAAGGTGTGGTTGGTTAATAGCTATTTCAAATCAATATTGACACTTCAGCCTCTGTCTCCTCTGCGGCTCTAGATTGTGTGTGCATCTTCTCTCTGCCCCTTCCCATTTCCAGTTTACTTCCCTCCCTTCTTCCTTCCTCTCTTCAGATGCTCTTGGGCTGAATAGCTCTAATAACGGCTTTCAGAGACCCTAAGAAGCAGAGTATATCCACCAATAGCAATCAAAGGTTCTTCTGACTACCTGGCCCTCTGTGATGGGCAGGCAACTACACCAATCAGTGTCAGAAATTTAACCACCACCACTCACTCAAAAATCATCTAGCACACTGCAATATAGATTACAGGTAGCATTTCACTTAAAGGAAGCTCAGTATTAAATCAATCTTTTAAAAATAGAGCTTTTAATCATCCCTTCGCATTTCCCATTCAGGAGCATAACAGCTGATATCTCCACATTAAAGTTAACATACTGCAGAGGAATACCATGCAAAACTATTTTTTCATGCTTCTTTAAGACATACAGTATGTGTCCTGAAAACAGCAATCTGCAAGATGAATAGTGCTTTCAATTACTGTGCTTCTATTAAAAGAGGTCTTAAGTACAAACTATTTGTGTGTCGGGGGGGGGGTGCTCTGTACAAAACATTGTAAATTACAGTCAAGTTTTTGAAACAATATTCCCCCGTTATTCCCCTGCTGCCCCCAAATTGGGTTTCCCTTTGGCTTATTTACCCTGCAAAGGATTGTGTTTTTGCTGTGGTTCAGAAAATCCTATCAGAGAGCAGATGCACTTTCCTTAATTTCCTCAAGACCTTTTTTTATGAATTAAACTTGGCACGGCCATGCCTGCTTTTTTACGATCAAACATTCCAGACAAGGACTGCAGTTTATTTACTACCTCTCGAGCAACCATGTCGAAGTGCATTATACAGACTGGTGGCTGAGGAGGCATATCTGCTATCTGAGCTTGACAGGCACATTTGCACATTCATGAGCTCCTCTTTGAAATTCATGAGCCACCCTCCGCCCTGACTTTTTATTTTGTTTCCTGCAAAAGTGGATTCAGAAGATTCCATTGTAGTTTCCTCTCTTCCTAACCCAAGGTTAGGAACAAACAAGAATGGGTGCATTCAATGCGCTTCCTACTTCCTTTGTTTTCTCCTCCTACGCATTGTCTGCACCTCTTGCTGAAGCCAAGTCCATGCATAAAACATCTGCCAGCTCTCCCCTCTGTTAGCAGAGGCTGTCTGTTTCTTTAAGGCTGCCCTTTGCAAACTACTGGTAGTTCCATTTCCTGTTGTCAATCGCAGGCAATATGGGGAAGCTGCCTTATAACGAATCAGACCCACTGGTCCATCTAAAGCAGTATTGTCTACACCGAATGGCACTGGTGAAGTGCAGGTGGGCTCCCACGAGGCAAGACACAATGATAACAGCAAGAACCTTTATTGAACCACGTGACTGGGAAACAGGGGCAAAGCAACTGCTTATAAACATTCCTGAAAGCCTGGGCCACTCCCACTCCCAACATAATTGGCTGTCTAAACTCCCAAGCTGCGAATCACAACTCAGAGTTCAAGGGCCAATGGCAGAGGCCCAAATCCTGAAATATGATTGGACATAATGTATCAAATCAGAACACAGGGGCTCAGAATCCTTAGTCCAGACTCAAGCTCAGGCAAACACAGACCACTGAATACATAACAACTGGCTCTCTAGGGTTCCAGACAAGGGTTTTTGTCCCATGGGTTACTGGAGATGCCAGCACTTGAACCTGCTGTTTTCTGCAGTTGATCTAGCACTGAGTCACAGCCCTTACGTAACCTGAATTGGAACGGGGAGGGGGGCATATTTTTATGAGGTTTTGTTGGGTGGAGGTGTACAGTCCCATCCCCCCAAACACATTGTGCTGGCCATGCCCTATACAGTGACAGGCCTGAGGTACCCCATACCCATGTTAAAGTAACTTTGGTGGACAAGTACAAGATGTTCCTTCCTCTCCCCCTCTTTTTCTCTTTTGTTCACAGGGAGTTTGCTTTACTCTTTCCCATAATTTGTCCCTTTCTGTTGGCATGAGGATTTGTAACCAGCAAAAGCAGTTTAGGCTATGGAAAGATCACAGGACAACATTGTATTTCGCAGTCACCAATCAAAAAATATTACAGAATCCAGAAAAAAGTCTGGAAAGCTGGAAACTTGGAGGAAAAGCCCACAAGCAAATTCAAGATGCTGTTCACAGCATTAAAAAAAAGGTAGTCTTTCTCTTGGCAAACTTTGTGTGCATCCACCCAGAAAGGGCCAATCTTCTGCCTTAGAGGTCAACGGCTAGGCCATTTAATCATGTGGGATTGCCTCCAAAGTCTTGCTCCTGCTGCCCCTGCACTGTGAGCTGAATTTAACACGGCAGAACTGAGACGGCCTGAGGAGAGAATTCTGAAATCCCTTTCAAATTGGCAGCATCTTCAGTGTTCACAAAGGGCAGAGTTAAAATTAAAATGAATGGCATCCCAATGCTTGACCTATAATGGTGTGCAGTTTGCAGACAGAAGTGTGGAGTTCCAACTAGAAAAAAAGCTAAGGCATGGAACATGAATTTCAGATCTGCCTAGCTCCATATTGCCGTCTCTGACTGACAGCAGCTGGGCTTCCCCATCACCTTTGTGGGGAAGGGGCATAGCTTAGTGGCAGATGATCTGTTTTGAATGCAGAAGGTCTCAGGTTTGATTCCTAGCATCTTCAGGTGGGGCTGCGAAAGAGTCTGTGTCTGAAACTCTGGAGGGCAGCTGCCAGTCAGTGAAGACAATACTGAGCTATATGGACCCAATGGTCTGACTCCGTATGAGGCTGCATCCTTCAACCCAATCCATTGAACTGAATACTATTGTTCTTGTTATTTTCATTTATGAATCACTCCCTATGAAGAATCTCAAAGCGATTTCACAATACAATAAAAATATGCCTAAAATAATTGGATATCTCAGAAGCCCATTCCACAACAGCAGAGCGGGGATTTCAGTGGGGTGCCCGAGTTATGTGGAACAGCATCTCTGTTCAGTGGCGTAGCGTGGGGGTGCAGGGGGGGGCAGCAGCACCGGGCGCAACATCTGGGGGTAAGGATTAAGGGGCGCAAATCCATGGGTTAGGGGGCGCAAATTAGTTGCCTTGCCCCGGGTGCTGACAACCCACGCTACGCCACTGTCTCTGTTGAGATACGACAGGTGCCCACAATCTGTAGTTTGCAGAAGCAAATGAAGACATTTCTCAGCTAGAGGAAAAGTTATCCGTTTTTGGTGTCCATTTTGTAGAGTTTTTAAAACACATATTTGAGATGGGGGCTGTACTGTAAAAAAACAAACAAACACCTATTTGAACTGTTTTTTGTAAAATTCCTTGAGATCTATGTAAAAAGCTATTTATTATGACGATGATACAGTTAACACAATTGCGCATATAAAAACGATGTAAAAAACATTGTTATTTGTGTGCTGCCTTTCCAAAGTTAAAGCCATGCTCAAGGTGGCTTACAACATATAAAAAATTACATAACTATGAGCGTGACAAAAGGAGTCGTAAACAATAAACAAAACATCAAAAAGTACATTACCAATGTACAATTTCCACATAAATAATAAGATGCAAAATAAAGATGCAAAAAAATTACAGCAACAACTCCTCCCTGACAAAAACCTCAAACAATACACCAACCCAAGATTATGTTCAGCCACCTCAGCTTTTGTAGCTGGAATCAGTCCTGCCTTCCCAGGCCAGGTGGGAAAAGGCCGAAATGGCCTGCAAGGCAGGGAGCAGGTCTTCCAGGACTCACATAAAAACAATGTAAAAACATTACGTATATTAAAGCAGTTAAAGACAAATATATACACATATATATCCTTAGCTGTGATTCCTGCAATGCAGGCGGTAGAACTAGATGACCCTTTGGCTCCCTTCCAACTCTACAGTTCTATGAATCTGTATTATTATTATTATTATTATTATTATTATTATTATTATTATTATTAAAAAACCATTTCAAATCCAATACAGATAAAAACTGGGATGAAAATCTCCACTTATTGAAAGAAGAAAGGCCTTCTGCATGCAGAGCATGTCAAGCTGTGGCTCCTCCTGTAGCATATTATGAGCTATTATGGGTCCCCAACCCCATTAGCCACAGCTCAGCCTCAGAGTTTAATGCCTCCATGGCCATCAATGTCTTTCTCACTGGCAGGGCCGTCTTAAGCATATCCGGCACTGTGGTGCAAAGATCCCTCCGGCGCCCCACCCTTCCCCAGAGTTGTCAACCTTTTTCCAAGCCTCTGTGGGGATCACTCTCCTCCCGCAGAGGCTTGGGAAGGAAGCTGCACGTCGGCCAGCCATATAGTTGGCGGGGCGCAGCTTCCATCCTAAGTCTCTGCAGGGATCGCTCTCCTCCCGCGAAAGCTTGGGAGGCAAGCTGCATGCCTGTCTGCCATATGGTTGACGGTGCACAGCTGGTGGGTGTGCAGGGAAAGGAGAGGCAGCCGGCAAAGCCGCGCAGCTCCCCCACTCACTGAGGCGCCCCTGAGAGGTCAGCGCCCTGGTGCAATGCGCCAGTAAGCCCAATAGGAAAGACGGCTCTGCTCACTGGAGTTCCTCCTGCCAAACTACCTTTTACACTCTGAATGTGTGTTGAAGTTAAAGAGCGGCCTGGTGATTTGCAGGAGAAGGTTGCTGAAGTGGAAGCTGGGAGAAAAAGCCAGCTGTGGACACAGCTGTGGAGTGGAATAATGATCTTCTTGCAGGACACGTGACATATATCCTCTCTGCTCCAAATAGATGGCTGCTTTCACTGTGTGATATTGTTCCTTCCAAATAAACCCGTGCTAACTAGAGGGCACTTCATTGAAAATAAGCAGTCACAAGTTTCTGGTGCACATCATTTATGAGGTTTTGAAGCAGCGAGTTTTTCTTAAAAGCTGCCAAGATCATCATGGAGCAAACATGCCCTGCCACGTATTGATCATTTTGTAGTATTCACAGGCAATTTTGATATTCATCACACTGAGAACGAAACAGCAGTTCCAAATTCTGGGAGATTGACTGAGCCTTGACTATAGTTCATTATTTCACTTTTAAGTCGACCAGATGTATTGCATAGTCCCTACCTGCAGAATCTCTTGAATTATCCAGAGAGCTTTTCTGCATAGCTTTCATATTCTTTTGAAATCTGACTTAATACATTTTGGCAAGGACCCTGTGGGCCATTATTAAGTAAGGTAAAGCAGGGGGGAAAGATAAATAAAAGTAGTTGCATATGTTTAAAGTTATCTTTCTTTCGGCCACAGAAGGAAAAACACAAACAAGGCAATGCACTGCACAGAAGAAAATAAAATACAAAAGAGAAATCTATTTTTTTTTATTTCATCAATTTTATGCACCACTAGATTGTAAAAAGCAAACAAACAAACGGTTTACAAACAAAAGCGGTTTACAAAAAAATTAAAATTAATAGCAATAGAAATACAAGTTATATATTAAAATATTCAATTCTGGGACTGTCATCAAAAATAGGGACACTTGGACGGTATGGACAAGGGTTGCCATATTTCAAAAAGTGAAAATCTGGACACAAAAGTTGTTGAGCTATAAGCTATATTTGGCCAAAGTTGTTGAGCTATTTTGGGGGAAATTGCCCCAAATATCAACACTTTCAATATGAGCTTCCATACGCCGGGATTTTCCTGGACATTTCAACCAATTTCTGAAAATTCAACCCGGATGCTATTTTATGTCCAGGAAATTCCAGTCTTATGGCAGCCATAGTATGGGCATATAGATTCTGCACACCACTCACAGCTATATGTATAACTTTCAATGACAACTGAGATGCATGTGCAACAGTAGGCCCTGATCACATTTTTTGGCCAGTTCCAGAGTGTTTGGTCTTGTGGGCCTAGGCTCTTGTGATGGGTGACAGTCTTCTTCTTTAGCGATCACTTGTAGCCGAGAAAGATTGTCTTCCATAAACACGATCTTAACAGTGGGTCCGTAAGTGACCATGGAGGCCAATTTTGGATCCACAAATCCTTCCATTGTGGGGACATAGGTTTCCGGGTGGGAGTTGATCACTGTGAGGGTTTGCCAAGCTTTTGCATTCCTCTGTAATATACACTCCTTTTAAATTATGATCTAATAAAATATTAGAACTTGGCTTTTGAGGGTGAAACAATGCACCTCATTACCATCTCTCCTCCACACGAACACAGTCCTCATCCAACATTACCTATCTGCCTTTTAAATAAACATTTCATTTCCTATAGACAAAGTAAGACAATATTTTCAAATACTGTGCCACACCACTCCAGTTTTGTGTCCAGATTTTCACTTGCAATTATAGAGTTTTGTCTGCAAGTTGGGCTAATCACACAGTAGAAGCTGTGTTGTCAAACACTATGAAAATATTTCACCATCAGTAAAGTTTCAGAATCATATTTCATGGCTTGGGTACCATTTCTTTGACTAGCATATCTTGTTTGCATCATACAGGGAAAGAAGCCCTGTTCCACTCCTTTGAGCGTAGCTGGAAATTCTGCTACCGATGCCTGAAGGTGACCTTCAAGTAGAAAAGCCACTGCATGCTGCTGAGTCAATTGTTGCCATTATCAAATATTGGCTGCAGCTTGGAGCAGTGTTAAGACTATTGTCATCGCTGGCAGAATTCACTCTTTGCTTTTAGCCTGCAGCGCTGACTACAAAAGTTGCAGAAAACAAAGAAGGCTGGAAACCCAGGAAAACTTGTTTTTAATTTGCTCAGTTCCCTAGACTCATTAAATTGACCGAACGGCTGGATTTAGAATATTTGGGCTGATGTAATCAGTACAACATTCTCTGGGAAAGCTTGTGCCAACATCCTCCATTGATGCTTTATATAAATCAAGCAGGCCTGTTTTTCCTGTGAAATACTGTCCTCTTGTGTATGTATGCTGCATCACACTTGCAAGTTGTGGGCCTATGGGCTGAAATGGAGTGAAATTATCACCCCTCAAAACAAGAACATTCCATGAAATAATTCCATTGTTTTGCACCAAGACATGTAAGGGAGGAGGAAATAGTGGCACTATTTATTTATTTATTTATGAAAGATATCTAGAGGAAAATAAAAATTTAGAGGAGAAAATCTACACTATTTATAGCTCAATCCTAATATGACTATGTTGGTAAATAAATGTATGGGTTGTCTAAAGGTAAAGGTAAAGGGACCCCTGACCATTAGGTCCAGTCGTAGCCGACTCTGGGGTTGCAGCGCTCATCTCGCTTTATTGGCCGAGGGAGCCGGCGTACAGCTTCCGGGTCATGTGGCCAGCATGACTAAGCCGCTTCTGGCAAACTAGAGCAGTGCACGGAAATGCCATTTACCTTCCCGCCAGAGTGGTACCTATTTATCTACTTGCACTTTGACATGCTTTCGAACTGCTAGGTTGGCAGGAGCAGGGACCGAGCAACGGGAGCTCACGGGATTCAAACCACCAACCTTCTGATCGGCAAGTCCTAGGCTCCGTGGTTTAACCCACAGCGCCACCCACGTCCCTATGGGTTGTCTACCTTCAGGTAAATTATTTGATAAACAGGGCAATTGATAAAACAAATCTTTCTGAAAGACTTCATCCTCAAAGACAAACTTTGTCTTGAACCATAACACTCAAAAACCACACCAGCACCATAAAAGTTAGGGTATTAGGCCTAGAATAATGTCACTATGTGAGACCACTGGTCCACAATGTTCAGTATTAAGAATATGAGAAGAGCAAGCTGGATCAAACCAATGGCCTATCTAGTTCAGCATCCCGGCAGGCCAAATGCCTGTGGAAAACCTGCAAGCAGGACCTGAGCACAAGAGCATTCTCTCTTCCTGAGGCTTCCCGTACCTGGCATTCAGAAACATTACTGTCTCCATCTGTGAAGACAAAGCAAAGCCATCATGGCTGGAAGCCCTTGATAGCCCTCTCCATCAGTTTGTCTTAATTCTCTTTTAAAGCCATATAGGTTGGCAGCCATCACTGCCATCTGTGAGGAGAAGTTCCATAGTTTATGTGCTGCAAGAAGAAGTACTTTCTTTTATCACTCTTGAATATTTCAGTATTCCGCTTCACGAGTTACATGAGCAGTGGGGAACTTGTTTGAGTCCAGGGGCCACATTCGCTGTTTTGCAACCTCCCAAGGTGGGGCTGGGAGCAAAACTGCACAGAGCAAGAAATATAGAGTTTACTGCTCTGCTGTACGCATGTTTCAGCACATACCACTGTATGTACCTCAGGTTATAGACGCTTCAGGTTACAGACTCCACTCACCTGGAAGTAGTACCTCAGGTTAAGAACTTTGCTTCAGGTTGAGAACAGAAATCGCGAGACAGCGGCAGCGGGAGGCCCCATTAGCTAAGGTGGTACCGCAGGTTAACAACAGTTTCAGGTTAAGAACGAACCTCCATAATGAATTAAGTTCTTAACCTGAGGTACCACTGTGCCCATACACCACAGGCTGATTTAGAGGAGTGGGACTGGTTCAGTTGCACAGAGTGCAGAGCCTCGGGGGCACCACAACAATTATTTAGACTGGAGCCCCAGAGGCTGGGGTGCAGAATTTTGGCGTCACAAAGGACACCACTGACAGACCTCCAAGGTCTGTCGCTGCATACACCCTCTCTCATGCTGAGTTTTAACTGATGTCAGTATTGTATTTTAATATTGTTGCAACTTTCCTTGGGACCTTATGGTTAGGGGCAGGTAAGAAATCCCAATAAAAGCAATATCTTCACTAGTGCTCAATACTAACAATGCTGCACTAGCTAATCACCTAGGCTGCTTTGGAATTGCTTATGGGAGACATGTCATCTCCCCACCCCACCCCAGTTCAGGAATGTACTACAGGTGCAAATGTACAAAAGGTCTGGTACTGACTTAGCAGGGGGGGGGGCGGATGAAAAGGGCAAAGATGGAAATCGTGAAATTGAATAGAGCATAAAATGGGAGTAAATTTATCCACCTTTTTGGACTTCAGGATATTATACTATGAAGACAGGCAGCCCAGTATACCTGAAGAAGCGTCTCCACCCCCATCATTCTGCCTGGACACTGAAGTCCAGCGCCGAGGGCCTTCTGGCAGTCCCTCACTGCGAAAAGCAAAGCTACAGGGAACCAGGCAGAGGGCCTTCTTAGTAGTGGTGCCCGCCTTGTGGAACGCCCTCCCGTCAGATGTCAAAGAGATAAACAACTATCTGATGTTTAGAAGTCATCTGAAGGCAGCCCTGTTCAGGGAGATTTTTAATGTGTGACATTTTAATGTAGGTATTTTTAATCTTTGTTGGAAGCCGCCCAGAGTGGCTGGGGAAACCCAGCCAGATGGGCGGGGTACAAATAATCTATTATTATTATTATTATTATTATTATTATTATTATTATTATTATTATTATTATTTGGAGATGACTAGGCAGCAAGAATATGACAAAGCTCAGAAACAAGCAAGATGCCATGCATAACACACACACACACACACACACACACACACACACACACAAGTTTAAAAGGCCATAGGTTATTTAATTAGCCAAAGGCCTGGGAAAAGAGGAATGTTTTTTCCCAGCACCTAAAGATATGTGACAAAGGTGCCAGGTGAGGATTCCTAGGGAAAGCATTCCACAAAGGGGGAGCCACCACAGAAAAGGCCCTTTCTCATGTTGCCACCTTCCCGACCTCTCACAGAGGAAGCACATAATGACTGCAGGTTCCAGGTCGATTCATATGAACACTTAAGTGAGAGCACAAAAACTTTAGGACAAAAATTGATCTCTTGAAGTTCCTAGGCTCCACAAGTTTTTAATGTCTGATGCTTTATTATGCTTGATATATGATGCAAGCCGCCCAGAGTGGCTGGGGAAACCCAGCTAGATGGGGTGGGGTTATAAATTATAAAATCATCATCATCATCATCATCATCATAAAATATTGGCAACCCTTGTTGCAAGTAATGTTATTCCATATTCAAGTCTAAATGAAATCTAGGATGTGCACATTTTTCATTCAAAGTCTCTGCTTCTGTTCTAGATCTGAGGGTCAGATACCACAGACATTCAAACATCAAAAATTTGCATTTGGGTAGCGTTGCAGAGGTCAAAGCAACCCAGCACATATTTCCCCCTCCATGTTTCCATTAAAAACATGTTATTGAAATAAGACTTGATTTATAGTTTAATTACTCATGCTTAGTTGCAGAAGATGGCGTGAGGCTGAGCCTCAGTAAACGTGAATAATTACACCACAGTTCACATCCTGCCATGCCTTGTTGCCTAATTAATGCTGAATTATGGCATTCTTGCTGAGGTGCCATAAATAAGACTCTGAGCTCCATATTAATGCACTATTTCATGACGATACATAATTTAGAACAACAATTCTGCATTGGGTTAAAATTATGGAAGTCTTATTCAGAAAATTAAGATCCTAGATCTGACATGAATCCTCCGAAGGAATAGACCTTCCAGAAGATGTAAGCTGAGACTTCATTGTTTTGGGGAAGTCTAAGCCACCATCAATCAGCTCACCTAACAACCAAACAACAAATATCAGGAAGTGAAAGCTCCAGCCCAGCTTAGACATTCTGCTTCCATACCAAGCCTTCCACCAGGGAGTTAGAATTTAGGTCTTATCTCATTTTCTCCTTATAGGAACAATGAGATGTATGCAGGGCTGTCTTAAGAATATGCGGCACCGGGGTGCAAAGATCCGCGTGCACCCCCACCCCCAGGGTGCCCAGTCCCAGGTGTGCAGGAGGGCGGAGCTGGCCGGCTGCTTCAGCGTCTTGCTAGCTCAGTCACCCCCAAACTCATGGCGCAGAGCTGCCCGCAGCAGAAGAGCCTGTCATGGCGCTCTGACCGATGGGCGGGCTCTTCCCCAGACTCGACTCTCGGGCTGGCACCCCTGAGAGCCCGGCGCCCAGGTGCCCCACACCCCTAATGCCTCTGGGTAAGATGGCCCTGGATGTATGTCAGGTTTGCCAAAAGTCAGGCATTCATGACTATGTGGGATATGAATATGGGCTTACCCTACCCAAGGACAACAATTCATAGTATATCTGCTCGCTACTTTCAGTCTGTGACAGAGCAGGAAATTTTGAAACAGAGCTTCAGGCATGTGGCCAAAACATTTCTCTTCTCCTAGGCCTTCGGCTAATTAAACAATCTATCACCTTTTAAACTGAAGGGGTATTTTTTTCCTTTGTTACTATGGCCTTGTATTTTTGTGTTTCTATATTGTAAACCGCCCCGAGATTCTCTGATGGAGGGTTGCATAGAAATCTAATAAATAAGTGAGTAAAACTTACCCCATGCATCTGATCACATGGCACCAGCGCATTGTAATTTGGCAATGCAGGTTGACTTCTGTAATGCATAGGCTGCACATCAGTGCAGTCATAGAACCAGGCTCCTCTCCGTGTTGACCAAAGCACACTTTCTCTTCCACAAGACCTGTGCATACTGGGTGATTGTGGTGGTATCTGGCTATGAAAATGTGCTCTTTTAAACATTTTGCAGCATTTTAGCAGCACTCCAGCCACCCTGTGATTGTAGCAAGATGCTGTTAATGTCACAATGCCCTACTTTCATATTTGGGTTTAATTTATATATTGTAGTACTCTACAGATTTTGGGTACTATTCAACTAAGGTTTACAAACTATTGAAATTAATGGAACCATATTAATCATGTTCATTAATTACTACTCTGTGTAAAGGCTCAAAATATCACCTTTGATGTAAGCCACCTTGGGAGAGCTTTTGCATATATTGTTCACTATGCTTCTGGTGCAAGCTTTGGGAGGGGTTTGTTCTAGAGGGACATTTTTGTGATGCATGATTTTATTTACACATATTTAGAGGTGCAAAGAAATACAATCCTAGGCTACTGGGATAAAGTAGTGATGGCTGCCTTACCCATTGTTTGAGGAAAATAAAGTCTGATTTGTAACAGAACTGGACTGGAAGTGAATAAAGGGGTTCAGTCTCTCATAACCATATTTTAAACCCTGTCCATGTTATATTAAATTGTGGTCTATGAGCAGCAGTCTTAAGACTATGTATGGGATCCCATACTCTGCCAGTGTGGAAGCAGCATGGCTTCTTCCTGTGCTTTTTGGCAGCTCCTCCCTGTGCCCATGTTGCACCCTCCCAGAAACTGATCATGCAAGTGTGGGAATGACCTACAGTAGGGATTTCTCCACGTGGTCAAAGTCTGCTCACGCCAACCTGAAAGAAGCCATGCTGCAGCAGCCGTGTTACCAGCCCAGCAAAGGAGTCTATAAGGCATCACAACTCAGGCAATGTATGGCAATCTATCCAGAAGATAACTGTATTTCGAGCAGTTAGTGATCTAACATGGTTAACCTTCCTGCTCCTCTTCCATCCATCTCCCTGAGAACAGCCTTTAATGTCCTAATCTGTTGGAAGGAAGTGATAGTGCTGGGTACCTTCTGACCTTCTTTTGATGTTGGACATCAATGATGGAGGAAGTGTGGCATTGGGAGAGGGTGGCTTATGAATAATCTGCATGTAGCCAGTCGAGCAAGCCATGCAGGCTAACAGGCTAGCTATCTAGAAATCAGATGGTGTTGGGAGAGTTTTTGAAGCTTGTGCAAACTGAGGCAACCTGGGGAGTTGCTTTGCCGCTTCTTGAGGCTTTCCAAGTGGCAGATTGAAGTGTGCTGGCATGGTATGTATATATTGCTTGCTGTTTAGAATAAAATCTTTGTTCTTCTCACTCACTTGTGTTTTGCATTGCCTCTGAATCTCATCTTAAAAGAACCATCTTGCATTTGGCAAGACAGGAAAGAAGGCCCAGGCTACTGGCCACACATTCTGTTCAGGTACATCATTGCTATGCTAAACAGAAACCAACCAGAGACTGAGACTGTAGTCCTGAACATGGCTGGGATTGAGCTAAATCTGAAAGGGTGTTCAAACAAACCCCTTTACACAGATATTCAGGACGTGGAAGGGGAAGTGAGACACAGCACCTCTCCAAAATGTCTGCACATCTCCAGGTCTTCCCGCACCCCACCTGATATCCTTGCATTTGGCACAATGTCCAAAAGGGGAATCAATATCAATTAGCTGTATGCATGTAATATCTCCATGCAATTAGAAATCCTGCACCATTGGCATAGCTGATCACACACATAGATAGCCTGCATGAAAGAGAACATACCTGTGTTTCATGGGAAAGCGAACAGAGCAACAACTTTCAAAAGACCTGCTTATGTGCAAGGATTTAAGATAACGTGAATCAGGTTGCAATGAGAAGTAAAGCTTTATGATGGCTTCTGGATTTGTGTTTTCTTGTAAAATACTGCAGAGGGCACTAATGGTACATATGAAAGCTGTGAAACGAACTGGTCACCACTACCACCCCTGTCGCCAAAAAGATATATATGTGAATAAATAGGACAGTGTTCGTCTGCAAGTCTAAATTTATTTATTCATTAGGATCAGAGCTGTTTGGTCCTGTTGCATGGTATGACAATAGGACCTGATGAAACAGCTTTCTGGATTATGTTATGATGCATCCGGTAAGGTGATGACTAAAAGAAATCAGTTAGTAATGAAAGGTGGGAAATAGGTTGATGTTTTGAAATTGTAACAGTGATTACCTATTGCTGCATTCTTACATCAGATATAAGATGGCTGGCTGGGTCATCAGCATTTACATACCAGATGATGTAATCAGTTGCTTAAAAGTGCAAAAACTGTATTATTCACATTCATATTTACAGTATATAGACTATAATACTCACTATACTTGGAAATAAATCCCATTGAGTTCAACAGCATTGTCTTCTCTGTAGGCAAGCATAAGACTGCACTATTAAAGGTATGCCTACGCTAGCCATTTAAAAGAAACATCTTGGAGGTCATGCACACCACTTTTGGATACAGATAAATTGATCGCTGCTTCTTGCTCTGATAGCTTCCGGATTGGATCATTGCAACCTGCTGTACTTAGATCTGCCCGTGAAGACTACTCTGAAATGTCAACTAACCAAAATGCATTTATCCCTCATATAGCCCTTATTTTAAAACAGCCAAACTGGTTACCATCACATTTCTGGGCCCAGTACAAAGTGCTCATGTTAGCATTTAAAGCCCTAAATGACTTGGGTCCCAAATATCTGAAAGGCTGCTTCCTTCCCCACCGACCCTCACTACAGGCCGACCTCAGCTGAGGTAGCTCCACCACCTTCAGAGGTCCAAGGGGTTGTGGGGGCCCAGAAGTTGGCAATCTCTGTGGCAGCCCCTAAGTCATAGAATTCCTTCCCTACAGAGGTGTGTCTGGTACCTTCATTGCATAGCTTTTGTTATATGATGAAGATGCAATTCTTTACCCTAACCTTAAACACCTGAGATATGTATTTTTAAGACTCATCCTTTTCAGATTGTCAGTTGTTTTAATGGATTTTAATCTTGATTTTTTATATTGTTGTTACCTGTCCTGGGACCTGATGGCAAAGTGTAAGCAGTACATTAAAATACTACTACTACTGCAGGATGTGGGTGGCGCTGTGGGTTAAACCACAGAGCCTAGGACTTGCCGATCAGAAGGTTGGTGGTTCGAATCCCCACGACGGGGTGAACTCCTGTTGCTTGGTCCCTGCTCCTGCCAACCTAGCGGTTCGAAAGCACGTCAAAGTGCAAGTAGATAAATAGGTACCGCTCTGGCAGGAAGGTAAACGGCGTTTCTGTGCGCTGCTCTGGTTCGCCAGAAGCGGCTTAGTCATGCTGGCCACATGACCCGGAAGCTGTACGCCGGTTCCCTTGGCCAATAAAGCGAGATGAGCACACAACCCCAGAGTCGGCCACGACTGGACCTAATGGGCAGGGGTCCCTTTACCTTTTTTTACTACTACTACTAATACAAATACAAATACCACCAGAGGCAGCGTGCAGCATGAGAGAGCTTCTACACTCATATTCTTCTTCTGGGTTTCCCAGAAACATCTTGTTATTCACTAGCAGGAACTGGATGCTCTACTAAGAAGGTATTTTCTCTGACCCACCTTATTATATTCTCAAGTGTGAACTGATCCACATATATATTTTCATGTAGGACATAAGCCACCTTTGTCTTGAGCAGTACAGAGTTTTTTAGGCCCCTTTCCCCCCTGCTATTTAAACACATGATGCTGACGCTGGATCCTTAATGTGATTGTGCCCTTTTTAAAAACAAAAACAATCCTATTTACAAAGGCTGCTCTGAATCTTATATAATGTTTATTTTGTACAGTTGTCTTCTACTTGCCATTCATAAAACTTCCTGCACCTGATATTTAAATAGCTGCTTACCAGCAACACCATGCCCTCTAGCGTCTCTGCTTAACGTTCTGTTCTTGTCCTATTTCCAGATATCATCAGTGGCTGAGAATATTTTTCCTTCTAGTTATATACTGTCCCTGTACCATTGACAAATTCACAGTGAATTCTCATATATTCAGGGGGGTGGGGAACGACTTCATTAGCAAAGCTAAATATGTATTTCATATGGTTTTTATTCCTGCTCACTTATTTTTTATTATTCTTTCGTGCTTACAGGGAAATAGCATTATACTAATGACATTCTCTTAATTTCTTGCAAACACACTTCACCTCCATGGCATTTTTAAGAATCTTAGAACTTAAGAGATTTTAATGTGAAGCTTAAATTGCCCTTGACCCTCTCTTAAAACTATTTACTGCAGAAGAGAAAGCCGGGGAGTGGTGGCTTGTAATGCGAAGGAGCATTCTAGTCCTTGTAGGCTTTGAGTTACAAACCAGATTGAGGCTTTAAGTCTCATGTGTGAATGCATGCATAAAATGGAGGGCATGAAGAGCACAAACGACCCAGTACAACTATATGAAAAGCAGTTTCTATTGTGGTTATTAAAATTGCGCATTTGGCAGCAATAGGAGGAATAAAAACCGACTGATTTAGGTCTCCCAAAAGAAGCATTCTGGGAATGTAGTGGAACCAGAACCGAGCAAGGAGAGACTTACACCTGTTCCCAGCAGAACTTAACATTGGCAAAAAAATAAATGGTGGTGTAAATCAAACTCTGTTTTAATGGTTTGTTTAGCCTATGCCAGGCTTGGGTCAGCTCAGCTGACAGTTCCCTGCTCCTGAATTGAGTTTGAAAGAGGGGGTAACATGAGGACCGCCTCATCCATGAGGTGGACTGAGGCAGCCGTCTCAGATGATGGAATCCCATGGCTCCCCATGCGTGCTGCTGCCTCCAGAGAAGCGATGGTAGTGTCTGGTGAGAATTCATGGAACTCTCACGAGATCTCGCAGAGATTGTGCAAGATCTTGCTGCCACCACCACTTCTCCTCACTTCTCCTGTGGCAGCCTCACCTCCTACTGCCACCACCAGAGAAACAAAGAGAAGTGGCTTCCAGGTTCTGGCAAGATCACACAAACCTCTTCTGAGATGTGCTGGGCCCAGAGGTAGCCCAAGCCACACGGTCCAGGTCTGGTCCGAAATCCAAGGGTTCTGCGAAGAGTCAGTCCGACAGGACACAAGGCAGGAAACCAGGCAAGGTCAGGCAGGTTCTAGCAAACAGCAATGTTGCTCCGCAACCTGACAGCCTTTTATCTTTGTCGGAGTAACGGCCGGTCCTGATCCCCCGGTGACTCACCTCCCTGTCTCGCCTGAAGGCGAGCACTCCTCTTGCGAGTACTCAGGTCTCTCCTTCTTTCAGACCTTAGTCTCTGCAGCTCGGGAGATGTCAGTGGGTTACTAGACCCAGAGGCCGCCTCAGCCTCTCCTGACCCAACTGGTAGTGGAGCAGCCATAAGTGATTGCCCAGCTGAAGGCAATGAGGTAATCTGGAGCCAGGGCAGGCTCAGGCCTCTGACTCGGCCCAGCTGGTGCTTGTTGCAGGGGAACCTGTGCAGACTGGGGCTTTTCAGAATCAGGCCCCAGACATGGTTCAGACACCGCCTGAGGCAAAGGATCTGGTGCGGACTGAGACCCCTCTGGTTCCGAGTCCGAGCCCGAGTCCCAGGCCATCACATGAGATCTCACCAGAAGCTGTAATCATGCGACCGTGGTAAGCAAGGCTTTGGCAGTAGGGCAGTGGGGTCGGCGGCGCTGTCCTATTTCACATCAGATGGCAAAGCAGGACAGGCTGCCCCTTGGTAACATACCCCCGCTTAACTTTTATGTTGGTGTAAATTATGCCTGTTTCCTATACGTAGAACATAAGGAGACCATGCTGAACCAGGCCAAAGGCCCACCTAGTCCTGAATCCTGTTCTCACAGTGGCCAACCAGATGTCAATGGGAAACTCACAAAGCAGTATCTCAGCACAAACACTCTCCCCTCCAGCAATGGATTTTCTGAGGCATTTCTGCCTCCAAACATGGAAACAGAGCAGAGCCGTCATGGCTAGTAGCTGTCGGATTACTCTGTCCAGCACTGTAGTATTTTCTGTCACTTTAAGTATTGTGTATTGGATTTCATCAGATATTAAGTTGTTAGGCACCACCAACACCCTTTGGAGTGGAAGGGTGGATTAAAGATAAACAAGCAAACAGATACTTAATTTTTAAACACATGCAACATGGTGGATAATCATGTTGCAGTCGAAAACGCTTCTGGGGGAGGAACATGGCGGACTGAAAGTCTTCTGTTGGAAGATATAGAAGTGGGTGCGGACTAATGAATGCATAATAAGTAAAAAACTATGGAGTATTATTTTAATTTGTGATCACTGTGGAGAGATTGTGTGGGGAAATATTGCCTAACAGAAATTAGATCAGCTGGGTGTCATGCTAGAGTGAATAATTTGAATAGTTTCTTTTATGTAACTAACAGACGGAAATTTTTCCCCCTCTTTTATGTGTTCTCATATTTTTTCATATGTGTTCTCATATTTAGTGAAATGCATTTTCAATATGATTATTATTGCTGTATATACTGCTTAGTGCCAAAATCATCTTCTAAGCAGTTTGTGAAGTATTAAAACTAGTTACACAAACTTTAGGATATAAACACCCATAATTAAAACACCCATTAAAACAATCACATTAAAACAACACAGCAATTAAAACAGGAGGCTCAGGTCAAGAGATCAAGGGCTGTTTCTTCATTCTGACTTGTCCGGTGCTAATTGAAGGGCCATTTTTTTGTCAATATAATGAACAAATAAGTTTTGTTTATCTGTCCATAGATTGTTCACAGACAGCTTAGCCTTAATGGTAGATAAGGAGTATTGCAAAATCTGCACACATTCAAAGAATCCATGACCAAATACCTCTCCCAGGCTATTTCTTGGCCATGGTGGCAACCCAGTAAGTTCTGAAAGCACATGAATAAGCTCATTGTATTTGTACAGCAATGTTGATCTTGAAGCATGCTTGCTACATCCTTTGTAATAGCATGTCTTTTTAGATTAATGTTGCTGTTGTGTTCAATAGTGTGTTCTTTAAACAAGGCAATACTATGTTTAGGAGTAAAAATTTATCTAAACTGGCTAAATGCAGCAGAATTTGGATTGTGCAGTGGAACACAAACATAAGCGGCGAGGAGTTAGTTATTTCTAAATGAAATAAATCAGTTTGTAATGTATGCTTTCGTTCCCCAGGGAAACCTAAAGGGAATGGATCATATTCTGGGCTAATGGGCTGCAAAATTTTAGAGTAATGGCAGAATTTTGTTTCTGGCAGTTTGACAGAATTTAGCTATTTTGGGAAAAGCTTCGGGGGTGCCCTTAATATAAAGCTAAGGTCAAGTCCAGTCAGATCATTTTTAGCAACTGAGAAATAATGATGGTTGCTTGGCAACCACATCTGCTATATGCTGGTGTTCTCAGGTGGCTTGAGAGACTTCTCGCTGAGCCATAGCAATGGGTGGGTCCATTTTCGGATTTAGTGAGCTATGGCTGGAGTGCTAATATAGTGGTAGACATTTATTTGACAGCTGGGTTGCACAGTGTAGAACCTGAGCACAGCCGCTCACAGGAGAGTCCTGGTGCCAACACAACAGCACAACCTACAAGCGTCTGTTGTATTAGTCTTCATTAATTTATATCACTTAATTGCCATGACAATTCTAAACAATTTGCAAATTTAAAACCAATAACAAAAATATAAACATACCTAATTGAAATACACAATAATGCAATTTCATCATAACATGAAAATAGACACAATTAAAATGTAGACTGAAACAAGCCCATTAGAGCAGCACAACAATTGTTGTCGTTGTTTAGTCATTTAGTCGTGTCCGACTCTTCGTGACCCCATGGACCAGAGCACGCCAGGCACTTCTGTCTTCCACTGCCTCCCGCAGTTTAGTCAAATTCATGCTGGTAGCTTCGAGAACACTGTCCAACCATCGCGTTCTCTGTTGTCCCCTTCTCCTTGTGCCCTCCATCTTTCCCAACATCAGGGTCTTTTCCAGGGAGTCTTCTCTTCTCATGAAGTGGCCAAAGTATTGGAGCCTCAGCTTCAGCACAACAATTAGAAGAGTTTAAACAGCAATTAAAGCAATTAACACAGGAAGTTCAAGTCAAGACGTCATGAGAATGCTTGTGTAAACAGGAATGTCTTCAAGAGCCAGTAGAATGCCAATGCTGATGGGCACGCCTATATTTTAGAAGGGAGGGCATTCCTTGACACTGGCGCCTCATAATATTTTTAATGTATTGTTGTGTTTTTTGGAATACACACCCAGAGATCTAGGGATCAAGGGGCGGAATATAAGTACAGTGGTACCTTGGGTTACAAACGCTTCAGGTTACAAATGCTTCGGGTTACAAACTCTGCTAATTCAAAAGTAGTTACCTTGGGTTGCAAACTTTGCCCCAGGATGAGAACGTAAATCGTGCACTGCCGGCGCAGCGGCAGCAGGAGGCCCCATTAGCGAAAGCGTGCCTCAGGTTAAGAACAGTTTCAGGTTAAGAATGGCCATCCAGAACAAATTAAGTTCATAACCCGAGGTACCACTGTAGTCTGATGTGATAAATAAACATGGCTCACAAAGTCCTATTTTTGATCAAGTTGATGATCTACAGGCTGAAATGTTAATGAAAGAGAAATGCGTTGTTTCAATCAAATGATGGTACAAAGTTCAAAATATCAAGTCATGCACTCTCTTCCCTCTATGAAATCTCCCCATGTTCAACGCTAGGTATGTTTTCCCATTTCAGCACACTGGCTTGCGGCTCTCAAATTGTCACGAGACACTATGAGTGGGTAGCCAGAGGTTTGAAGTTAACAAAAAATGGCAGGGCTTGTATCTGGGATTATGTGAAATAAGATAAGGTCAACTGGTTTTAAGTAACTCTGCTATTTATAGATGATCCTGCGTTAAAATTAAACACTTGCATCTAGAAGAATGGGTTAATTCATTCAGTTGCCTCTTGTTCGCTCTTAACAAGTGGTGGAAAAGAGAAAGAATGAATGGGATCCTTTTGGGGTCAGTTTTCTTTTCTTTCTTTCTTTTTAGCAATAGTTATTTTTCCTGGTTAAAGTCTTTGGTTAGAGTGGAATAAAGCACTGCCAGGCAGGGGCAACAAAACATCAAGATATATAGAACATTTGTTTGTTTGTTTGCTTGCTTGCTTGCTTGTCTGTCTGTCTGTCTGTCTGTCTGTCTGTCTGTTTGTCTAGGAACAATTTATACCCCACCTACTAACCAAAGTTCCCAATGTGGCTTTCTGTATATAGTCAAATAACAATTAAAATAGACAGTGATTCAATAGTCACTACAGCTGAATGGTCTTTTTCAGCTCAGTCTCTTGGCTCTTGCAGAGGCTGGATGTCAGTCCCACACAGGCCAGGATGTCCTTACTGGGCGGCTGCTACTGATGATGATGACAATACTAGAAACAATTTCTTCATTTTTTCAGGCTGAAAAATGTCCCCCAGCCCATTATAGATCCAGCCCAAACCAGTGTTGCCCCTTCCAGAAACTGTAGCAATGTTGCCTTGAAAGACCCCATGGTTTGAAATGTCTTCCATATGGCCTAAGATGGCTAATGCTACCAAGGTTTTTCTGGGGAAAAACATCCTGCCATAGGTTCTGTGCTCCTAAAAAGATGTCGGTTGGATCTGAAAGCTGAGGCTGTTATTTTCTGTGCCCAGTAAGATTTTGCAGCATGAAATTAGATGATCTGATGAATGGCAACACTGTGGATATGACAATCCCTTTTTCTTCTCCTGATATTCCATGCATCTCAATTTTTAAGACAATTAAACAACTCTGTTTCACTATACATTCTGACTTCCCTGAGAGCTTCTAAAGTGCATTTTCATTACCAATAACCATCACACATTGCTTGTGTTGTCTGATCAATTCACTGTAAAAAATTTTTAAAAAACCCTTCTCATTAATTATCTTTGAAGAGTTGTTCATTTCTATGTATCTGATCATTATTTGAAATGAGTTGCTGAAGGAGTTGTGTGAACATATTTTAGCCTAGAGATCTCTTGCAATTTATTCACTATGACTATTTCTTTGAGTGCTTGGTATTAATAGTAAAAATGACTGTTTTACCCACAGCCTCCAACATTCCTCAGTTGCAGATAGGGACATTTCTCACTCCCCTCCCCCAACTGACCCTCCTTGACTCCCCATTTTTGTCCCCCCCCTCCTCAAAACACTTCCTATCCAAGGAAGGGCGAGTGCCCCCAACACAACACCAATGTGGCACAGCACAAACATCCTCAGAAAACCCCTGAATTCCAATTTTATTTTATTCTTTGGTAGATTTACAAAACAAAAAACACACACCAATAAAGGACACCCACATTTCTCTCACACACCGCTTGGATAACTGTAGCTCTCAGCACCCTTGACAAACTACAAGTCCTATAATTCTTTAGGGGAAGCCATGACTATGGTGCCTTCAATGTATGGTGTGATTGCAGCCTCAATGAAATGTGGTATACCTGCCTCTTGCAATAGAAGTTCAACGCCTGCTCACCTCCAGAACGTGTTTCAGGTGGATTGTAACATGATACCTCTTGTATACTGAATCTAACATGATACCTCTGGTATACTGTGCTTTGTTAGCCACTGTAAGGAATTGTAATGTGTCAAAGATTTGAGTCGAAAACTTGAGCAGAGATGCTGTAGCAGAGATGACCTTGGGATGAGAAAGATATTTTACACTGATGGGCTGTCATAGGTTGTGTTGGAGTGATGCCTAGAGGTGGCATGCAGGAAAATGAATGTCCTAAATTTCAGAGCATGACAGCTACATGGGGGATCACGAGCTTCAGAACATCCTTTTTTGAGAAAGGGAAAGGGGGGGCGTTACATGAGCACACAACAAGAATGGGACTATCACCCTCTGCTCCTGAATGTTGCATTGAACTGAGGGAGAAGAGGGACCTGCAGCAATTGTGACATCCTTCATAATATTAAGCGATCTCAAGTATTTTGACCCAAGTATGGTGCACTTATTAAATATACAAAAATAAAATAAAATCATCCCCAAAGCCCCATGCTGTGTTTGGACAACCAAGGAAGAAAGCTAGTTCTACAAGTGACATCTGCAACAAAATGTTGCAGTGTGGAGCGCTGCCGTTTAGGGTGACAGTCAGCCAGCCAGTCTATCCCCCACCCACCCACCCACCCTGGATCTCTGCTTTGTAACCTCCAACAATTAATCAGCACCCCATGCCCAATGGGCATGCTCAGTCCTCACTGAGTTGTTTTGAGTTGCCCCTCCTAAGGGTTTTGGGTTTGCTTGTTTTACTTCTGCAAGCCTTGGGGTTGCCACATTCCTCTGAGTTTCACTTAGAGATTGAGTTTGCTATTAACATATACAGGTAGCTTGCATCTTATGCGGAGGTTACAGGAATAGTGTGTCTGTGCAAAGATGTGTGTGCTGAAAGCGCCCCCTCAGAGCATGCACATCCCTGCTCTCACAATATCTTGGATGGCCCCGCAAGATCTTGTAAGGGCTTCCCAGAGCCCATTAAGCAAGTCTGAGAGCTTAAAAGTGCCTTTTGTGCTTGGAAAACATGTACAAAAAGATCTTTTAAGCTCTCAGCGTTCCATGCATTTAATTTGTGTGATTTCAACCAGCTGGCCTCCGATTTCATAAGGTTGAAATTGCGCATGCCAGACATGTGTAAGTTGCAAGTTACCTGTGTTAGATTTGTCATCAAAATTTGCTTTTCAAACCAGGAAGATTCTTTCCTATGGCTAGAAACTGGTGACTAGGAACTTTGTGTTCACACTCCTCCTCTCAGCATAGTTTTTCGCCTCTAGCCTCCAATCATGCAGATAGAGCAGTGTTGTTATAGCACACATAGCACTGAGGCAGTACTAGGTGTTGACATTTTGTGCCCCTAGCAATTTTATACCCCATGCTATGCCTCTGTTCTCAATACTGCACATCACTGCCTTTTACCAAGAGGGATAGGGTGAGGCAGTGTCTATAAGGATCTCAGTGCAGTGCGAGTGCAGCAGCAGGAACATCAGATTGGCTTTGCCACTGTATCTACACCACACTGACCTGCCTTTTGCCTCGAATCTCCTCTTCTTGGTAACTAGCAGTGATGCACCATGTTGGGAAGCCATATGTGCAATGCTGCCCCTCCCTCACCAGCCAATACTGAGGGTGGAAAGTAGGGGGATTGGTCATTTTAGATAGCGGCCCTATACCAACATGAGTTTGTTTTTGCCTTGAAACAGCTGCAAGTTTGGGATGAAGGAATTTGTATCAAAAACCCACTGATGTAACTCCAGACACTGGAGAAGTCACTCCCCCATCCCAAAACACTTCATTGACTATCCTTAGATAGATGCATAGATATTTCCAGGTATTCATTTCTAAATGCAGAAATGTTTACATTTACATATGTGGTTTCACAAATACTTATTTTCTAAGTTATAAATTTATCCAACTCATTTCCCCCCCCCCAGGATTATTCCACCCATTACCCCAAGGATACAACATTCTTAATAAACCCTTCCATTCTAACTCAACCTTTGTCAGATTCTGTAATACTTGCTTCTAAATTCAATATGCCTATTAAATACACAAATACCAGCAAATGTTGACCCTGCATTTCCCGAGTTCACTTCAGCGGATCTTGTCTGGGAGAAGTCCCTGGAGCACTTGAAGATTCAACATGATATGGTGTTAAAGTATGCCTGCATTTTAATTTTCTTTTAATAGGACTGCGTGGAAATTATTTGAACTGCCTGGTTCTTGAACCTGCCATATTTCTCAATACACAAATTTCTGTTGACTCCTTGTTGCTATTTATTTTAATGGATTGAAATCACTGCAGCATGTTGAAGAGGCGGCCAGGGTTTTCTACCCTGGTATCTGAAGGATTGTCATGTACATGCCACTAGTTTAATTATCATCATCTTCGAAGGGGCAGCGGCAGTGAGACTTGAGGTGACATTTTGATCATGCTGCATAAGACGGTGTCAGCATGAGTTCTTGTGATTTGCACAAAACATTCTGCAGGAATTAAGAGTGTTTGAAAAAAAATATGAGCGATGGCTTTGCTGTCACGATAGCTGATGGTTTTCAGAAGATAAATGAATGTGTTTTATAATTAGATCCATGGACAGGGAAAGAGAGTATATAAACTCCCATGACAACAAACACATAATTCCAAGCCGTTACAAATCGCAAGAAGATCCTTATGAATGTGTTCTGCCTGCTACGTTGTGTGAAAGAGATCATTCTGCTACACCACCACAAAATAATGTGCCTTGATTGCATTCTCTGTCTGGTGTTCAAAAAAGGTGCTTAATAAAATTAAAAAGCAAACAAGAAATTTCATTATGAATATTGTTGTTGCCAGACAGCAATATTCTGTGTCCATCTTGCATTTCCCTCCCAAGCATTTTGGCTTCAAAATGGCTTCCCTTTTGTCAGCTCCAGCAAACTAAGGCAAAATGAACCTGAAGTTCCCCACGGAAGCATCTCCATGCCCTCCAACATTTCTCAGATGAAAATAGGGGCAGTTTTCACTCGCCCTCCCAACTGACCCTCCTCGAACCCCCTTTTTTGTGTCCCCCACTGAACATTTCTTATCAGAAGAAGGGCAGGTGCTCCCCCCCCCCATGCGCCAATGCAACACAGCACACATGGCCTCCACTGTGTAGTTTTATTTTATTCTCTGGTAGATTTACCAAAAGAAAACCACACACCAATATATAAATTTTAGAAAGGGGCAACATTAGATGCAGACGCACAAAGCATTTTTAAAACTAAAACCAAGCCAAGACTCCTCGCACTCCACTCTGCTCCCGCTTGCAGATACTGCAGATTATTCTTGTGCAAATATGCAGCAATTGGCTATATGGGGCATTTAGAATTGATAGGTAGGTAGCGATGCTCAGAAGACTGTGAGCTCCTGGAAGCAGCCATACAAGAAACAGCAATTTTCCCCATCTGGTTTTCTTCCATTGGAAACAGGAGGCAATTATGGATTCAAGCCAAAACAAACAAACAAACAAACAAACAAACTTGGCATACCATGGACATTAATCTGAGGAATGGGTGTAACAGTGGAGTGCTTGACAGAGGTTTTCAATCACGCTTCAGATTTCTTTAAGATAGCCAGGGATCCTAGAGTTAATGTGTGATTAACATCGCTATAAAAATGCTGCACAGTTCGGAGGGAAATGAAGCAAATATTTATTTAGCAAGTTGAGAAATTATTTAAATATATTGAATCTTTCAAATAAATAGTGAGTAAGTTGCCTACCAGCCTTCTGCCTTCCCACATCTTTTATTTGTTTTGAAACACTGCGGTGCCAAATATAGAATGATTACTCAGCTGCAAATGCTACCATCCAACTGTCAATCCTAAATGGAAAGCTTGTTTACAGAGGAGAGAAAGCATTCCCATTTAACATGGCTGAAAGTAGACCATAGACCAAAACCTGCTGCCTGATTTTGGGAACCCTCACACCCAATTGGGCAATGGTATCTTGGTGCAGTTCAAAACATTCGGATCCACCATATTGCCTCAAAATGAAAAGGTAGAGGAAAACCAGTTCCTCCACCTGAGGAATTGTCACACCCAGCTGGGTGACAATATCTCAAGAGGTGTCCAAATGCATGGAGAATAGACATAGATACAAGCCATTTTCCAACAGAAAAGAAGACTGAAGCAGTTCTGCACTGAAAGAGACAGCCATCTAGCCCATTGCTACTCACTGTCTTCATTTACGTGTAATGCTAAATTATACCAGGATTGTAGTTCTGGTCTGTTTCACTCCTTCCCACTATTGCATGGAGGAAACAACCAAGACTTAGCATTATGTACAAACCAGGGATCATTGCTGTTTCACTCTCAACAAACCACAATCAGTAGCCAAAGGTTTGTTCTTGACTTCTCATTGTGGTTTATTGTACTGCAACAAACCACAATACATGGTTTGGATGTGATGCTAAGGCAGGGATTATGCTTTGTCTTCTCCATTGCAACCAGAAAGCAGCAAAAGAACCCTGACAGTTATATTCACACTAAACCATAAACTATGATTGCCAGCTTGTTTCCAGACTCAAGGTTGGAAGCCCTAAAAGTACTGAGGCCCCAAAGACGTTCTCCATCCATCCAGACTGTCTCAAGAATCAAGATCAGCAGAAGGAGCTCTCTTGATAATTCTGCCACCATCAAAAGTGGGGGAAATTGCAGCCCAGAATAGGACTTTCTCTCTGGCAGCCTGTAAATTGTGCAACTCCCTACACTGAGTTCCAACAGTATTCAGTTTCCACTGTATGATGAAGATACACATTTTTACCTTTGCACTTCGTTAGTTAAAGTAATTTTGTTGGGCCCGCCTCTTCTGTTTTGTTTAACCTATACTGTGCTGATTTTGTTTGGACTTGTTTTACTTGTTTATACTCATATGATTGGAACGCGGGTGGCGCTGTGGGTTAAACCACAGAGCCTAGGACTTGCCGATCAGAAGGTCAGCGGTTCGAATCCCCGTGATGGAGTGAGCTCCTGTTGCTTGGTCCCTGCTTCTGCCAACCTAGCAGTTCGAAAGCACATCATGTGCAAGTAGATAAATAGGGACCGCTCTGGCGGGAAGGTAAACGGTGTTTCCGTGTGCTGCTCTGGTTCGCCAGAAGTGGCTTAGTCATGCTGGCCACATGACCCGGAAGCTGTCTGCGGACAAACGCCAGCTCCCTCGGCCTATAGAGCGAGATGAGCACGCAACCCCAGAGTCGGTCACGACTGGACCTAATGGCAGGGTTCCCTTACTCATATGATTAAATTGTTGTAACCTAGCTGGGATTTTTATGGTGAAAGGTTAGTGGGAAATCACATAAAATCAATCAATCAAGTTAATGTTTTATCACAGCAAGAAAACTGGGCCACTGAAACCAACAAATGATAATCATGATACAAAAAGAATAGGACTTTCAGACTTCACAGCATTTGCTTAAAAAAAAAAAGACCCCCAGAAAACAATGCAATGGACAGAATTGTGAGCACTTTCTGTCTACATTAATTTCTGAACATTTGTCTAGAGCTTTTGGGTAATTGAGCAAACAATGCCCCTGACAGTAGTTTCCATTCAACAAGAGTAAGAAACAAGGTAATTAATTAGAGGCCAGAAGGGGCTTGTTAAGTGCCAGTAATGAACCACTATTGAAGAAATTACTGCTACGGGACTAATGCTATGAGATATTGTGTGGAAGAGTGAGCTAATGGACAGTATAAAATGAAGTGTTTCTGGTGAATCATATTGGGGAGGGAAAACACAAACTGCTTCAAGCTGGAAAATGAGGAGGTATTATTATTAATCTTGACAATGGTTTGAAATTACACGACAGAATTTCCATACTTTGTCTCATCTAGTAGACAGTTAGCTTGGAAAGTATTAAAAGTTCCATACACCTCACGAGAAGTTCTCAAATTATTTCAGTTAAAAACTAGAACTCCTGTTCTTGATCAGGGCCTGCTTCAGCCTATTTTCAAAGCACACCTTTCTGGTCTCTTGTTCCCCATTAGTCCATTTAAATAGTTTCATGCCCTCCATTGATTGGGGCAAGACAGCCTTGTCTCTGCAAAGGCAGTGCTGCCATAGAAGGAGGAATGGGTCACAGAAGCAGACTAAAATGGAAATTCTGAGCCTGTGGTCTTCTTCTTGATGACATTTAGCAGGTCATTTGGGGAGGGTGGCATGCCTACCTAATCCAGAAGGGAGCAGCAGAATAAAACGCACACCTGGTTCATTCAGATTAATTCAGATCACTCATCCTCTACTTTGTTTCTCAGTTCTCCTTTTCTGCACTTAGTGAAAGTGCCTGTGGATGTCAGCTGGGGGCAAGGTTTAAACACTCCTTCCCCATTCTCTGCCAGTCAGGCATCCCTGCAACTGCAATTTTATTGTATTTCTTAACCAGCACATTACTAGGATTCCCACAATTAATGCCATGCTTTGGGCCCTGTTTCATTTGTAAGATTGCCTTTACCCTCCCCTTTGTCCTGCAGTGGCCTTGGGGTGTGGAACTGGTTCCCATCTGCAGATGTTGTTGGACAATGAGCCTTAAGGCAGCGTGGTCAATGGTCAGGGATGATGGGATTCAGGGATCATGCTCTGCTAGGTAATGCTCAGTTGGTAGAGCATGAGACTCTTAATCTCACAGCTGTGGATTCGACTCCCACATTCAGCAAAAAGGTTTCTGCATTGCAGAGGGTTGGACTAGATGAGCCTTGTGGTCTGTTCCAACTTCATGATTCTGTTCTATGATTCCTAACGCACTTCAAACCCTACCAATCCTTTAAAATGTTATGTCACCCTCCAGCCCAAAAATTCCAATTTAGCTGTTGGTTGCACTGGTCTTTCATATATGCAGCCAGTTTCAGAAGAGCCATTAGAGTGCTTGCTTCTCCAGCTTTGCCCGCTAGCTGTATAATTTTGTGTTAGTGATTTTATCAGAGAGCTGGGAGACTGAAGGATACAGCCACAATCAGTTTCTAAAGACTTCTTGCATCTCCTTATATAATTCTGCCAATAAGTATTGTGAATCTGGACCCCCAAGAAACTCCTATTATTTCAGAAACAAAGGGGACATTGCTATGCACACTTACCTGGGAGTAGGCCCCATTGAAAACAGTAGGACTTACTTCCAGGTAAGCACGCATAGGCTCAGTCTGCATTTCTGGTTTGTATGTTAAGTGTAACTGAGGTCTTAAGCCTTAAGGTGCTACAATAAGAACCGTGTTTCCACATTTAAAGTGCCATGTACACCTGCACTGCTATAAAAATCTAGACAGCAATCAGAGGATAAAGACCATTGGGTTGGTATAGCTATGAAAGTGAATTTTCACAAATGGCTTTGACTTAATTGCGACAGTTCAGTACACAACACATCATACAGAAAACGGGCTTAGTTTGGGAAATCTGCTTTCATCAGGATTGTCTAGACAACTGGCCTTCAGTTCCCATAAAGCATATTCAGTAGAAAAAACAAATCGTGGATTAGCCTTATTGGAAATCTTAATCTGAAAGTGATATTAAATGGTCAAATAAAATATCCCTGTTAGCAAATTTAACAGTTCATAGTTACATTACTTGAAATGGAAAGGCCTTGGGTTATATTGATGTGTATGAAGTTGTGTTAGTGAATTAGATACAAGACTGTAAAGGGAAGCTTAGGTGTGCCTGATTTATTGATTAGCCTTTCCAATTGGAAATTCTGCATGTCTTTTTAAAATAGATTAGCAAAGACAAACATGGAATATTTTAAGACATAGTCACATTTTTAATGGTTTTATGTTTAGCTCTTCCACAGAGTTGAGGGGTTAATGGTATATGCTTAAATTGTACCTATTTACAAGAGAAAATACCAATTTCTTGACTGCCATCTTAAGAAAATCGTTGTCTCTCTTTTAGGAAAAACTTTTTAAAAGCATGCCAGTCTGTACCCAAGAGTGATGCATTATCTTTTCTTCCACTCCTTCTCCAGATATTGCTGAATGTGTTTGTGTTGATGTTAGACTAGTCTTGATACCAAACTAATTTCTATTTGTAATGATTTTTAAAAGGGGAATCAGCTATCTATCTAACATCCTCTTACACACACCCACACTTGCAGTATGATGTGATATAGCCCAGAAACATGTTTATTTCATTTGCTATCTGCATGGACTAGGTCATGGAATGTACCATTCAAGGAAGCCATATAAGGGCAGCCGCATGACCCATTACTAGAGATGGACAAGTCTGTCAAGTTCAGTTTCTCTCAGATTTTCATTTTTCCATGCTTCAATTCCACTCTCTACATTTCTGCAGCAATTTGAATCATGGAAATTCACCAGCATTTTTTGTGCAAATTTATGCATCAATTTCCCCCCATCCCTTCCCTAGGGGCAGAAGAAGGGCGGGTGCAGTGGAGGCGGGCAGCCCCAGGTGTCACCACTGAGGGGGGACAAAATTCTGGGCTGCACTCACTGTGGGGCCTGCAGTGCACGCGAGCCACGTGTCTCTCCTGCCCCAAACAGTCCGCCCACCACCTCCCCCTCAGCTGGAGGGCAGCTTGGATTGGATTGCTCTGCCGCTGCCCTGCCCATGATGTGTATAATCCACGACTGGATCCTGCATGATCAATAAAGGGGGGGAAATGAGGGTCATGCTTTTGGAGGAAGAATTGCACTGTAAAATTCAGAGAAGTTCAAATTTCAAAGAATAATTGTTTTGATCTCCAGATTGTTTTGGGAAGACTAAATTAAGTAGTTTCATGAGAAAATGCATACACCCCCTCACTATTCCTGCCCAGGACCTAAAACTACTATTGTGAATTGTAGCTGTAGGGGGTGGGGAATAATTGTTATGAGTCTCATAAGAAGTGCCTGCTGGGTCAGGCTAAATACCAAGCTTGCCCTCAAGCAGAAAAGCACTCTCCCCTCCTGTGGGTCCAGCAATTGGCATTCAGATGCAATGTGGAGGCAGAGCATAGCTATTGTGGCTAGTAGCCGTTGATAGAGATATTTGTCTAATTTGTTTCCAGATAACTAACAGTTCCCAGCATTCTTTGGAATAACCCATGACAGTTAAAGCGGCGTTATAGCACTTCAAATTTATAGTGCGGATGCTGCCTTAGATAGTTCAGAATGCACACTGTACTGTTTTATGGGTTTTTGAAAAGCTTCACTAGCTTGCACGAAATGTTTTCTTTCTATTTTTTTTATATCGTTAGCTGCCGCATCACCTGCTTCATTTTGCATCGCCGCTCATCCTGACATAAAAGTTAATGTTAATCTGCCGACTCATTCTGATTGGATTGCTTTGGAAGTCACTCCAAAGTCACAGTGGCTAAATGGGATGAAGCTGTAAGACAGAAATGCATTTCGGTTAATACCTCCACTGAAGCTAAGCCGGTGCCAGTCCTAATTCCCAAAAGAAAACAAATCCACAATAATCCATCTTTTAATTCTGAACATAGTGGCACGGTGCCAAATAATATGGAGCGTGCATAACTTGGTCAGAATGCTGCATCTGATTTCACCACAGTTTCCTCAGCCTTGACCTTTTCATACATTCCTTTTGAGGTCAGCGAGCAGCATGAATGTAAAGGTGTTATCTCTACCAACACCGATGGTGTGTGGCTATTTCCCAAAATAGGTATATTGGGAGAAACAGAGAGAAACGTGTTGGTGGTTTATTAAACACTGTGACTCAGTTGAAATGACAACAGATGCTTACAGAAGAAACATATGTTCCAGTGGCCCCTGAAATACTCCTTAGTAATTTTCTTTCCTTTTAGATGCCAAATTTATACGCCACCCTTCAAAACATATTATCTTCCCAAGGTGCCTTACAACATACATATAAAATAATGACAAACCATATGGATTTCAAGCAGTGCACTAATAATAACAGCAGTCGTAAAATATTTCAGTACTTCTAATCAAATTCCACTGGATGCCCCCCAAACAGAGGACCCCAATGTGTGCAGTCAATCAGCTGAGAAGGAATTGGTGTCATGAGGTCTGAGCACTGAGACCCTGTCAACACTTTTGTCAATTTTAGGATACAGGGCAGGATTCAGCTGAGTCCCATAAACAAAAACCCTATGCAAGGACTTTCTCTTACACTTTTCCCCCTTCTCCCTCTGCCCCTCCCAATTGGCTTTTGGGGGTGTCAGTAGAACCCCCAGAACAATGTGCAGAGGGAGAAAAGGGGATCATTCCATCTGGAAAGTGGAAATGCTTCTCCTGATGGAACAATTGCTTTAGTGCAATGTTGAATTCCTTCCACAGTATCTAGAGCTCTGAAAATTAAAAAGCTAAAGTGACCACTGTATTATCACTCCCTAATGCTCTGATTCTATAAGCCACTGTTGTTGCTAAGAGACACAGCTCTGCCACCATTCTGAGTGTTTCCACAGCACCTTGACTGAAAACCTTAAGAGACCTTCAGCATGATGTCACTGGTAGTATCCAACCCACCCCAAACCCATCTTCCACACTTCAATGTACTGTGAAACTCCCCCCCCCTCCTGTTGTTTTTGTGGCCTCAGTGGTGCCAGCAGTAACATCACTCCTTGCCCTTCCTTCCAGGCCCCCAGACAGCATTTTAGTGGTGGATGTCTGCTGCTGCTGCTGCTGCTGCTCTTGGCTCTGATCTATGGTGGTTGCCTGCAACCTAATGCAATGTAAACTATAGATCTATGAAACTATAGATCTATAAACTATAGATCTATGAAATCTTCAGATAACAATAGATTTATAGTCGTACCTTGGTTGACAAACAGAATGCTTTCCGGGAGTCCGTTTGACTCCCAGAACCTTTCGAAAACCAAGGCGTGGCTTCCGATTGGCCGCAGGAGCTTCTTGCAGCCAAGCAGAAACCGCACCAGACATTCGGCTTCCGAAAATCGTTCGAAAACCAGAACACTCCCGGTTTTTGATTGTTCAGGAGCTGAAACGTTTGACAACTAAGCCGTTTGCCAGCCAAGATACGACTGTATATAGCAGAAATCTATAGTTCTATGGGATCATTTAAGCACATACCTGTAAGTTTGCTTAATAATGTAAAACTGGTCAGGAAAAGGAGATACATGATAGTTACAAGAGTTGGCCACACTACAGCCCCTTCAACTGAAAGTGGGAAGAACAGGTGGCTTCCCCTAAAGTTGTTTCAGGGAAGGTTGTATGGCTGTACGAAATGGGACACATGTGGTTCCAAGTTATGTGCTTCTGGCACCCTTAGAATCATAGAATCATAGAATCATAGAATCATAGAATCATAGAGTTGGAAGAGACCACAAGGGCCATCGAGTCCAACCCCCTGCCAAGCAGGAAACACCATCAGAGCACTCCTGACATATGGTTGTCAAGCCTCTGCTTAAAGACCTCCAAAGTAGGAGACTCCACCACACTCCTTGGCAGCAAATTCCACTGTCGAACAGCTCTTACTGTCAGGAAGTTCTTCCTAATGTTTAGGTGGAATCTTCTTTCTTGTAGTTTGGATCCATTGCTCCGTGTCCGCTTCTCCGGAGCAGCAGAAAACAACCTTTCTCCCTCCTCTATGTGACATCCTTTTATATATTTGAACATGGCTATCATATCACCCCTTAACCTCCTCTTCTCCAGGCTAAACATGCCCAGCTCCCTTAGCCGTTCCTCATAAGGCATCGTTTCCAGGCCTTTGACCATTTTGGTTGCCCTCCTCTGGACACGTTCCAGTTTGTCAGTGTCCTTCTTGAATTGTGGTGCCCAGAACTGGACACAGTACTCCAGGTGTGGTCTGACCAGAGCAGAATACAGTGGCACTATTACTTCCCTTGATCTAGATGCTATACTCCTATTGATGCAGCCCAGAATTGCATTGGCTTTTTTAGCTGCCGCGTCACACTGTTGGCTCATGTCAAGTTTGTGGTCAACCAAGACTCCTAGATCCTTAGTGTTTGTAGGAAGGCTGCACCATATCAGAAATAACGCACAAGAACTGACTCTTAAAGAAATGAAAACAAGGAAAGCCAGTGAATAATAGATCTGATACTTGAAGTGTAAATAATATATCCAGCAGAAAGAATAGTCCACATACAGAATTAGTGCTGCTAAAGTGATTCAGGACCTTCTGTTTCTGCCTCTGGTAGCTACAGTTGACATTTTCATGACAGATTTGGTGTTCCTTAGCCAAGGCCTTGATATCCCTGCATCTGCTTTGGAAGGAAGGTGTTTTCAGATGGTTAAATACCAACTACAGGGCCATGTACAATGTGGAAACTTTATGTAATATCTTTGTGACATTTTGGACCATTTAATCGCACGTATGGCATAAACAAAAGAAAATTTTCGCAAGAGCCCAATGCAAAGGAAGTGATTTTGTGGAATAAACAGCCCCAATGATGGTGATAATTTCTGTACAGTGTGAGTCTTCTGCCTTTATATTAATTAGTTATCACTTCCTGTGTGCAACCACACTTGCACACAATCAAAATCCCTGCAGGGAGTCTAATCTCATGGAAGCCCATGCATGAGGAGCTACTCCTAGTATTTCTCAATGCAGACAGTCCACAGCAACATGTAGGAGTACTCCCAGTAAAGTAATATATGAATAAAATGGACTTAAATTAACACTTTATCTTTATGCAATAATATATCTTCTCTCTCTCTCTCTCTCTCTCTCTCTCTCTCTCTCTCTCTCTCTCACACACACACACACACACACACACACACACACACACAGCCCAGTAGATTAGAAGATGTGTGCTATCAGATAGGTTCAGAGTGTATAATGCTTTTGTTGTACACAAAATCTCCAGTAACAGACCCTGCAAGTGTCCCTATTTTCCAGGTATGTCCCTAATTTAGAGAAGCCATCCCGGTTTCTGATTTGATCCTGGAATGTCCCACTTTTCCTTAGGATGTTCCTATTTTCATCAGAGAAATGTTGGAGGGTAGACAGTAATGTTCTGAAGAAACAATTTGACCACAAGTTTCCCATGAAGTCTAAAATGAGAGGGACTAGAAATAATAGCAGATTCTATTTTTAGGAATTAATTCAGTTTCATAAATAGACAAGAGATAATTAGAGCTTTGTTTTGTTCCACAGATCCCTCTATTCCAAACCCTGTCATGATAACCAATTAATTCAGAGGTAGAAGAATCACACTATATGGAAATCATCACCAGTCACTGGGGCTGTTTATTCAGGGGAGAAGCTCCGTGCTGCCACCCCTTGTGGAAATTCCTCCTTAGCTTTCTTGCTAATGAGTACGTATCAGGAAGTGAACTCCTATGCAGGTGTCCCAGCTCTCTGTAAGCCAAACACATGTACCACTTGAGCTATAGAGGCATCCTAGCAAATGAAGCAAAGTTAGTTACCTGTTCCTCCACATGGCAGAAATTACCCAGTTCTTTATGTTTCACCTTGATCGTTGAGATATTCTGATCATTGAGATATTCAGTACAGTGGTACCTCAGGTTACAGACGCTTCAGGTTACAGACTCTGCTAACCCAGAAATAGTACCTCGGGTTAAGAACTTTGCTTCAGGATGAGAACAGAAATTGTGCTCCGGCGGCGCAGCCGCAGTGGGAAGCCCCATTAGCTGAAGTGGTACCTCAGGTTAAGAACAGTTTCAGGTTAAGAACGGACCTCCAGAATGAATTAAGTTCTTAACCTGAGGTACCACTGTAGTTCTCCCATGCCCCTGAGATTTGGTTAACCTTCACCATGAACGACAACGAAGCCTAAAGAGGCCTCCAGCCTATTGAATGGTTTCTTTAAATGTAAAGGTTCATCATTGTTCCACCCGATGTGTATGTCTTTAAGGGGCCAGAGCAAAATAACGAGACCCAGCTTTACAGCTGTGAAACATAGCAGGTGCTGCTGAGTTGTATTGATTAAACTGTGTGAGCAATTGGGTGTAGTATATAAGGAGCAGCACCTAGCTCTCCCATTACCCTGGGGGATGGGTTGGTGGTTGGGTCTGGTTTGTTGTTGATGTATTTAGTGTATAAGGAGTTTTTGTTTTTGTAATTAAAACCTTCTTTAAGTTATTTTTGAGTCCCTTTTTAATGCATGGTCTCCCCAGCAAGCTCTCTGCAGCGCTACCATACTGCAAATAGCCAACACTATGAGTGGAGTCCCTTGTCCCATTTATCCTTTCCCAAACCCCATCACTGGCAACAGCTCTTAGACTGAAAGCAAATAATACTTTAAGACATGGGCAAACATAGATATGAGAGATAGTCACATAGGGCTGCTCTAGCATAAATTCAAATCCATTCAGCTTGGGCTCTGGTCAGTTTGGTGTGGAAGCACATAAGAAAACTAGTGCTTTGATCAACCCCAGATACCCTTGTGCTGCACAGCTGAGAATCCAATGAAGGCAAGGCACAAGCTTGGGGAGAGAATCACCAAGTACCCTGTTCAGGGCTCCTCCTGCCAGAGGACACAACCCTGTAATCATCCTCTGATTCAGGGAATGAGTCCCATGCAGTATCTTTGTTTCCCCAGCCTTGCAATTTAACCAGCTAGCTAGCTCCATCAGAGAAGTAAACCTAGCTTGCTTAGCCTACAAAAGGCCTTGGTTGGCTCTACTCCCAGCAGAGAAAATGTTTCTTGTAGCTGTCCAAGGTTTGCTTGAATCGGATTGGTGACTGGACACTGCCTGCTTCCCTGCAAGCCTCTAGCAGAATTGGATATTTGGTAATCTGTGAGCTTATTCCAGGAAAACGTCAGTTCTTTGTCACACTAGCACCTACTTAATAATCTTCTCCTTGAAGATCACAACTGCCTAGTTAAGAAACTCCTCATAGCCACTTCAAGAGCTGAACCAGGAGGGATCACAACCTTGTGTAAAAAAATGAAATTATGTAGGTATATCCAGGTAAGAAGATTCTTCATATTCCTGAAGTGTCTGCTCTGTTATACTCCCATTGTTCCTTCTCCCTGCCTCATTCTTCTTGCTTCAATGGATATTTCAAACATATTTCAGTGGGTGAGCTATTACATACTGACAGTAAAATTGAGCTCCTGTCTGCCATAATATTGTTTATGTATGAGTTACTGGCAACACTGGAAAACAATCTCTTCTGCCTAGTCTATCTGCCAATAGTGAAACACTGCCATGATCCTCTCCTTGAAAAACCATCAGCAAGTAATCAATAGTTAATATCTTTAGAAGAAGCCCCCACCCCAATTTTTCTGCATGGCCTGCAAAAAAAAATCACAACTAGTTTTTTCATAGGGGAAAAAATGCAGATAATAGTCATCTTTTGTTGTTTCTGTGATGCTGTTTGGTGTTGAGATATAGTTTTCATCAAAGGAATAGGGAATATTTTTAGCAAACAGTACAATAAAGAAGGTTATTAAAAGTTTAGCTTGCTGGTAATGTGACAAATAGATGGTAGGTAGTTGCCAATTAAATAGGGGAGGCCCTGTTTAGCCAAAGAATAGTAAAAGGGAGGGAATACAGATGAGACATTTAAACAATCACATTCATAGAAAAGCTAAATAAATAGCTGAAGGGCCCCACAGTGCTACATGCTAAAAATGTACAGTATTAAGCAGTATATAAATTATTTAAATAAATAAAATTTAAGATTAGCTGAACACAAATGTCACCAGTGAGCTTTTCAGCTGGTTTTAATATTCTTTCATTTCAAGGTAGAGTTGGAATGATTTAAGGTTCAATCCATGTGAAACCAATCTGAAACAATAAACTTGTTCCCCTCTGTGTGACATTTACATTCCTGGTGACCAAAAGGAAAAGGCTTCTCAAGGAAGGTATATTCTTTCAGGCATGCTAAAATGATATTGTATCATCTTTGTATTTGCAGTGCTCACCTTCACAGTTGCTAATCATTTCCATGAATTCAGTCTGCCCTTTTAAGCTTCTGAACAAAAGGTGATATTCCTATGTTTTATTCTAGATCAGAAGTGGCTAAAAATGGTTTTTGAACATCGCAGAAAGCATTCTCCTGCACTAAGCTGTTCAGGGGTCATATCCCCACTGAGTTGTGGATAAGGTTCTGTGGCCAGGACACAAATTTGCCTCTGGAGAAATTTAAGATGGCAGGTGTGTAATGTGTCACTAGCATAACATTCTCTCCTTCATGGATCACTGCCTTGTCATGGTGAAGGGGCTTGAATAACTCGGAGAAGCTATGAGCTATGCCGAGCAGGGCACCCAAGATGGACAGGTCATAGTGGAGAGTTTTGACTAAACGTGATCCACCTGGAGCAGGGACTGGCAAGCCACTCCAGTATCCCTGCCAAGAAAACTCCATGGACAAAGACAACAGGCATATAAAAGTTATGACGCTGGAAGATTAGCCCCTCAGGTCAGAAGGCGTCCAACATGCTACTGAGGAAGAGCGGAGGACAAGTACAAGTAGATTCAGAGTTGATGAAGCGGCTGGGCCAAAGCCAAAAGGTCGCTCAGTTGTGGATTTGCCTGGAAGCGAAAGGAAAGTCCAATGCTGTAAAGAAAAATATTGCATAGGAACCTGGATTGTAAGAACCATGAACCTTGGTAAGTTGGATGTGGTAAAAAATGAGATGGCAAGAATAAATATTGACATCCTGGGCATCAGTGAACTAAAATGGGCAGGAATGGGCGAATTCAGTTTGGATGACCATCATATCTACTACTGTGGGCAAGAATCCCGTAAAAGAAATGGAGTGGCCCTCATAGTCAACAACAGAGTGGCAAAAGCTGTATTGGGATGCAGTCTCAAAAACGATAGAATGATCTCGATACGAATCCAAGGCAGACCTTTTAACATCACAGTAATCCAAGTTTATGCACCAACTATCGGTGCTGAAGAAACTGAAATTGACCAGTTCTATGAAGACTTAAAAAACCTTCTAGAAATGATGCCAAAGAAGGATGTTCTTCTCATTATAGGGGATTGGAATGCTAAAGTAGGGATTCAAGAGATAAAAGGAACAACTGGCAAGTTTGGCCTTGGAGTTCAAAATGAAGCAGGGCAAAGGCTAATAGAGTTCTGCCAAGAGAACAAGCTGGTCATCTCAAACACTCTTTTCCAACAACACAAGAGACGACTCTACACATGGACATCACCAGATGGGCAGCATCAAAATCAGATTGATTATATTCTCTGCAGCCAAAGATGGAGAAGCTCTATACAGTCAGCAAAAACAAGACCTGAAGCTGACTGTGGCTCAGATCATCAGCTTTTTACAGCAAAATTCCAGCTTAAAACTGATGAAAGTAGGAAAAACCACTGGGCCAGTAAGACACAATCTAAATCAAATCCCTTATGAATACACAGTGGAAGTGAAGAACAGGTTTAAGGATTTAGATTTGGTGGACAGAGTGCCTGAAGAACTATGGATGAAGGCTCGTAACATTATACAGGAGGCAACAACGAAAACCATCCCAATGAAAAGGAAATGCAAGAAAGCAAAGTGGCTGTCCAATGAGGCCTTACAAATAGTGGGGGGGGGAGAAGGCAAGCAAAATGCGAGGGAGATAGTGAAAGATACTAGAAATTGAATCCAGATTTACAAAAAATAGCAAGGAAAGACAAGAGGGCCTTCTTAAACAAGCAATGCAAAGAAATAGAGGAAAACAACAGAATGGGGAAAAACAGAGATCTGTTCAAGAAAATTGGAGTTATGAAAGGAACATTTCGCACAAAGATTACCATAATAAAGGACAAAAGTGGAAAGGACCTAACAGAAGCAGAAGAGGTGGCAAGAATACACAGAGGAATTATACCAGAAAGATATGGATGTCTCGTACACCCCAGGTAGTGTGGCTGTTGACCTTGAGCCAGACATCCTGGAGAGTGAAGTCAAATGGACCTTACAAAGCACTGCAAATAACAAGGCCAGGGGAAGTGATGGTATTCCAGCTGAACTATTTAAAATTTTAAAACATGATGCTATTAAGGTTCTACACTCAATATGCCAGCAAGTTTGGAAAACTCAGCAGTGGCCAGAGAATTGGAGAAGATCAGTCTACATCCCAATCCCAAAGAAGGGCAGAGCCAAAGAATGCTCCAACTACCGCACAATTGCACTCATTCCACACGCTAGCAAGATTATGCTTAAAATTCTTAAGCAAGGTTAGGCTTAAGCAATATGTGGACTGAGAACTCCCAGAAGTGCAAGCTGGATTTCGAAGGTGCAGAGGAACCAGAGACCAAATTGCAAACATGTGCTGGATTATGGAGAAAGCTATAGAGTTCCAGAAAAACATCTACTTCATTGACTACGCAAAAGCATTTGACTGTGTCGACCACAGCAAACTATGGCAAGTTCTTAAAGAAATGGGAGTGCCTGATCACCTCATCTGTCTCCTGAGAAATCTCTATATGGGACAAGAAGCTACAGTTAGAACTGGATACGGAATAACTGATTGGTTCGAAATTGGGAAAGGAGTACGACAAGGCTGTATATTGTCTCCCTTCTTATTTAACTTATATGCAGAATTCATCATGCGAAAGGCTGGACTGGATGAATCCCAAGCCGGAATTAAGATTGCCGGAAGAAATATCAACAACCTCAGATATGTAGATGACAGAACCTTGATGGCAGAAAGTGAGGAGGAATTAAAGAACCTTTTAATGAGGGTGAAAAAGGAGAGCACAAAATATGGTCTGAAGCTCAACATAAGAAAAAACTAATATCATGGCCACTGGTCCCATCACCTCCTGGCAAATAGAAGGGGAAGAAATGGAGGCAGTGAGAGATTTTACTTTCTTGGGTTCCATGATCACTGCAGATGGTGACAGTCATGAAATTAAAAGACACCTGCTTCTTGGGAGAACAGCAATGACAAACCTAGACAGCATCTTAAACAGCAGAGACATCACCTTGCCAACAAAGGTCCGTATAGTTAAAGCTATGGTTTTCTCAGTAGTCATGTATGGAAGTGAGAGCTGGACCATAAAGAAGGCTGATCGTCGAAGAATTGATGCTTTTGAATTATGGTGCTGGAGGAGACTCTTGAGAGTCCCATGGACTGCAAGAAGATCAAACCTATCCATTCTTACGGAAATCAGCCCTGAGTGCTCACTGGAAGGACAGATCCTGAAGCTGAGGCTCCAATACTTTGGCCACCTCATGAGAAGAGAAGACTCCCTGAAAAAGACCCTGATGTTGGGAAAGATTGAGAGCACAAGGAGAAGGGGACAGCAGAGGACGAGATGGTTGGACAGTGTTCTCGAAGCTACCAGCATGAGTTTGACCAAACTGCAGGAGGCAGTGGAAGACAGGAGTACCTGGCGTGCTCTGGTCCATGGGGTCAGGAAGAGTCAGACACGACTAAACGACTAAACAACAAGCACAACATTCTGCACTGTGTCTGGCCACTTTTTTCTTTTAATGGTTTAAAAGTGGGGGGTGAAGGGTCAGGAGAGCTGGGACCTCGAATAAAAGACTCAGGGCTCAGGCTACCCGAACTACCCCTTAATCGCTCCTCTGACTACAGCCCCACCTCAAGATCCTTTTGCTCTAATAACGAAATTATTGTTTTCCAATGTGCTGTTTCCTTCAGCATTGGTAAACTACAGTTTGGTTATAACTGATGGCTTAAGCATTTAGAAATATCTAGCAATGAAATAAAGAAGAGGGCTATCTGACAACCATTCTGTAAAAGAAAAGTGTGGTGGATCAGTGTGCATCTGTGAGACCATAAGAGTTGCTGCAAGGAAAATAAACTCTCTTCCTCCTCCGCTACTTCATCTTGCCACACTCAACTTTAATTTCATTTTCAAGCAGAGCAGCTGATGTCAGCTAAACTTTAGGAGGCTGCTTTAGGAATTTTCCCGAGGAAACTGCAGCAACACACATTATTCTCCACATATTTCTGCAGGGTTATTTAACAAGAGTAGGAGCAAACAACTTGCCGCTTTCAGACAAGGGGGGGACACATCCTCATTCACCACAGAGCACCTCCCAACTGTCGCTGGGTTGCAGGATTCAAGTGAATACAGAGAAATTTAGGTCTGTGCAATTAAAGTAGGTTAAAGCGCTCTGCTGCCCTTGTGCAACAAACCTACTTTGCAAACAAAATGGATCTTTTGCAGTTAGGAAAGTGGTGAGGGAATGCATTGAAAAGTGTGGAATTACAACAATGATTTACAGGAAGGTGAACAAACACTATGCCAGCACATCAAGATGAATGCTCAATAAATAAGTAGTATGGAAGAGCCCTTTGTTGGCCAAATTTGGCAGCAGAACCCAGGTCAATTTACTGACACTGTGAAATCATGGCACATGCAGTGCTATGATTCTCACAACGGGCATGGGTGGTGTCACATGCTGTATGGTAGTAACTCCTTAAGATATTTGGCTTCAGAGTGGCAGACCTTGACTTTTCTGGAATCCCAGAGACATATGGAAGACCGCCTTCTCGTAAACCAGGTCCTTGTACGGTTAAGAGCCTGTAATGCTGCTTCCACCAACCTGATACACATTCCAAAAACACCTGGGGGGCTTCAGCAGACTGCTATGGTAGATCTTTCCAAGTGAGCTCGCTATCAAGTCAGGGCAGCTCATTTAGATGTGGCAGCCATTTTGTGTTAAGGCCACACACCCCACAGAAGCCAATTTGCATGTCGTGCCAATGGGACTTCCTCAGTATTCGAGACGTGCTCCTTGGCCTCAAAGAGGTTGCTGACACCTGGTGAACTGTTAAATATAAGACTGTTTTCCCTTTTTAAGTGTACAGCAGAAATGACATGCCAGGGGTGGAGTGCAGATTGGCTGTACCAATCCCCACCACTTCACCCCTCTCCCTCTCGGTATACAGCAGCAAACCACTCACTGTGAATGTAGAATAGCAGCTGCACCCCACCCAGTAGGCTGATTCTGGTGTATACTTAAGACATCTTAGGTGTGTACCATTTAAGATCTAATGTGTAAAGAGGCTCTTTTTTCCTGCCACTCATCTGTAGTAAATTTGGACTGACAGCGAGACTTGTGCAGTTAGTTTCCATTTCATTGTTAAGTCTAGATGTGACTTTCTCTCTTATTTTCACTTCTGAAACATCTAGATCAGAAATGACAAGAAAGGTAGATCGGTAGGAAATGACAAGCTTCCACCAAGCACACAAGTCAAATTATCTCCCCATTGAAACATACATTTACTTATAATCAAGGGTATTCATCTTTTTTAAAAAGAGAGAGAGAGAGGAGAATTATGAACATAACTTAGATTCTGTCCATGTTTATAGTTCTGCCCAGGTAAATTTGTGAACATCCTTCGGCTCCTCCATTATAATATGACAGCAACAATCTCAGATAACAATGGCTCTCAAAGTGAATCATTCACAGTGGGATCAGGTGTTAAACAGAGTTGTGTTATCGCCCCAAATCTATTTATTATTTTCATTGCCATGATCCTACACTTTGTCAAAGGGAAAGTCCCCATTGGAGTAGAAATCATATATCAAACAGATGGAAAGCTCTTTCATCTGAGTAGGCTGAAATTAAAGAGTAAGGTTACCATAACGTCCGTCATAGAGCTTCAGTATGCTGATGACAACGTAGTGTGTGCACACTCAGAGGATGACCTCCAAACCATCCTAAATATCTTCACAGAAGCTTACGAGAAGCTTGGCCTATCGCTCAACATCCCCAAAATCAAAGTAATGCACCAACAAGCACAAAACAACCACTCTGCAGTGCCACAAATCCAACTCAATGGTGTAACATTGGAAAGTGTCAATCACTTCTCCTACCTGGGCAGTTTCTTTCCACAAGGGCCAACATTGATGCTGAAATCCAGCATTTCCTGATCTCTGCAAGTGTGGCTTTTTTGTGATTGCACTTCAAGGACCAGGACATTTGCAGGGAAACCAAAACACTTGTTTACAAAGCTATTGCACTACCAACCTTACTGTATGCTTGTGAAACGTGGACCACTTATAAACACCATCTCCAGCTCCTCAAAAGATTACATCAACGGTGTCTCTGAATTTTTTTACACATCACTTGGAAAGACAGGCAAACTAATGCCAATAATTAATAATAATAATAATAATAATAATAATAATAATAATAATAATTTATTATTTATACCCCGCCCATCTGGCTGGGCCTCCCCAGCCACTCTGGGTGGCTTCCAAAAGAATATTAAAATACTATAATACATCAAACATTAAAAGCTTCCCGAAACAGGGCTGCCTTCAGATGTCTTCTAAAAGCCTGGTAGTTGTTGTTCTCTTTGACATCTGGTGGGAGGGTGTTCCACAGGGAAGGCACCACTACCGAGAAGGCCCTCTGCCTGGTTCCCTGTAACTTGGCTTCTCGCAGTGAGGGAACCGCCAGAAGGCCCTCGGTGCTGGACCTCAGTGTCCGGGTAGAACGATGGGGGTGGAGACGCTCCTTCAGATATACTGGACCAAGGCCGTTTAGGGCTTTAAAGGTCAGCACCAACACTTTGAATTGTGCTCGGAAACGTACTGGGAGCCAATGTAGGTTAATGCACTATATACATAATAGTAAATAGATCATCGGGCAGGTTATACAGTGGTACCCCGCAAGACGAATGCCTCGCAAGACGGAAAACCCGCAAGACGAAAGGGTTTTCTGTTTTGGAGGCGCTTCGCAAGACGAATTTCCCTATGGGCTTGCATCGCAAGACGAAAGCCCATAGGGAAATGCTGGCGGTCGGGAGCAAAGACTTTCGCCCACAGCCGGCCTTCAGAAGAGGACCTCTTCTGAAGGCCGGCGGGGGGCAAAAGTCTTTGCTCCCCCCGCCTGCCCCGGGCGATCTTAAAATGCTGGCGGGCGGGAGCGAAGCGTTCGCTGCCGACCCCCAGCATTTAAAAATCTCCAAGGGACAGCAGAGAAGTCTCTGTCCCGGGGAGATTTTAAAATGCTGGGGGTAGCTGCCGACCCCCAGCATTTTAAAATCTCCCCCTGTCCCGGGGAGATTTTAAAATGCTGGGGGTCGGGAGCGAAGCGCTGCCGACCCCCAGCATTTTAAAATCTCCCCCTGTCCCGGGGAGGTTTTAAAATGCTGGGGGTCGGGAGCGAAGCGCTGCCGAACCCCAGCATTTTAAAATCTTCCCGGGACACGGGGAGATTTTAAAATGCTGTTCCGAAGGGGGGGCGGGGACACCTGCCCCAGCCGCCCCACTTCGGAAAGCTGTTCCGAAGTGGGGAGGGGGGCGGGGACGCCTGCCCCAGCCGCCCCACTTCGGAAAGCTGTTCCGAAGTGGGGAGGGGGGCGGGGACGCCTGCCCCAGCCGCCCCACTTCGGAAAGCTGTTCCGAAGTGGGGAGGGGGGCGGGGACGCCTGCCCCAGCCGCCCCACTTCGGAAAGCTGTTCCGAAGTGGGGAGGGGGGGCGGGGACGCCTGCCCCAGCCGCCCCACTTCGGAAAGCTGTTCCGAAGTGGGGAGGGGGGGCGGGGACGCCTGCCCCAGCCGCCCCACTTCGGAAAGCTGTTCCGAAGTGGGGAGGGGGGGCGGGGATGCCTGCCCCAGCCGCCCCACTTCGGAAAGCTGTTCCGAAGTGGGGCGGGGGGCGGGGACACCTGCCGCAGCCGCCCCACTTCGGAAAGCTGTTCCGAAGTGGGGCGGGGGGCGGGGACACCTTCTGAAGGCGGGCAGGGGGCGAAAGTCTTTGTCCCCCCTGCCTGCCTTCCCAGGGGCTTTTACATCGCCCCGGACAGCGGAGAAGTCCTCCGCTGTCCGGGGCGATTTTAAAATGCCGCCCGCCAGCATTTTAAGATGGCCCCGGACAGCGGAGAAGTCCTCCGCTGTCCCAGGGTTTTTTAAAATGCTGGGGGTGGGAAGAAAAGCCCTTGTCCCCCCCCAGCCTTCAGAAGAGGTCCGGGGACAGACTGTCCCCGGACCTGGTCTGAAGGCGGTTTCCCTAGGAATGCATTAATTGATTTTCAATGCATTCCTATGGGAAACCGTGCATCGCAAGACGAAAAAACCGCAAGACGAAGAGACTTGCGGAACAAATTAATTTCGTCTTGCGAGGCGCCACTGTATGTGTACTGAAAGAAGCAAAGATCACTAGTGTCGAAGCAATGATTCTTCAACATCAACTTTGTTGGACTAGTCATGTTGTGCTGATGCCTGATTATCATCTTCCAAAACAACTACTCTATCCTGAACTTAAAAATGGAAAGTGTAATGCTGGTGGTCAACAAAAGAGGTTTAAAGACTCTCTCAGGGCAAATCTTAAAAAAAAAGGTAGTATAAACACCAACAATTGGGAAACACTGGCCTGCAAGTGCTCCAATTGGAGAACAGCCTTTACCAAAGGTGTCATGGACTTTGAAGATGCTCAAACTCAGGACAAAAGGCAGAAACATGCTAAGAGGAAGGCACGCTTGGCAAACCCTCACTGTGATCAACTCCCACCTGGAAACCTATGTCCCCACTGTGGAAGACCATGTGGATACAGAATTGGCCTCCACAGTCACTTATGGACTCACTGTTAAGACCATGTTCATGGAAGACAATCTTACTCGGCTACGAGTGATCGCCAAAGAAGAAGAAGATAGCAGAACACACTCTTTACTCATAACTAAGGAGAGTTATTTTGAGATCATTACTAACACTGCACAAGCACACACACATGCACACACACAGCAGTTTGCCATATAAGTCAACCCCCCCACACTTAGTCTCCCAGATCCCCCCCCCGACACTCCATTTAAACATTATGATTTAATCATAAAATGTGAACAGGAAGGCTGAATAGCATTGCAAATCAAGGAATGGGAAGAAATAATTCAAGATGTGCACTGGGGCTTGGGGAACTGCATACTCTCTGCCTCTAGATAACATGAACCAATTCAGCCTCAACCTAAACAATATAAAGAAGCAAGCCTGTGCATGTGCCACTCAATTACACAACTCAATTGCAGTTTTTCATATTTCCATTTACTTTTCATTGTCCTCCGTTGTCCTCAACCCATGCTCACTTGCACAAACTATTTTCCTTTCTTCCTCTCAGATCTGTGGATTGTTCCTTATCAACCACACTTCTATAAAATCACAAGGTGTTTGTGTGTGTGTGTGTTTTGGAGTGGGTGTCACTCCCTGTTGAAGTAAGAAATAAGAAATAAGTAGGAAACAATTACATGCTGGGGAAAGTAGCAAATTATTATGGAGCATCTTATATTTCCTTTTCCCATACTGAACCTGCTGCTAGTAAATACCGTTGATTGACTTTGATTCTAGTGTTACGAGAGAAAGATGGCAATCTATATGCTGCAGTAAACTAAAATGGCAACGCTTTTGCAAATTTCATTCCAATGTCTTCCTATACACAGGTGGTTTGAGCTTTCCCTGTACAAACTCTCATGAGTTGAAAAACTGTGAAAGAGTCTTGATGCCCCCAGACATTGGACTCCAACTCCCATCATCTCTGACCATTGGCCAGGCTGTCTGGGACTGATGGGAGATGTAGTCCAACACTACCTGGGGACCCAGGTTAAGGATAGCTGGTGTGGAAGTGCTGTTGCAGACAGATGCTTCTTCTTTTAGTTAATTGATGAGTAAGCATTACTATATAATGAGACTTTACTGTGTATTCCATGCTTTTCTTGAATAAATGGAAATATTGCTTGAAATATTCTTTCTGCCAATATAACTTCTATAGTGGAGTATGTTCAAGTAAAAATTATTATTATTACCTCAGTTAAAGCACAATATAAAAATGCAATGCTACACGACAGTTCAAAATAACTTAAAATGACAGAAATGAGTTCCATATTTATTGGGACACAGTCCTGACATTCCTTTCCATTTAACAAGATTCTGCAGCTGGAGGAGGAGCAGAATGGGGCAGGGGGGAAATCAGACCAGGCTTTCAATTTTTCAGTGTGGTAATGAGAAATCCATTTAGAGTCAAGCACTTCAGAGCCCATTTTTAGATACATTCCCTTGGGCTGCTCTTTGGCAAACTGTCCTCTCACAGAATTGCCTGTGCTGCCTCTGTCACTGGCATAGATTTAATGCATTTAAACTTTCCAACCTCTCCACATGCAGTGCTGGTTGAAAATGACTTGTCTTTTCTGCTCACTGCATTTGTGAAATTTGCTCAGTGAAATCTCTTCCAAGATACCATAAATCTGAAGTCATGTTTTGGGGAGCATTACTTTCGTAGTGCACAATGTGAAACTTCTACTCCTTAAGGCCATCCAGGACCTCTCTGGCTTCACCTGAGCTTATTTCCAAAGATGGAACTTCTTTAAGGCCTGGTCTGTCACTTGATATCTAGTGGTAAAGAAGGGGGAAAGGGCTGAATGCAGAAACTACCTTGATGGTGAGGATGTATTTATTTATACTCCATCTTTTTCCCTGACGGGACTTGAGGTTGCTTAAAATAAAAATAAGGACTGCTAAAAACATAGAAAAATAATAATTAAAAAGCAAATAAATATTAAAAAAACAATTAATTTGATAGCCTAGTGCTGTAGATAAATGTGTTGTGCCAGTATCACAAAGTTCTCTGGGACATTGCAATGATGTGGCAAAGTGATTCATTTAGAAGAGTGACCTCTGAAGGTCAAACTGCACATTACACTGACTGTATATTATCATTCGTAGACTGTGTAGTGGGACAGAGACAGTTTCCTGACTTCCCAGCAGGTGAGTCGCTGCTGCTCTCTGGAAGAAGAGGCGTGGGGAAGCAGTGAGGTCTGTGCAGTGCAAATGCATCAGCAGAGCCAATCTGGTGCTCCAAGGTGCAGGGCAAACACACCACTAGGAGCACCAGATTGGCACTGCTGATGCTTTTGCACTGCACAGACCTCACTGCTTCCCCACTCCTCCTCTTCCTGGTAAGCAGCAGCAACTCACCTGGAGGAGATATGCCACGGTGCAAGACCATCCACCACTGAATAGTGTTTTCCTTAGAATAATTGCATCCATGGGCAGGGATTATCAGGATCGCATCTTGTGAGCAGTGGAGGTTTACTCCTCCCTTCCCAAGAATATACCTACACACACAGCTGTGAGGCTTAGAAATTCTCACCATTGAGAAGAAATGAGGAAGACATTATTCAGTTCTCATTTTAATGCAAAATTATTTCACACTCTCCACATCAATACAGTGATACCTCGGGTTATGAACTTAATTCGTTCCGGAGGTCCGTTCTTAACCTGAAACCGTTCTTAACCTGAGGTGCACTTTCACTAATGGGGCCTCCTGCTGCCACCGTGCCACCGGCGCACAATTTCCATTCTCACCCTGAGGTAAAGTTCTCAACCCAAGGTACTATTTCTGGGTTAGCGGAGTTTGTAACCTGAAGCGTTTGTAACCTAAGGTACCCCTGTATGTGAACCGGAACACAGCTCCCTTTCATGATTTGCACTTCTTGAATTTTGTAATGTACTATGCTGATTTAAAAAAATGCATACAAGAAAGGGATATCTTAGGGGAGTATACCAAAATGTGTATATTAGTGCGGGGGGGGGGTGCACAATATTAGAAGAAATGGCTTGCAAAAATGTGTATAAACAGAAATGCACACAAAAAGTGTGTGTGAATTTTTCATGCAGGGTTTTTTTTTAAAAAGTGTTTGCCAAATGTGGTGGAAAGGGGGAAGCTGAACTTAAGACTGGAAAATGAGAAAAAACAGAATTGACAGATTTGTCTATAACTATTGTTATAGGACTTCGATCCTACATCAAATGGAACAAACTAGGAGTAGAAGCAGGGACTATTCTAAGTTAGGAAACAAATTCTTAAAAGGCTTCCTTTGCACTATTTGCTTTCGTTTCCTCTGGTAGCCAGGATGCTTCCACGATCATTGCTTTGCATTCAGCAGCCAAGTGGTTCTCCTCTTCATCTTCCCACTGAAAGATTCCTCACTGCCCTCTCTTTATTTATGAAGACATTTTGTGCCCATGTCCCTGTCTGATGTTGCCTGTCTGATGTATTCTGTAGAGTGCCTGAGGGGAAATACACTGTTTCCCTCTTTAAGACTGCTTCTTTCACAAAGGCACACCCACATTACTATTATTGGTAAATAGTCACTTGAAGGTTGTACTATTCCCAGCTTACTTTGCCCTGAGCTGGGGAGCTGATTTGCTAGTGACAGCATTTCTATTATTGGTTTTTTGGGCAGGGAAATTCTGCTTGTTCACCACTTTTCCCGATATTGCTTCCTATTCACACGCAGGCATCATTCAAAAATTTTGACAGGCTATAACAACCAAATGCAAGGCTGACCTCTTTCTTGTTTTGAAAGAAAGCCTCGGTGGCTGACTTCCTGTGGCACTATACAAAATTTTATCATATATTTCTCTTTAGCACAATGTGTGGGATTGTTGACTCTGAACTTCTGATACCTCACAAATGCATTCAGATTGGCCAACAGCAGCAGCAGGCCATTTGAGATTTATTTGGGGCCTCAGAAAAGCTGCAACTCACAAGGTTCTACACCTTAGCCAGCTTTCCTCACCTCCGCTAGACTTACTGTGAAGCAGTCACTTTGAAAGATTCCAGAAAGGGTACCATTTCTTTTCTCCAGCTCCCATCATTGAGCGCTAGTTACAAATCGTGATGTGTCATTTGCACTGTTTGCTTCAGATGGGAAGATGTCTAGGGCTGGCACTAGACCTTCAGCTCTGGTTCAGCTTCCTCTCTTCTGGGCTGTACAGAGAAGTAAGGGAAATTTCGCAGTTTCAGCCTCCGCCAGCCTGTTAAGTCAGCCAAGGACAATGCCACAATCCCATTCCCTTATCTGCTCTTTCCTATTCTATTAAAACAGTTTAGCAGCAGAGGAAAGAGTGGGAGGACGTCTGGATTGGGTTCCCCGGGGAGAGATATCCTCTTCACAAATTATCCCTCACCTTTCCTACCCTCCAAAGAATTAAGAATGTTTCTAAGCCTGGTTCAGATGTGGTGATTTGGGAACCACAAAATAATATTGCAGTTGTGTTGTGGGTGCGTGGATACATTTGCTCTGACTGTCTGAGGTATTAAACCAACCATTACTCCATGATTCAAGCACTCTCTATTGTTTTATTTATTATCAAATAAAGAATAGATTTTTGCTGCACCAGCCAATTATACCTTTGTGTCAACTGAGAACAGGACATCCACATGGCAATGCTTTAGTCTGCTCTGTCAAAATGTAACAATATAATATATTTGGCATTTTCTGCCCCAAATTATCCATGCTGTGCTATTTTAAATCTTTTTTAATCCATGTTTTCATATGCTTGAAGAGCTTTGTCTAGATTGTTACTATCCAAAGAAGAAGAAGAAGAGTTTCGATTTGATATCCCACTTTATCACTACCCGAAGGAGTCTCAAAGCGGCTAACATTCTCCTTTCCCTTCCTCCCCCACAACAAACACTCTGTGAGGTGAGTGGGGCTGAGAGACTTCAGAGAAGTGTGACTAGCCCAAGGTCACCCAGCAGCTGCATGTGGAGGAGCGGAGACGTGAACCCGGTTCCCCAGATTACGAGTCCACCACTCTTAACCACTACACCACGCTGGCTCTTAAGATCCAAAAGATCTTAAAAGTCCCAGCCTCCTCCTGAGAACTGGTTTAGTATAGAGGCTAAGTCTACTGTCCTTTCCCATAGCTTTTCCCACACAGGCAGGGCCACACTGCATGTTACACTTACTTTGTGGCCCAGTAGCAGATGCCATGGTGGGGCAGCAGCACACACCTTACCTCCCAACAGCTGAGTCACTGCTGCTTACCAGGAAAGAGAGGGGAGAGAGTGAGACAGTAGGGAGGTCAGTGCTAGGCAAATTCACTGGAAGATGTGTCAGATTTGTTCCAATGGTGCATATGAAGTTGTGTGACCCCACCACCAGCTCACCTTCCTCACTCTCCTTGCTGGTAAGGAGCAGCAACTCAGCTATTGTGAGGTCAAGTGAGCACCACCACCCCCACTATACTGTCCACTAGTGTTGTTGTTCCTTCTTCAAGTTTTGTTAATTAAATTACAAGCAGAGAGGACACAAACATGATCAAACATGAGTTTTCAAGAGCAATTTGAGGAAGAAAAATAGCTGGCACCATGTACTGGTAGCTGTTCTGGGTGGGCATTCCAGACATTTGGAATAGTTACGAAGGACAAGGCTTGTCAATATTCTAATTCTTTGGGAAACCAACTTTTTCTTTTTCTTTTTAACTGCTTTCAAGTCATCGGTCTGAAATTCTTTCTTCACACTTTGAAACAGAAAGCTTTCTTTGTGCTTTAGCAGTAAAGATTCCTCACTTCCCTGCAGGCATGTAAAAGAACACTTAGAGTGCTCTGAAGAGCTCCAAGATAACAATAACAATAGGTTTTAGATTTAGCAGGGAGGTCCCAATGGGACTCCGGCCAATCGGAACTCACAGCCTAGTGACTGTGGCATTGTTCATGGAGCAAAGTGGAGGAAGCTGCCTAATGGATAGTTGAGTAAGGTGTCTACTTGCATTAGACATGGTAGAGTCTAGGGGTGAATTAAGAACTTACATTTATGTCGGGAGAAACAGTTAACTCTCATTTTCCTCAACACTACAAGCCATCTGAATCAGGCATTCCTAGGTTTGGAGAAAAAAATAAATTTGGTTGGCATTTAAAAGCGAATCCATCAAATTTTCACTTTCCAAAATAATATCAGCATTGAAACACATCCGTCATTTGAACTTGACACATCCAAATTTTGTGATGCAGTTCTCCAACCAAGCAATCTTTACAAAAAATGTACATAATAAAGTGTGTCTAGAAATGCACACATTCTGTTTGTTCAGAGAAATTCTCTCTATAATGCTGGTGAATTTTCTAGAATACACACACACCCGTATTTTTCGCCCTATAGGACGCACTTTTTCCCCTCCAAAAATGAAGAGGAAATGTGTGTGTGTCCTATGGGGTGAATGCAGGCTTTCGCTGAAGCCTGGAGAGTGAGAGGGGTCGGTGCGCACCAACCCCTCTCGCTCTCCAGGCTTCAGGAAGCTCTGCGCAACCCTCCTGAGGGTTGCACAGAGCTGCCTACAGTCCCGGGTTCGCGCAGCTCTGCGCAGCCCTAGGGAGCCCGGTACAAAGTTGCACCAGTTTCCCGAGGGTTGCGCAGAGCTGCCTGTGTTCTGAAGCCTGGGGCGCGCTGAAGAGCGTGCCCGGGCTTCGCGCAGCTCTCCGCAAGCCTGGGGAGACCAGCGCGACTTCCCGCCGGGCTCCCTAGGCTTGCGGATAGCAGGCTGTTCTGGGGGCTGGGGTCGGGGGAAGCTGAGGCTTCCCCCGTGCCAGCCCCATGCCTGGGGGGGGAAATATTTTTTCCCCTTTATTCCCCCCCCCAAAAAACTAGGTGCATCCTATGAGGCGGTGTGCCCTATGGGGCGAAAAATACGGTATATATATATTTGAAGATTTGCAAATTGCTGCAGAAATGTGAGTTTAACTCTGGAGAAACGGAGAGAGCAGAAATTGACAGGTTCTTCCCTTCCTAGGTGTTCCTATAGCTGCACTTGTCTAACATTTAAAGCAATGGGAGATCTCACCACGGGTCTCTGTTTTCTCCAGTAGTTTGGCCCTCAGACAAACAGTTAAGAAGATGAGGTTCACAGGGAAGCCAAAAATATCATTTCTCAGTAGTAGTGGGTCCCTGCCAGACATTAACAGTGAGAAATCACTAATACAGTGGTACCTAGGGTTACAGATGCTTCAGGTTACAGACTCCACTAACCCAGAAATAGTACCTCGGGTTAAGAACTTTGCTTCAGGATGAGAACAGAAATTTCGCGGCAGCAGCACAGTGGCAGTGGGAGGCTCCATTAGCTAAAGTGGTACCTCATGTTTAGAACAGTTTCAGGTTAAGAATGGACCTCTGGAACAAATTAAGTTCTTAACCAGAGGTACCACTGTATACGAGACTTTCCCGTGCTGGTCTATTAAAGTCATGAAACTGCAGGTCATGTGGGAGGCCATGTACACTTACACTGGGTCAACCATTGAGGCAGAGCACAGGCACAGCCATCGTGGCTAGTAGCGACTGATAGCCTTAATATGCCAAAAATCAGTAAAAATGCACACACAGAGAGAGACTGGGACAAGTCACCTGGAGAAAAAACACAACTGCTACATTTTGTATCAGGTCATTATTAAAGGACATTAACGGTATAGAGATCAAGTTGTTCAAAGGACAGCATGAATCTGCCTCTGCTTTAGGAGAGACATTGAAGATTCTGCCCATTAGACCACCTTTATGATTGTTTAGATTGATAGCACTATGAGCAGGGCCATAGAATCATAAAATTGTAGAGTTGGAAGGGACCCTAAGGGTCATCCAGTGTAACCCACTACAATGCAGGATCTCAGCTAAAGCATCCATAACAGATGGCCATTTAACCAATCACAACTAAAGTGTCCAGGACAGATGGTATTTGCAGCGTTGGTTCCCACTCTGCAGTCTTCCCTCCCAAAAGTTATATGATCAGCCCTTTCAGTCATGATATTTTTTAAAAGGTTTAAAAATGTATCTCTTTGGAGCTACTGCCTGCATCCCGTTTGAAAATATTGCTACCTATTTCTGTATGTTTTATAGTTTCTAAAAGTTTTTTATGCAATGTAATTTAAATTTTCATGTTTTTATCATTGTTCGTAACCTTGAGAGAACTTTGTCCAGAAAGGCAGTGTATAAATATTTAAAACAAACAAATCAATCAATTAAACATAGCCTGGGAGACAGTTGGATTTGCAGAATTACATAATGGGGGCCTAGAAATGAAACTACCACTGGCCATGCTTGCCGTGTTGCAATGTCTCAGCTCCTTTTCTTCTGGTTCCCAGAGTCCTTGCCAGTTGGAAGAGCTTGTGATCTTTATCCAAGATCATGCAGAACTTTTTTGACAGCCCCTGTTCTAGATTATGCATCAGGGTCATAGGCAGGGCACATTCCTCTGTTGATCCTGCAGACGATACTTGAAGTGTACAATCCTGCAGCGACTTGTCAGTTAGCATAATGTTAAACTGTCCCGGAGCACACAACAGCCCTGTTTCCCAAAAGCCAGAAAAGGAGATTAATCCATTCTAAGAACAGGAGTTGCCATTGGTGAGCTTAGTGGGCAAAATCATAACCTAGGAACCAGATGGGGGTGGGATAAGTTACCTCCTCAATGTTTAATTAAACAGTAGCTCAATGGAAGTGCTGGAAACGGAAAATGTTGAGGGTCATTATCTGAGCCCTCTTCTTGAACATATTGACACTAACATGAACCAATCAAACTTCAGGCCAAATCAATCAACATTTGGGACATTTAATAGGTGATGACAAGGAAAATCTTGGCAGAGAAAAGGGAAGAAAATAAAAAGTATTTCTCAGCCCGAGACTTTCATCTTGGCAGATATGGAGATTTTTTGTTATTGAACAGTGTTAGTTGAGTTAGATGTCTTCAATTAACAATCAGTGGTGGTGTCATGAACTAGTTCCCTCCCTCATTTGTTGACTTTTTAAAAATCATTCAAGTGATTGTAACATTTCTTAGAAAACGAATTTAAATTCCAACAAGTAAACATGTGTATCTTAAAGAACAAAAAAATGCTACAATTACCTGAATGACTTTTTAAAAGTAAATAGCCAGAGTCCGATCTGGATTGTGACTGCATCCTTTACACATCCTTTTGTCATACTTCTTCAGTATTGCCTGTCTTAGGATCTCTGCCACGGAACCCATTCATCTCTTCCTCTTTTGTAACCTAGTCCCTTCCAAAAGTTCCCACAAATCCATATTTCACAATGGAAATGAATCAAACCAATTACTCTGTTTTGCACAATATATTGTGATTGCAGAATTCTGGTTCTCTGGTTATAGATTGTATTGTTCTTGGCACAGAAGTCAAGATCCGCATCCATCTCACCCCTTGATAAATAAAACATGTACCATTGCTGTGTGTGGAAATTCCATGGGCAATGTGACCTTGATATCCGTATTGTGTCTCCCCCACACCCTTAATAAAAAGAACATTTTGAATAATTCAGTTAAATTTAGCAGTAGATGCTGCTGTGAAAAGGCTCTGGCACTGGCAAGCATCCTAAAGTCGGATTAGACTACTGGCCAGCTCAGACAATGCTTGTGGGCATTGAGTATGCATTGCAGATTCAGTTTAATAAGGTCTGATTAGATTACTTTCTCTGGTCAGTTTCATGCACAACTGGCCCACAGGATAAATAATCTCTTCGCTCTGCTCATTGTCTTGCCTGAGTTGCACATCTAAACACTGAACATATTTAAATGTTATGAAACAACTTGCTCTCGACTTGAATTATGAGAGTGTGTGGCTTCCTTTTCCTGCTGAGTCCAATTTGTGAAGGATTATTTCTCCATTGCTTGGTTTATATGCATTAGCCTGCTTATGAAATAGTCCCTAACAATTTATTCATTTTAAACTTACCAATGGTGAAGGCAGAAGCAGATTTAGAACTGTGAGACCAGTTGCCCCACACTGGGTGCCAAGTCAAGGGGGACACTGCAGGGTGCCCCAACTATGACATACAGTGGTACCTCGGGTTACATACACTTCAGGTTACAGACTCCGCTAACCCAGAAATAGTGCTTCAGGTTAAGAACTTTGCTTCAGGATGAGAACAGAAATCGTGCTCCGGCGGCACAGCAGCAGCAGGAGGCCCCATTAGCTAAAGTGGTGCTTCAGGTTAAGAACAGTTTCGGGTTAAGAACGGACCTCCAGAACGAATTAAGTTCTTAACCCGAGGTACCACTGTAGTGAATTGAGCAAAATGGAAAATGAGAGGCAGGGGTATATCGAATTTGAAAGTTTGAAAGACTAAAATCTGCCCCTGGTGAAAGCTGTCTGCATCTAAGCTTTGTTTTACTTACTTATGAAGGACATTAATGTTTCCTCATCAGTGATAACAGCACATTCTGTGCATCCCCAACCCCATTCGTTTCTTATGGTGTCTCAAGGAAATAGTAAACTTCCCAGAACACTTGAACCCAGTATTTCTCAAACAGTGAGCTGGAACCCACGGGTGGATGTTGAGTCACTTTCAGAAACAAAGCAAAACTAAATCCTTCATCCCAACCTTACCAATTTGGACACACTGAAACCTTAGATGCTTTATTTAATTTCTAGTCTCAAATTTCCACAGGCAGGAAAATGCGGAATGAAATAAGCACTCTCAAGACATCACACATATCAGCTGATGATCCTTTCTCATGTATGGACAGAGGGAACCTCTCTGAGCAATTATTTCAGGTGTCTTCCTTAGTGGTCACTGATGGTTGGAAGCCATCCACGTCAGCCCAGCAAATGTTACTGGGTAACAAAAGGCAGATTTCCAGCTGGGAATGCCAAGTTCTCATTAAAACAATTGCCATTACCACAACCTATTCAAAAGCTTGACTGGAATTTTTCTAACAATGCCTAATACTGAAATTGTGATGAAATTATTTTAGCCTTACTCACCTTAGCCTGTCAGAAAAATATAAATGAAGGAAGGAAATGCTCAAATGTAGGAAAATGCCTGAAGGAAATGAAAGACCTTCCCTACACAGAGGAAGAGGCTCCATGGCAAAGATACGGTACCTAAGAAGTGGTAACAATCAATTTTATATAAAGAGACTCTCTGTCCTTATTCACTGTGGAAAGATGATGGTAGAATGAAAGCCAATCAATTAGAGTTACATGCCTGAGGCCTTTTTGATCATATCCTGGCATGCTAGTTGTACAGGCATGGTCCACAACTAAAAGCAAGTTACACAGGTCACATTTACACCAGACATATAAAGTAAATGGCTTCATCCCAATAATCTTGGCAGCTGTGGTTTGTTAAGGATGCTGGGAATAGACGCTGTGCAAGGGGGAAACTACAGTTCCCAGGATTATTGGGGGGAAGCCATGAGCTTTTTAAACACGCTTTAAGCATGTTGTTTTGTTACTGCTTATTTCCATGCTGCTTTGGGGCTGAAAAATGCCACCCAAGGTGGCTCACAAAGAATAAACATGGAAATTCAAATTATAAAAATTCAAAAGAAATTATGATGGTATTTATTTACATCTCACTTTTTCCCAGGCTCAAGGCAGCTTACCCTAATGTTTCAAACACAAATAACATACCAAAGCTAAAAACATAAAAGAGAATCGTTAGAAAGTACAGTGGTACCTCGGGTTACAGACGCTTCAGGTTACAGACTCTGCTAACCCAGTGGTACCTCGGGTTAAGAACTTTGCTTCAGGATGAGAACAGAAATCGTGTGGCGACGGCGCGATGGCTGTGGGAGGCCCCATTAGCTAAAGTGGTACCTCGGGTTAAGAACAGTTTCAGGTTAAGAAAAGACCTCCAGAATGAATTAAGTTCTTAACCTGAGGTACCACTGCAATGAAACTCTAATAGAATTAAAATAATGTAAAAATATATTAAAATACAGATAATAAAATCAGCACGGCACTATTAAAGCCCTTACCTTAAAAAACAGCTCCCAAAGACCAGTCAGAATAAAACAGCCTTCACCTGCTAGAAGAAGTACAACAAGGAGGGAGCCAGTCAAGCTTCTGTGGAAAGGGTGTTTCAAAGTCTGGGAGCAACCACCAAGGAGGCCCTGAGAATATTAGCATTTCAAAAATAAACAAAAAATAGAGAACTAGGGAAATGTGCACACAGCTAAGGTAGGACTTGTGGAATGTGCCTATGCAAAGGGGAAGTGGCACTTCCACAGCTTCTCTGTGTAAATGCAGGTTTCTCATCATGACCATATCAGTATTGAAGGATCCTAGTCCAACACACTAATCACTACATGACACTGGTCATCTTTTTGTCCCAATCTAGGTTAGCAGGGCCAGCCTGATGGGTGGCCTCCTGACAAAGGTTCAGGGAGACCTGGCATGATACAATATCTAGTAGTTAGCTTTGGAAAATGTTGGCAATTTCCTTCAGAGGGGAAAGTGCATGAACTGGGCATCATTGACTGGCACGAATAGATCACATTTACCAGAATAGCTGAACAAAATTGAGGGAGTTGGTGAAGGGCTAAAACTGAGAAAATATAAGCTGATACCCTACAAATACACAGTTGGCTTGTATCTCTTTCTAGGCCCAGCACCAGGATGCCCCATTCTTAGGCTGCAACCGCAGTAGGCTCATCACCCTTTTAATTTCCTTATGCTGCTCTGGGACATTGTGAGAAATAAAAATGGTAGCCCCCCCCCAGGGTCTGGGTGCCCCCATTTACATTTCCCTCTGCACCTTCAGAACATTGCTACTTTGAGGGAATTGTGGGGTACTTTGTGCTTGATGTTGCTTCTGCCACCAAGAGGTAAACCCACCAGAGGAGCTCCCTTTCATAGGAAGAAGCCCAGAAGAGAACAGCATGGCAAGGGCTCTTCAGTCCTGGAGCCATCGCTGTCTTCTGTTTATACCTAGCGACACTGCCAAAAAAGAAACTCCTTAACTTTTTTAAAATTAATGTGAACTAATGTAAATTTTTCAAGCCATGACTGTATTTACTTTGCCCTCAAATTTTACCAGAGAGCAATAGCTTTTCCTGTATGTATAATTCAAAATAAGGGTCTTTATATTTAGCTTGAATGTAATCTTTAATTTATAGCGAAGTTTAACCTTTAGTCTGCTGACGTCAGCCAGCAAAACAGTCCTCCATGCAGTGCTACAAAACCTGGCAAAAAGGTTTTCCGCCATCTGCATCTTAGGCAGACAAACTCAGTTTGGACATAGATAAGGGTAGCTTTGTGCATTAATTCTCTCTGGGGTTACTTTTTTGGAGGGTAGGGTTGTGTTTGCATCCCACAATGCAGAGAATAAGTGAATAGAAAAAGATATGCAACATTTTTATTTTATTTTATTTTATTATTTTATTTTATTTTATTTATTTCATTTATTTTGTTTTATCTAAAATGCATCTCTTTACAATGCCAACTAGCAATACTCGAAATGGTATTCAAATCAGCTGCAAGACCCAAAACGCAGGTCATATACATTTCTGTGACCTAAATAAGATCAGTCATCATATGACAATATTCACAGATTCACTCAGTTGCAGCATCGAAAAAGATAAAAATGTGTGCAATGCATGTTGATCCAAGTCTTCCTCAGCAATCGTACTAATAAAACAATATTTATAGGCAGATTCTCAGAGCAAGATAAGTACATGTTATCTCTGGCCTTAGTTTATGGCTCTGTAAAATCAGTCATCCTGTCTAAATGTCTCCCTTCAATCACCTGATTAGATTTTAAAGAATTTGTCTGTGAGGTTTACACTATCCTTCACAGTGTCAGAACAACAATGTAGAATTGTATGTTCACACAATAACGATCAGTACAATTAGAAAGGAGCAGGAGGGGGACATATCCTGGCCCTTCTTTTTTCAATGCAGTGAGCAAGAGTGTGGCATCGTAGGAGAATTCTGGGTTAATTCTCTTAAGGTCATCCAAAGGAAGTGAAATTCAAACAGGGCGGATTTTAGTGACACATAATCGGGGAGAAATCAGGATAAATTGAGATTGTCTCACGTCTAATCTGATTTACACTATGAGGTTAATTTAATTTTAAAAGGTCAGAGTTTAATTTGATAAAAGCGCTTGTGGCTTTTAAAAATATATGCCAAAGGTTAAGTGAAAGGGAGTACACTCTCATATTAAGGTCTATTCTGGGATTTTCCTGGGGTTGGGGGTGCCATCTTTATTCCCGAGAAAGACTCTGGCCATTCTCACAACTGTGTGTAAGGCAGAAGTCAAGAGGACCTCTTCACTTTCCTTGCTACTGCATCTTTGTGCTGGACAAGGTAGCTGCTGAATTCTGCCCTTTCCCTTTCATGTTGCTATTTAAGGTACATATGCTATATCATCTTATGAAAACTCAGTGGACAAAGGGCATGGGGAAGCCAAGAGAAGGACGAGGCTCTCTGCCTTGGATGTTGATCAGTGGAATGGGCTTATGGACAGGCCTTTCTTAAATAGCTGAGGTCAGCACACACAGCCATTCAATCCAGGCTGAGATGAGATAAACCAGATCCAGATTTGGCCGTGAATAAATTTTGGGGTGGAGCTAATGTTTATCAAACCAAAATTAAATGGGGGGGAGGAGATACTGCATCTCTCCCCTCCAGCTGCATGGAGAATAGGAGGTTTAATCCTCCTGGGTGCTGCTTCTCAAGCACCTTCTCTGCAGGGTGATATGGGGTTGTTGCCACCCAACTTAGCTGATGTCAGGATCTCTCTGCCCAAATCAGCCAAATATGGGTGAAGCTTTGGGCTTCAGCCAAATTGAGGGCACAACCCAACTTTCTTACAGAAGAATTGCCTTTCCTTATTCTGTCGCTCAGATTTCGAGGGGGGACAACTGGAGGATGCAATGTGAGAATGTTATTCTCCTCTTCCATGTAGTTGCAGGATGAGTGTCCATATTGGTTGTTGACCCAAAATATGTTTCATACTGTAAATCGATTCTCTGGAGAAGGTCCTAGCTGAGCTACACTGCAGGCTGTAGTCATCTGAGGTTCAGTATACATGTGGTGTTAAATGTATCTAACATGCAAAGCTCTATTCTCTGGGGCTCTATTCCCAGACTGGAAGGTGTTCTAAATTGGGCTGCCTTTAAAGATGGCTCAGAAACTTAAACTGGTATAAAATGCAGCTGCCCAGGAAACGACTAGGACATTGGAGCGTATTACACCTATATTGCACACGTCGCACCAGTACCCAATACAAAGTGCTTAGCAGTGACCTCTAAAGGCCAAAACAGGTTGGGATCAGGTGACATGAAGAATCACCTGGACGCATATCCGCTGCCCATGTCTTATGATCCATGTAAGGCAGCATGCTTCAGTGCTCACCTTCAAAGGCAATTAGGTTGGCAGGCAAAGAACAGGGCCTTCTTAGCAGTGGCCTCACAATTATTGAACTCAATCCTGCATGGTGTTAGGCAAGCCCCATCTTCTGGTGTAGGAATTAGGTCTTTAATGTGGTGGCATTGACCCTTTTGAATGCACTCCTGTTCCGTATCAGACAGACCCCTTCTGCAATGCCTTTGTGGCACCTATTGAAGAACATCTTTTTTCATCATGCCATTAAATATAAAAGTCAAGGTACCACTGCCATCCATTAACGAGTCAATAAACACCAACTAAAGTTATTCAGGAACCCCTTTAAAACACACGACTCTCTCACTCTTATTTCTTTTCCTTTTCTTTCCTCTGATGGAACAGGTTCTCTGCTTGCAGCAGTTTTACCCCTATAAAAATTAATCAGAACACTTCTGCTGCCTCTCCATGCTGTACTTAGAAAATAGACAGAGGGCTTTTCCAGTAGTCAAAGGCCTTAGATCAGATAGATGTAAAGTTGCCCTTAAACTTGCTACAGGCACCTCAGTCAAACTGCCAGCATCTGTTCTCATTGAATCATTTTGTCAAGGTATTGTTTCACTGGAGTGTGAAGGGAATAAAGTTATTCCAGTTCATAAAGGTTGTACAGCTGCAAATGTGTGTTGTTTTTTTAATTGGGTTTTTTTCTGTTCTCCTTGTTACACTGCATAGCATAAATACAGAGGACCATTTAATTTATGATCACAGGGAAGGAAGTTCTTTGGCACCAAGAATGTGGCAAGCTGAGGGTCCCATTGTAGCCCCCAAATCACAGGGAAAGGGGAGCAAGGAAGAGGTAGCCCCTTGGTGCAGCTCAGTTTGCCACAGGGTAAGAGTCTGTAGGCTCCTCACACAGCTAGAGCTGCTCGGTGTGACTTGTAAAAGAGCAGTCCTAAAGCTGTGCAATGTGTCATCATTTGGTTGGCTCCTAGAATATGTAGATTTCACTTTGCATCCTCCAAATGCCGATATTTCAGGATGAATCATCATGTTAACACACACAAAGACACAACAAAATCAGAAGCCAAGTTAGTCCATAAGGAAAACCCCCAAATTTGCAGTCAGGCAACACTGTTATTAGGAAAAAGCAGAAGGCCATAAAACCATGAGCAATTTTCCCAGGTGTTCATGAAACTGGATGTTAAGCAAACTGGGGGGGGGGGGGTTGGAGAGGAGATGGGCAGGGTGGGGGAGAGAGGGAGATAAGCTACGAAATCTGCATTTAATTTTCCATTTATTTCTAAAAACTATTTCTTAAAGAACCCTTCATCCAAAAGATTCCAGGGCAGTGCACAAAAGTATGGATAGAAACCCAATCATGCACGTTGTTGTTGTTGTTTAGTTGTTTAGTTGTATCCGACTCTTCGTGACCCCATGGACCAGAGCATGCCAGGCACTCCTGTCTTCCACTGCCTCCCGCAGTTTGGTCAAACTCATGCTGGTAGCTTCGAGAACACTGTCCAACCATCTCTTCCTCTGTCGTCCCCTTCTCCTTGTGCCCTCCATCTTTCCCAACATCAGGGTCTTTTCCAGGGAGTCTTCTCTTCTCATGAGGTGGCCAAAGTATTGGAGTCTCAGCTTCAGGATCTGTCCTTCCAGTGAGCACTCAGGGCTGATTTCCTTCAGAATGGATAGGTTTGGTCTTCTTGCAGTCCATGGGACTCCCAAGAGTCTCCTCCAGCATTCAAAAAATTCAAAAGCATCAATTCTTCGGCGATCAGCCTTTTTGATGGTCCAGTTCTCACTTCCATACATCACCATTTGGGAAACCATAGCTTTAACTATACGGACCTTTGTTGGCAAGGTGATGTCTCTGCTTCATGCACATATACTTCTAAATGCAAAAAAAAACCCACAAAAAACTTATAATGTGCTCCAGGCCCAGAGTAACTTGTGAGCCAGCGGTTCCAGGAAGGCAAATGATAATTGCACATAAAGACCTGGACGATGCTATCAATAGCTCTGCTGCTACAGCTAGAGGTAGTAATGTTCCTAAATACCAGTTGCTGGAAACCACAGGAGGGGCGAGAGCACTTGTGCTAGGGTCCTACTAGTGGCCTCTGGTTGGCCACGGTGAGAACAGGATGATGGGCTAAATGGGTCATTGGTCATATGAAGCAGCTGCCTCAGGCAGCGGATGCTAGGGAGCTGCAAATAAGCAGCAGGATTCTGGAGAGTCAGGTGTGCCCTACATCCCTTAAAATCAGCTTCTTTCTCTCAGGTATAGCATAGGACTTTCATGAGTCTTGAAGTAAGAATTAAGTGCTGCTCTGGCCAGCTTCTGCACATGGGAAATGACATGGTCTGATCCTTTATCCAGCCAGCAAAAAGTTTTGAGCTGGCCATTGCTCCTCACTTGTGATCTCACAAATGCTGAAACCCGTCAGCAATTGTTTCATCGTTTCAACTTTCCAGCCACGCACTGAAAGCTTTTCACACTGCGGCGAAGGAATGTGATTTTGAGTGAGCCATTCTAGATTATGATAAAAGTAATGGAAGTGGTTAATACTTAATCTTTCCATGCAGACTACTAAAGGAGGCTCATAAATTATTCCATTATTATGTGATTTGAAATGCAAATCCTAGGGCTAAAATTAATTTTTAATTTTTTTAAATTAAAAAATGTGCTTACATTTCTATCATTCCATTAAGGGAAGGCACTGAAACTGCAAATTCTCATTCTCTCTCTCTCTCTCACGCACACGTGCACACACACACACACACACACACACACACACACTTGCTTTCTTCAAACGCCCAAACATATTTAGAGAATCTTTAAGGACTGGCACATAGCAGGTACATAAATGTGTAAAACCTGCCATACCTAGAATTTGATTTTTTTGGGTATTTTTTTGAATTTACAACCAACACAAGACACATCTCTCTTATCAAACCACCCTAACTGATGTTTTTATGCCCCCCCCCCCATTGCTAAGCATATGCTTGAGATGAACAGGGCTGTTAGATGGCTAATACTAGTGCTACTCCTAGATTTATATAATAGCGATAATAATAATTTACTTCTTATACCCTGTCTGTCTGATTGGGTTACCCCAGCCACTCTGGGTGGCTTCCAACATATACAAAAACATAATAAAACATTAAACATTTAAAACTTCCCTATACAGGGCTGCCTTCAGATGTCTTCTAAAGGTTGTATAGTTACTTATCTCTTTGACATCTGATGGGAGGGCGTTCCACAGGGTGGGTGCCACTACTGAGAAGGCACCTCTGCCTGGTTCCCTGTAACCTCACTTCTCGCAGTGACAGAACCTCCAGAAGGCTCTCGGAGCTCGATCTCAGACCATCAAAAACTGTATTACAATTTAAAACAGAGTGTAATGACAGCATTTGCTTCAAAAACAAGATCAGATCTAAGTGCCTTCCTTGTCTTTTCTTCTCTTTCATTTTTCAACATAGCCTGTCCATAAATTTCATAAGGCTGAAAGCTGCACGTCTCATATGATTTGTTGTATGCCAGCTCTTTAAAACATTAATGGCATTTTGAATAAAACCTTAACTATGCATTTTTAAAAGAACACAGCAGCTTCTCGATGTCCCTTTGCTTACAAGCAGCATGAAAACTTATTTCGGCCATTATCACCTTCAGTTTATTTATTTGAATTAACATCCGAAGAGCTAATTCCCTGAAAGTAAATGAACAATAGATAAGAGATGATTTTTCCTTGCCATAAACACCCTACAGGGAAACTGACCCTACTTTGACACATCATTTATTTTTAAACTCCACATATAAATTTGTGAGCTCTGCTGATCTGCAGTGTCTGCAGCATTCGTACATCGCTGGAGAGCAAGGCCTTTGGGGAGCACCCACAGCCAGGAAACCCAGTTGCCAGAGCTTAATGAGTGGTGTTTGGAGGAAGTGGCCAATGCAAATTAAATGGAGGAAATTTACCATTTCTAATGGAACTTGTTAGTATTCAAGTCAAACCTACTTTCTGAGATGCGCTGATTTTAAAACACACAGGGCAAAATTCAGTGCCACACTATGATGAATATTTAGACAGAATGATCCCCCCTCTCTGCCCCCTGTGCTCTATTCGGGGAGGGGCTGTTTTCTGACCCTTCCCTGAGCCAATTGGGTGGGGATGCCACATTGCACAAGTGGAAGTCCTTGATCAGGGCTTCTGCTGACGTGGCTCATTAGGTAAAACCTACCCAAATACACAAAATGGGAAGGGCTACCTAACATATTTATATTATGCTTTGATGCTGATTAAAAAAATATAAAGATGATGATTGGTGATAATAATCCATTTTATTGTGCTGGCTTATTCAGTTAGTTGAATTTCCCATACGAAACAGTCCCAGGCTACATTTTCAGCATATTCGGCAAAAATAACTTCAAGCAGCTGGGCTGGAAAAGATCACTGAGAGCTAGTGTGGCATTGTAGCTAGAGTGTCCTCTTCTGGTTCGACGGAGCAAGGCAGGTGAAGTGTGGCAGCACCATGGAGAGCTCCAGGAGAGCGACTCACACCAACTCACTCAAGCTAAGTCTGTGACCCCAAGTCTGTCTTTCCTAAGCTCTGCTTCCTTTTTGAGAAGCAGAATTTCTAAAGGGCCAATGCTCTGACTTGAATACAGTTGTACCTCAGGTTACAGACGCTTCAGGTTACAGACTCTTCAGGCTCCGCTAACCCAGAAGTAGTAGCTCGGGATAATAATAATAATAATAATAATAATAATAATAATAATAATAATAATAATTTTTTATTTATACCCTGCCCTCCCCAGCCAAGGCCGGGCTCAGGATGAGAACAGAAATCGTGCTCTGGCAGCGCAGCGGCAGTGGGAGGCCCCATTAGCTAAAGTGGTAGCTCAGGTTAAGAACAGTTTCAGGTTAAGAATGGACCTCCAGAACGAATTAAGTTCTTAACCCGAGGTACCACTGTACAGGCATTTTCTTGTACTCCATGTGCTGTTGAGCTAGCAAGGTGGTTTGGGAGGCACACGGTTCATCAGGCACAGGGGAAGGCACCCATGAGGGTCCTGACTCTGTCTCTACAGGTTCTGAGGCCATGGGAAGTGCTTCAGGATCAGATAGAGTAGTCTCCTGATAACTAGTATCAGGCTCAGAGTCAGGAATTGAATTTGGCTCAGCCACTGACGTGGGAGCCTCTTACTGGTTCTGCTTACTGGGGTCATAGAGTGTTAAAGGCCAGAGAGGCCCAGGTTCAAATTCACACTCAGCCAAAAGGTTTATGGAGTGAACTTGAGCCTGTCACAATCTCTCAGCCTCACCTACCTCACAAATTTGTTGCCAGCTCTCTCCCCCTCCCCCTCTCCCCCCACCTTACTTGCCTCACAGGGTTGATGATAACATGTGTAACAGAAATAATTGTTTTATACTATTATGGGTTTCTGGTGAGAAAGTGGAAGATAATGCAATAATAAAATAAAGGTGGGTTATCTATTTCTGTCACCCCTGCCACAGCAAGCTCAGGGTACCATCTATGGTCATTTCCCACCCCTTCATTTTACCCTCACAACTGCCCTGTAGATTAGAGGTAGATTAGGCTGGGAGAACAACAGGCCTACAGTCACCCAGTGAACATCATGAATGAGTAGGAGTTGGAACACCAGACTCCCTGGCCCTAAACCAATGCTTTATCCACTACACCACACAGACTTACTGAAAAGGGTGTACTCGCTTTAAGATGGCTATAGGCTCAGGACACTGTTTACTAAGTACTGCCTTTTTGAGAGCCCACCTTCATCCCAGTATTGTTGCACGGCCCTCTGGACCACACACAGCACCACAATAAAGCCTATCATTTATTTATTTTTCAAACTATATTCACCTTATACTGGTGACTCTGGACCAAGCCTATTTGTCTACTAAAAAGGACAATTCAGATACTTTTTTTTTTTACTTGTACAAGCACTCCCAGTAACCCAGGAAACCCCTTGCCTACAGACCATGAGCAGTGTAATATCAGAAGACCTAGCTTCAGTGTAACTTTTCCTTTGCAAAGAGAACCCTCCAGATCCTGGAGCATGCTCTTATCTCAGAGTGCACCTGACACATCCCTCGCTTCTGAGAAAGGTCAGGACTCCTACTGATCATAAGGTTTCTCTTGTTGGATCTTTAAATGGCACTCAAGTGAATCCCAAGCATCACTGTGTTTTTTGCCCAGTCCTCTTCTCCTTTGTATAACTTAAATCCTTTCTGCTTTCCCCAGTTTTTTCCTCCGTTATTAAGCCTTACCTGAACAAGTTTCCCTTCCACCTTCCCTTTTAAGTGATTCCTTTTAAAGCCCTAAACGGCCTTGGTCCTGTATACCTGAAGGAGCGTCTCCACCCCCATCGTTCAGCCCGGACACTGAGATCCAGCGCCGAGGGCCTTCTGGCGGTTCCCTCATTGCGAGAAGTGAGGCTACAGGGAACCAGACAGAGGGCCTTCTCGGTAGTGGCGCCCGCCCTGTGGAACGCCCTCCCATCAGATGTCAAAGAGATAAACAACTACCTGACATTCAGAAGACATCTTAAGGCAGCCCTGTTCAGGGAAGTTTTTAATATTTAATGCTGTACTGTTTTTAACACTTGATTGGGAGCTGCCCAGAGTGGCTGGGGAAACTCAGCCAGATGGGCGGGGTATAAATTATTATTATTATTGTTGTTGTTGTTGTTGTTGTTGTTATTATTCCATCTTTACATTGTTAGCCCTGCATCACTCCCAGACAACAATTATGCCTGTTGCTCCTGATGGATCTCTTTTTTACACAGGCATGGTATGTGCCAAAACCTCTCCCCTTTTTAGCTATAGTTTATTAGGGGTTTCACATCATTATAATAAAACAGTACACTCTCTTATTCCCTCTGCTCCCTACCTCCCAGCCCAGCCAAGCCAAGCCAACTCTCTACCGCCATCTGCCCTCATGCCTACACCCTTAACAGCTACAGCATTTTCACTTCTGATGTTCAGTTCTTTGGTGTGCCATGCAGGGCTCAAGCTCACATGCTCAGATAAGAGTTAGGATCGATGAGTGTCAAATCTGCATTGGAATCCCAGGTTAACAACTTAACAATTGTTTTGTTTCTAGATGATGCCATGGCCTTTGGTTAGTGCAATAAAGTTTATGACTATGAACAATTGTAGAAGTTTCCATCCCTGCATTGTGCCTCCCACTTCTTCTGGTTGTGGGTATTACTCAAAGAATTGTAGAGTTGGAAGGGTCACCTAGTCTGATGCCTTCATATTGGGATTCGCAGGATACTGAGTAAGTCTGCAGGCTTCAACAGGCTGATGCAATACTCTGTGAAGTGCTGGGTCAGAGTGACTCAGCAGGAATGTGATTAATGTGATTGGCTATCACCTGTTTTAAAAAGGAAAGCCTGTTCAACAGTAATTGTGGTGGTTGTGCTGTGGTGTGGTGGGGTGGTGAGTATTCGTTTGCCTTAAGGAGCAGGTACTCTGTATGGACTGTTTTTGTAAATACTTGTATATAGCTCACATTAAAAAGACTGCACTGAAAAGAAACCTGGGACTCTGAGCGTTTTGCTAAAAAGCGCTGCAAGGAATTCGCGACACTGCAATGCAAGAATCACAACTAAAGAATCCTGGACGGATGGCCATCCATGCTCTGCTTAAAAATCTCAAAGGAAGGAGAGTCCACCACCTCCCAAAGGAGTCTGTTCCACTGTTCAACAGCTCTTACTGTCAGAAAGTTATTCTTAATATTTAGTCAGAATCTCCTTTCTTGTAATTTGAATTCAATGGCCCTACACTCTAGATCAGCAGGAAACTAGCTTGCTCAGTCTTGGTGAAGAGTTCTAAAAATGGACTCCAAATATCTTGGAAAATTGAATTTTTGTAGTTTCTGCAGCTCAATTTTCTTATGGGTTCCTAGTTGCAGGATGTCTTGTATACAGTTTTCTGCTCTTGGTGTGGCTTTCCAAAGTTGGAGGATTATTCATTTTGCTGCTTGCATGGCTCAATGGAGCCCTCTTTCCTGACTTTTGGATAACCCCCTACCTGGCAGGTTTGTAGCCAATTATTATGTTCCCACCTCCTATTAACACAGATTTGTACAGGACCGTCTCATTGTACCCCTTCCAGTCCACCCATGTTTATAGATAAGTCAAATGTGAGAGTAATGTCAAGGCTACCAAGAGCAGCTCACACGTGACTTCTCTTCTGTGAACAGGAAGTATGCCAGTTGTGATTTTTGTGTGTGTGTCCATGAAAGAGAAGTGGCCACTAAGTGTGAGCGCATACTTCCGAAGTGGCATTGCTTATGCAATCAGGCCACTCACATATGCTGTTAAGGTGTGGAAGCTAGTCAACCATAGTAGTATCTGCATGCTGCTGAGTATGCACATATATGAGTTGGCATAATGTGGAATTCAGGAAATCACAGCCCTGCCAGATGGTCATCCAGCTTCAGCTGCAAACCCTCTAACCAAAGAGAGTCCACCATCTTCAATTGCTTGCTGAAATCTTATTTCCTATGTTTCAAACCTGTAAATTCAGGGCCCACTCTCTGGAGCAGCTCAAAACAAATTTGCTCCATTATCTGTGTACAGTGGTACCTCGGGTTAAGTACTTAATTCGTTCCGGAGGTCCGTTCTTAACCTGAAACTGTTCTTAACCTGAAGCACCACTTTAGCTAATGGGGCCTCCTGCTGCACCGCTGGAGCACGCTTTCTGTTCTCATCCTGAAGCAAAGTTCTTAACCTGAAGCACTATTTCTGGGTTAGCAGAGTGTGTAACCTGAAGCGTATGTAACCTGAAGCGTATGTAACCCGAGATACCACTGTAATGGCCCTTCAGATATTTGGCGATGGCTAATATATCACCTTTTAATTATCTCTGGATTGAACATGCCCAGTTCCTGAAATCTTCCATCACAGGACTGGTCTCTAGGCCATTCACAATCTGTTTTACCCTCCTCTGGGCACATTCCAGTTTGTACTTTCATTGGACACAGCACTCCAGGTGAGATCTGACCAAAGCAAACAAGAGTGGAATCAATACTTCTTGTAATCTGAACATCATATTTCTGTTGATGTCATCTAGAATCTCATGAGAGCCCTTTTTTTTTTTTTTTTTGCACACACAGAACTGCTGACTCATATTTAGCTTGCAATATACTAAAAAAAAAACCAGCCACCCAGATCCTTTTCACATGTACTGCTGACAAGCCAGTTGTCACCCATTATGTGCTTCTTATTTTGCCTACCTAACAGCAGAACTTTACATTTAGCTCCCTTGAAATTCATTTTGTTAGTTGTGGCCCAGTTCTCCATCCTGCCTATTGCAGAATTCACCAGTCAGGTTGCTCACCAGGGCAAGACAGTTTAAGCGTATTACATTGATCCTGGCCTGACAACACAGGCTGTCAGTTAGTTTTCAGGCCCAATTCAAAGGGCTGGTTTTGGCCTATAAAGCCTTAAATAGCTCAGGACCACAAAACGTCAAGGACTGCCTTCCTTCTATGTGACTCTATCCAGACCCTGCAAGCATCCTCTGAGACCTTTCTTTGTGTGCATTCTCCATGAGAGATCCAGAGGGTGGCAACACAAGAAAGGGCCTTTTCTGCAGTGGCTCCCCCTTTGTGGATGCTCTCCCTAGGGAGGCTCTTCTGGTGCCTAATATATCTTTAGGCACCAGGTGAAAATGTTCCTCTTCAACCAAGCCTTTGGCTGATTAACATCCTACAGTGGTGCCTCGCAAGACGAAAAGAATCCGTTCTGTGATTCACTTCGTCTAGCGGTTTTTTTGTCTTGCGAAGCAAGCCCATTGATGGATTAGGGGATTAGCGCTATTAGCACTATTAGCGGCTTTTAGCGGCTTTTAGCGGCTTATCTGCTGACCGGATCAGCTGATAAGCGGCTTAGCGGCTTAGAAAAGGGGGGGACCAGCAGGAACTCGCAAGACATTGCCGTCTTGCGAAGCAAGCCCATAGGAAATTCGTTTTGTGAAGCACCTCCAAAACGGAAAACTCTTCGTCTAGCGAGTTTTCCATCTTGCGAGGCATTCGTCTTGCGGGGCACCACTGTATGTCCTTTTAAATGTGTTTGTGGCCGGGGGTATTGTTTTGTTCTTGTTTTTATTATGTATTTTGTGCTTTTATCTTGTATTTTCATTCTGTGAAACACACTGAGATCTTCAGATGAAGAGCAGTAAACTAATTTAACAAATAAATAAATAAGAAAGAAGAGGTTGTACTGGAGGAGGAGTCCACAGTGTCAAATTATGCCTTGTTTACAAATGCAGAGGTCCAGGTGTTATATGTTCTCCTGAACTGTATCACTTTACTCTGCAGGTGGAGTATCACAGAAGAGCACTGAACCATGTGAAGCTCCACCTGCACAATCAGCTAGCAATTCAGAAAGATGCCATTAAAGTTTTGTATGTGCAAGGACATTGACTGCCCCTTGAGAAATGCCTCCCCACCAAGAAGGTGTTGCACCAATGAAACACATCATATGGGTCCTATAGCCAGAACCACTTGCTCTTTGGTGCATATTGGATATGGCAATGGTTTGTCCCAATCCCTGGGCAGCCCAGCTTTCCCACACAAACTGCTCAATTCAGCTAACCAGGTGGGCTAATGGAAGCCAGCCCAAGGACCTGCACTAGAGGAAAAGAATTTTTCCTTCTCTCCTCTCCCACCGACCTCCTCCAAATCCAGTTTGGAGGGTCAGGAGAACCCCCAAACAGCATGCAGGAGAGGAGTGGGGAGATGGTTTTGTCTGGCAAATGGAAATGCTTGTGCTGACAGAACAATATTATTAGCGCACTGTTGAATTCCACCCAAAGGCTGCTTTTACTATGCCTTAGATGACAAAAGCTAAAATTTCCCTCTGTGTGTGCTGGCTATGTATTTCCTTTGCTAATAAGCTCCTTTGGCAAAGAACATTTCTTTTACAGGGTCAAGCACACAGTTGGTGTTTAATACACAATAATTAATAACAGCCATTCTGTGGGAATGAGATGAACGTCATAGTGAGAGTATTAGAGCTATTTATTGCCATAGCAGATACAATTTGCTGTGGCCCGGGGAAAGCCTCACCCTCCTGTCTCTGGCAAGCTATTCCGTGGTGCACTGTAGACGTTTCTCAGCACAGGTTGACAAATTAATCCCCACCTCAGCTGTGTGTGTGCATCAATCACATTTCCAGGCTCACGGGTGAAGTCAAGACACCCGCCAGACCATACTTTGCATGTTATTATGCTAGTGGAAAAACTCTGCAGCTCAGATCATAGAACGCAGGCTGTGCCTGCGGAGATGCCAGGGGGAATATTCAAGCACAACATCAAACTGGAAAATAGGAGCTTGTTACAAATGAGTTCAGCTGTTGGGCTGCAGTGGTGCAAAGAGGCAGAATGAGCTCCGGGAGATGCTTGCAGCTCCAAGAGGACAAAGTGCTTGCAAGTGAAGGCAGGAATGTGAAGTCACTAGGAATAATTTTAAATGGAAGGAAAGGTGACATTTCATATTTAAATAAAAAGTCACTGCTGCCAAGACATTAGGAGCTTTGGGACCACTATATATCTTCCCATGAAATTCTTCCTTTCTTCCTTCTTTCCTTCCTTCCTTCCTTCCTTCCTTTTCATTGTCTTGCTTACACATTGCACAAAGCCCGCTTTATATATTATGTGTGCTGAAAGGAAAGCATTTACTCATGCAAACATTCCACACATACCCTTTATTTGTTTAAGTGTGCATGTTACATTCATCAGCCAGTGTACATATGCAGTAGGGTAGTGGAAAATTCATAAGTGCAGGTTCCCTTCATAACAGTTACAACTACTCCCACTCAAATGCATGCCCCTTCTAAGCATAGACAACTTTCTAGGATTATATAATAATCTTATAATTAAAGAATAATAGCAATTTTGCAATGATAAATGCAGATCTCCTTATTTTGCCTTTCAGATCTACTATTTTCTGTGCACATACATGGTAAATGTTTTGGAGTGTGTGTGTGTGTGTGTGTGAGAGAGAGAGAGAGAGAGAGAGAGAGTGTGTTTTGTTGTTTTTTAAAATTGCAAACCTAATAAAAGAAAGAAAACAAAGAATCACAAATGTGTACTATGAAGCATCACAGCCTGGAAGGACAGAAAGACAAAGATACCATACAGCTCAGAAAGGATTTTTAAAAAGTATTAACTCATGCAAAGATTCCTCCAGTATCTTCTTTGGGAGTGACTTAAGTTATGTTTTCTGTGTAGTTCCATTGCAAGGTGACAGAACTTGCACACCAGTCTGTTGAAACTGAAGGACCTTATTTGTGTGTGTGTGTGTGTGTGTGTGTGTGTGTGTGTGTGTGTGTTCCTAAATGTTTAGCTTGGAGCATGAAGTGGCTAAAAAGCTTCCCTTTCATGCTGATTGAGTGCTTTTAGGACACTGGAGACAGGGACCCTGCAGGGATCCTAGAACAGAAATAGTAACAGGTCTTTCACCCCTCACGACCCTGGTCCACTACCTCATGGTCATGCATATATAGCATGCCAGCAACTGATAACCCAAAAAGGCATACCATGGCAGGCTAATGCTATAGGTTTTGCTCCTGATTAGTGCATTTCAACATGGCAGGGCACGCATAGAATGAGTATGAACATTACCTTCTAGAAAAATAGGTGCCAGTACTGCGTACCCTTGAGTACCCCGGGTGGGGGGAGCACTGCCTTTGGCCCACAGATTGCCACTGTGTATTGTTTATCTTACTGGAAGCCTGTGATGCCCGAATGGCACTGAAGGTGACAAGACTTCTCACGAGGCCTTCTCGGTGGTGGTGACTACCCTTTGGAACGCCCTCCCATCAGATATCAAGGAGATAAGTAACTATACAAGCTTTAGAAGACATCTGAAGGCAGCTCTGTTTAGGGAACTTTTTAATGTTTAATGTTTTATTATGTTTTTGTATATGCTGGAAACTGCCCAGAGTGGCTGGGGCAACCAAGTCAGATGGGTGGGGTATGACTAGAATAAATAAAATTATTATTATTATAATACTGAGCTCTGTGCTATGTGGTTATTCAATGTGCCTTTGTTTATGTTCACTTCTCCAGTAGTTTTTTGCTACTCTTTCATCAAGTGTATTACTGCCTTGTTTCGACTGAACTGCACAGTTCACAATGTCCAGAAAGCTCCATTTACACTTTGGTTTAATTAAGTTTAAACTTCTGGGTTTGGATTCAACAGCCTGCATGTCACATCCTCTCACACAAGAGGATGCCCCAGGTTTTGCAGATTCCTACCTCCAGCTGTGTTTAGAAAAACAGATTATAAATAAATAAGCACATATACAATAAATTTGTGCACCTTTGCTCTGCCAAATGCTAAATTATATGCAGACTGTTCTTTGAATTAGCCCTGAGTCCACTAATCCCTGAACATCTGGGATGACATTTTCTAAGGTTACACCTGGATTACAAAAACATGTTGTGTTCTGCCAGCTTGTGTTATATGTTCCCAGATACAATTTGTCTTATATAATTTATCGCTTGTACCTGCTTCTGGACCAGGTCTTAAAGATGACATGCATAACTTATTGTCTACCTTGAGGGAATTGATTCAATTCCCGGGCTTTTGATTGCAAAGCTGCACAAATCAGCTTAACGATTCCATGAACAGTGAATAGAGAATACATATTTTGGCCTTCTTGGGGGGGGGATATATTATTTTGTTGATCACACACTCTTTATTTTGGTTATTTCCTGTGCCCCTATTGCTTCTGCACTTTCCAAGTGTCTCATCACCCTGCCCTAGCTTTTGGGTACATCCCCTCCCTTTCTGTTGCTATAGTAACTAGGTTTACTCTTAATGTAGTACTATTTTTGGCCAATGGCCCAATTCATCAGCAAATCCCCTGTTTACTTTTTCCTTGTTATTGCTTAGTAATCTAGCATCAGAGCTAGATTGGAGAGAAGTCCAGCACTTTCACTAACAAAACTATTAGCATTTGCAAAAAGAAGGGCGGGGGAGGAAATCCCATTATATACTGTAGTGTAATCAGAAGATGCCAGAGCCAATGCAAGCTAAGTGATACTTCTGGACATAATTTAGGCAGCATTTCTTAGAAAATAAGGACTGACCCTGATTTTTATTTATATATATATATATATATATGCTTTCGTAGATTTTCACGGGTACAGGAATGCAGGTTTTGGTGTCTTCGGGTGTCTTCCCGTGTAAGAGTCGGGGTGTCTGTGCGACGTTTCGACGAGGTCTCACTCGTCATCTTCAGGCTGGTGCTTTCGGCTTCTTGTTACTGGAACAAGAAGCCGAAAGCACCAGCCTGAAGATGACGAGTGAGACCTCGTCGAAACGTCGCACAGACACCCCGACTCTTACACGGGAAGACACCCGAAGACACCAAAACCTGCATATATATATATATATATATATGCAGGTTTTGGTGTCTTCGGGTGTCTTCCCGTGTAAGAGTCGGGGTGTCTGGGCGACGTTTCGACGAGGTCTGACTCGTCATCTTCAGGCTGGTGCTTTCGGTTTCTTGTTACTGGAACAGAGCAGAATCTGGTGTTTGAGTTCCTATAAATACTGTTGAGGGGTGTGGTGTATAGCCTCCAACGTTCTGGGCAGAGAGGAAGTTCCTAGATTAGTGTGCCTTTTCTTCTTTTGTTCCTTAATTACTTGAGGGATATCTTGAGTGATTTCATGAGTGATATTCTGAATACCACTGGGTGGGTCATTAAGTGTAGATTAGTTGCTAAAGCTTTCGTGTCTTGACCTCTTGAGCTTGTGAAGAGTTTTTCTGAGAAGATGGCTGTGCTGCATTTAGTTGTGCTCTGGCTTGGCTTCGTGTATAGGGGCGAGCTGTGATTTTGTGCCTTGTGCCAGCCAGATCTGTGTAGGGATTGCAGGGGGGTGCAGCATCCGGAGGTGCCACTATAGTTTGGCTACTGGATGGAGTCTGTAATATGTCTGTGGAGAGGGTCTGGGTTTGGGTCTGGTGTGGTTGATTGGTGACGGCGTTCTGTGTGCCTCTGGTTCTGGTGTCGGTTTTTGTGGGGAGGGCTAATTTCCAGATGTCTGGCAGGCGGGACGTGTCGTCACGCTTGTTCATGTTGTGAGGGTGTTTCTCTATCTCGATGGCTTCCATGATTATTCTCTTGTGGTGATGTTCCATGTTAAAGAGCAATTTGGAATCTGCAAAATTAATTTCGTGTCCTGTTTCTTTCATGTGTTGGAAAAGAGAGGAAGTTTTTTCTTCTTTTTTGACGGCATTCTTGTGTTCTGCGATACGTGCATTTATTCGTCTGTTTGTTTGTCCAATGTACGTGGCTGGGCAGACTTTGCAGGGTATTTCATAGACCCCTTGGTTTTCCAGCTGGATTTTGTCTTTTGGGTTTCTGAGGATATTGGCTATTTTTGGGTTGGTGCAGAAGGCTGTTTTGATATTGTGTTTATGGAGGATTTTGCTAATTTTGTCTGTAGTGCCCTTGATATAAGGAAGGAGGGCCATGCCATTGTTTTCTTCTGTGTCTTGGTTTTTGGGGGGTGTTTCTTTTTGGATTAGCTTCGTAACCCTGTTTTTCTGGTATCCATTGGCGATTAACACATTTGAGAGATTCTGTAACTCAGTTGTCAAGTGGTCTTTGTCAGCCAGGCGTTTGGTTCTGGAGATGAGAGTCTTGGCTACGGAGTTTATTTGTGCAGGGTGGTGGTGTGATTGTGCATGTAAGTAGCGGTTGGTGTGTGTTTTTTTTCTACCGGAAAAAAACACACACCAACCGCTACTTACATGCACAATCACACCACCACCCTGCACAAATAAACTCCGTAGCCAAGACTCTCATCTCCAGAACCAAACGCCTGGCTGACAAAGACCACTTGACAACTGAGTTACAGAATCTCTCAAATGTGTTAATCGCCAATGGATACCAGAAAAACAGGGTTACGAAGCTAATCCAAAAAGAAACACCCCCCAAAAACCAAGACACAGAAGAAAACAATGGCATGGCCCTCCTTCCTTATATCAAGGGCACTACAGACAAAATTAGCAAAATCCTCCATAAACACAATATCAAAACAGCCTTCTGCACCAACCCAAAAATAGCCAATATCCTCAGAAACCCAAAAGACAAAATCCAGCTGGAAAACCAAGGGGTCTATGAAATACCCTGCAAAGTCTGCCCAGCCACGTACATTGGACAAACAAACAGACGAATAAATGCACGTATCGCAGAACACAAGAATGCCGTCAAAAAAGAAGAAAAAACTTCCTCTCTTTTCCAACACATGAAAGAAACAGGACACGAAATTAATTTTGCAGATTCCAAATTGCTCTTTAACATGGAACATCACCACAAGAGAATAATCATGGAAGCCATCGAGATAGAGAAACACCCTCACAACATGAACAAGCGTGACGACACGTCCCGCCTGCCAGACATCTGGAAATTAGCCCTCCCCACAAAAACCGACACCAGAACCAGAGGCACACAGAACGCCGTCACCAATCAACCACACCAGACCCAAACCCAGACCCTCTCCACAGACATATTACAGACTCCATCCAGTAGCCAAACTATAGTGGCACCTCCGGATGCTGCACCCCCCTGCAATCCCTACACAGATCTGGCTGGCACAAGGCACAAAATCACAGCTCGCCCCTATACACGAAGCCAAGCCAGAGCACAACTAAATGCAGCACAGCCATCTTCTCAGAAAAACTCTTCACAAGCTCAAGAGGTCAAGACACGAAAGCTTTAGCAACTAATCTACACTTAATGACCCACCCAGTGGTATTCAGAATATCACTCATGAAATCACTCAAGATATCCCTCAAGTAATTAAGGAACAAAAGAAGAAAAGGCACACTAATCTAGGAACTTCCTCTCTGCCCAGAACGTTGGAGGCTATACACCACACCCCTCAACAGTATTTATAGGAACTCAAACACCAGATTCTGCTCTGTTCCAGTAACAAGAAACCGAAAGCACCAGCCTGAAGATGACGAGTCAGACCTCGTCGAAACGTCGCCCAGACACCCCGACTCTTACACGGGAAGACACCCGAAGACACCAAAACCTGCATTCCTGTACCCGTGAAAATCTACGAAAGCATATATATATATATATATATATATATATATATATATATATATAAAAGGCGGGAGCATTTGCCACCTTTGCCCCTGCTACATGACTCCCCTTGGGTTGTATCCAAAGTAGAGCTGCACGGACAGCGCAGGTATTTCTGCTTGCACAAGGGAATGTTCTCTCCCTCTCTTCCCTCCTTCCTGTTCTCGGGCTCTTCCAGCCCTCTGTTGTATGTGCAGGGGGAGAAGAGAGGGGAAGCAGAAATCCTTGCCCTGGTGGGCTGAACTAGTTGAACATTGCCCATGGGCTCTTCAGAAAAGCCCTGCTGGACCAACCCAAATGCTCATCTAGTCCAGCATCCTGTCCTCACTGTGGCCAACCAGATACCTATAGGAAACCTGCAAGCAGGACATGAGCGCAACAGCATCCTCCCCAGTTGGGCTCCACCGAATCTCGCATTCAGAGGCATACTGGCCTTCCTACTGGAGGTAATACACAATCATCATGGCTAGAAGCCATGGGCAGCCTTAAGCTCCATGATTTTTTTCCTAATCCCCTTTTAAAGTCATCTAAGTTGGTCATTACTCTATCGTGTGCTTGTGAATTTATTAATACTACTACTGCTACTACAACTGAATCTACATGTGTATCAAGGTAATTTACAAACATATAATGGAGGCAGCTAAAATGGTTTTAAAACACAACAACAACAATGCATAAATAACTGGATAGGTTTAAAAATTAACTATGGGCTGGCCGAAGAAGTACATCTTCCAACCTTCAGCTTCTTTTGAAGACCCCAGGTTCTAGTGTTGTCACTAAGAGAATGTAAGCTTCCCGATAATCCCTAGAATTTATCTTTTTGCAGCTGACACACACTGGTTTGACAGTTTCATTGAGCCATACACAAGATCTGTTTCCTTCACCACCAGTTCAGACCCCATAAGAGTATAGTGAAGCTGGGAATATTTTGCTCAAATTTACTTGGCCTAGTATACCTGAAGGAGCATCTCCACCCTGATCATTTTGCCCAGACACTGAGGTCCAGTGCCGTGGGCCTTCTGGCGGTTTCCTCATTGCGTGAAGTGAGGTTACATGGAACCAGGCAGAGGGCCTTCTCGGTAGTGGCACCCACCTGTGGAATGCCCTCCCATCAGATGTCAAGGAAATAAACAACTATCTGACTTTTTGAAGACATCTGAAGGCAGTTTAGGGAAGTTTTTAATGTTTGATGTTTTATTGTGTTTTTAATATTCTGTTGGAAGCCACCCAGGGTGGCTAGGGAGGCCTGACCAGATGGGCAGGTCATAGGAATAATTTGTTGTTGTTGTTGTTGTTAACACATGTTTACATTGAATCACATCTGCCATTTTAATGCCCATTTACCAAGTTTTGAGAGATCCTTTTGGAACTCCTCACAATCACTTTTTTTCCTCGCCACTCTGCACAATCTGGTGTCATCCGCAAACTTTGCCACATCACTGCTCAACCCTAAACTGAGATGATTTAAGAAGAGATTCTTTAAAGGCCTCTCAGCTGTAATTTATATCTGTCTTCCATCATCTCCAGCCGACATGGCCAATAGTCAGGAGTTATGGGAGGTGCAGTCCAACAATGTCTGGAGGTCCACAAGTTCCTGACCCTGCTCAAATCACTATCAGTTTATCACCAACCACTAAAATTCAGCACAATTCAAAAGACTCAAAGCACTTTGGGAAAACCCCCAGGTCTGCAATGCATAGAAAAAGAAGATTCCATGACTGCAGGTTAATGTTCTTCGGGTGTTTGTTTGTTTGTTTTGTATAATGCCATTATCAGACATAAAGCTTTAATTTAATGGAGGCAACTAACAAGATCAATCCACATTCCCAATTATTATGCTGAAGTCTCTGCACTTAAACCAATTTAGTCCCATTAACGTCAGTAGGACTACAATGGCTTAAAATCCTACTATTTCACCTTAGCTGGACTGTGGATCTGACCTTGAAAATGCTTAATGTAATTGTTACAAAACACAGCTGAACCTCCTCCTCTGTCATATAGATAGATAGATAGATAAGGTTGGCACATTCAGAGGAGATACATGGTCTTTGCAGACAGTATGTTAAGTGACTTATGTGAAATACTTATATTGTACAGCGGTATTTCAGACAGTAGCAGCTACAGTAATCTAAGCAAAACCAGAGCCAAAGGAAGATTAATCCATCGCAGTTAGACGTTCTATTTTAAGCAGCAGGAGCAAATGTCTAGTGGCTGCACACACACTAAGCTTTCTGCAACACACTACTCCAGTTTGGTGCCTGATGAAAAGGAGCCCTGTAATGAATCTTAAGATTGTAACTCACGCTGTGCCTGTCACACTGGTGCTATTGGCATGCAGAGACTGCAGGGAGGACCATTTGGTTTTCCCTTATTATTCTACAACACTTAACTATTTTTAGGAACTTTAAAAATAAGGCAGGATCCCTCCTTCCACCTGTGCAAAAGATGCAGAAGGCAATATTCCCTTCCAGAGCCAGACCCTTGCATTTCGCAGGGTGCCATTCCGGAATGACCCCTGACTTTACGAAGGACCTTTTTCAGAGGTGAGGGAGGAATGCTTCTGGAGGTGAAAACACCTATTTATATGCATAAATGCCACTTCCGTTGCTTTCCAGATTATGCTGATACGTCCCCAAATTCTTTGTGTTGGCGTCTCCTATGTCTGAAATATGCACATTTCACCAGTGCTTTTTTAAGGTACAACATGTTTCATTACTATTGTACACTTGGCCCTCTTTGTCATGAGCATGGAGCGGGTGGCGCTGTGGTATAAACCACTCAGCCTCTTGGGCTTGCTGATCAGAAGGTCGGCGGTTCGTATCCATGCAACGGGGTGAGCTCCCAATGCTGTGTCCCAACTTCTGCCAACCTAGCAGTTCAAAAGCACACTAGTGCAAGTAGAGAAATGGATACCGCTGTGGCAGGAAGGTAAATGGTGTTTCCGTGCACTCTGGTTTCCGTCACGGTGTTGTGTTGTGCCAGAAGCAGTTTAGTCGTGCTGGCCACATGACCTGGAAAGCTGTCTGTGGACAAACATTGGCTCCCTCAACCTGAAAAGCGAGATGAGCACCACAACTCCATAGTTGCCTTTGACTGGACTTAACCGTCCAGGGGTCCTTTACCTTTACCTTTATCATGAGCAGTTTTTGTGTACCCATGCTCCACCCTTTGCTGTGGCAATGCTTCTCACTTTGAAAAGTAATTGAGTATAAAATGTACCATAAGCAGTGCCTTTCAGCCTTAGAATCACGGATCATGATTGAGTCAAATTTAGGCACTTTAAAGTGACACTGTGTTCAATAGAGACACAGAAAAATGCCTTAGACCCATTGTCAGGGAACTGACATCGGAGGAAAGGGAAGTGGTAGGGCTCCCAGAGACTGGGAGAGAGTCAACAGCCAAAGCAGGGACCAGTAGGGGGAGCGCGGGGTCTCTGGAGGAGGATCTCAGTAATGCTGAGAGAGACGCAGCAGCCCAGGCAGGAAGCAGAAGGGGAGAGAAAGGGGTGAGAGACACTTCGAGCGAAAATAGCGGGGAGGTGTCAGAAGCAACTGCAGGGAGACCTATGCTTCGCCGGAAGCTGTCACGTCGTGAGTCCAGGAGACGCGTTTCCGTTAAGGAACTTCTTTGCTGGAAGCGCTTCCGCAGACAGCCACTGTCGGACTCTACAAGTGACTAGAGCAGACATGTCTGAGGAGCTCTGTCACACACAGAGGTTTGTGGGGTCGCACAAACTCTGAAGGGGCACTATTTTAAGCACAAGCAGCTAATCATCCCCTGACAGCAGTCCGACAGTCTCTGTACGCTGCCTGTGCAGGAGAAGGCATCATGAGCGACCCAGCAGGAGCCGGAGCCGCAGGGGGTGGAGCTGGTCCAAGCTTGGAAGACAGATACCGAGCATTGGAGGTCCAACTTGCGCTGCAGACGGCGAGGCTCGAGGAGAGGAGGGCTCAAGATGCAGACAAGAAGGGGAGAACCACTCAGTTCCCCAGAAAGGTACCAGGATTAGTGCAGAAGTTTGGGGGGGACCCCAAGGATTACCATGCCTTTAGGACTGAAATGCAATATGCCCTGAATGTGCAGTTTGATGAGTTCCCTGATGAGGAATCCCGAGTTGCTTTCGTAATTGGGCATCTTGAGAAGGGGGCGCGAGATTGGGTTCGACCCCTGATGGCAACGCACAACGATATCCTGAAGGACACTATGAAATTCTTTCGTGCAATGGATATCATGTTCTCCAGCGATATTGAGGAGGGGGTAGTGCGCAGACAGCTAATGGCTTGCAAGCAGGGAAGCAGATCTGTCCGTGAGTACTGGACTGAATTTACCATGCTGATTCACAGATTGGGGTGGGATTTATCGGCAGCACCCATTCAGATGCTATTTGAAGAAGGTCTTTCTTCAGCTGTGAAAGACGAGCTGGCCAGGAGCCCCAGGGCGGTGTCTATGGATCAGCTGACCAAATCTGCGCTGACCATTGGAGCGCGCCAGGAGGCAAGAGCCTTGGAGAGGCGGGAAGGGAGAGGGGAACGTTGGAAGGAGTTACGCATTCCAGACATTCCTGAGCCAGCGTTCCCGCCGGCAGAGCCGATGGAAATCGGAACAGCCCGAGCGCGCGCAGTTTCAAAGCCCAGTGAGGGGGCGAAGAAGGAGGGAAAGGGACCCCGGAAATGCTATCTCTGCCAACAGCCAGGCCACTTTGCCAGAGTCTGCCCCCAGAGGAAGGAATGGCAAGGGATGGTGGGAACTGTTGAGGGGGAAGAGCAGGGAGAAACGGAGCAGGTAAAAGCCAACGCCTGGTTGCCAGCAGGGCACTGCAGCCAGGCCAAAGAGCAGTGAAAGTGCCCCTTTCCCAAGTGCCAGTGCCAGAAGCTCCTCGACCTGCTCTAGTGATTGAAGTGTCGCTAGAGTTGCAAAATGGACACCCCCTAAAAATAAAGGCGCTGTTGGACTCAGGCAGCTCCTGCAATTTCATGAGCAAGGAGTTTGCGGCTGAACACCAGATACAGACTATCCCCTTAAGCAACCCCCTGCAGGTGACCACGATCGATGGCAGAGAACTGTTGGGAGGAGGCGTCAGCTTGCAGACCATCCCAATGATAATGAGGGTGGCAAGGCACACAGAACTGATAGCGTTTAATGTGGCCACCTTGGGAGGCGCTCCCATTATTTTGGGAATGAGCTGGCTAGCCCTACATGATCCGCTGGTGGGCTGGCATCAAAGAGTGGTTTCCTTCGGTTCCGCACATTGCTTAGAACACTGCAGGGGGGAAAAGGGGTCAGCAGGGGCCCAAGCCACCCTAGCAGGGACGGAAGTGATGGAGAAGGGGAAGGTGCCATCACAGTATGCTGATCTCAGCGACGTGTTCAGCGAGAAGGAAGCTGACCAACTACCCCCGCATAGGCCCTTTGATTGCCAGATCAATTTACTCCCTGGAGCACAGCTTCCTGTAGGCAGGTTGTATGCCATGTCAGACAGGGAGATGCAGGAGTTGCGAGCGTTCATTGACAAGAACCTGAAGAGAGGCTTCATCAGAGAGTCCAAGGCAGCGGGGGGTAGCCCAGTGTTTTTTGTGGATAAAAAGAACACGGACAAGCCGAGACTGGTATGTGACTTTCGGGCCCTAAATGCAGTGACAGAGCCGGTGGCTTTTCCTATGCCCAGGATTGATGATATTTTGACCAGGGTGCGAAAAGGAAAGATTTTTACAAAGCTGGACCTAAGGGGGGCGTACAACCTGATACGTATAAGGAAAGGGGATGAATGGAAGACCACCATGTTCACCCCTTTGGGGGCATTTGAATATCTCGTTATGCCTTTTGGATTACAAGCAGGCTCCGCGTGTTTTCAAGCCTTTATGAACCATGTACTGGGGCCTTTGCTCTACAAGAATTGCGTGGCCTTCTTAGATGACGTGTTGGTGTATTCGGAGAATGAGGAGCAACATGTGAGAGACGTCAGAGAAGTGTTGAGCAGGCTGCAAGCCAACAGACTGTGGGTGAAACTGGAGAAGTGTCAGTTTCATACCAAGGAGGTGGAATTCCTGGGGTACCGCTTGTCAGACAAGGGGTTGGCCATGGACCCCGGCAAGGTTCAAGCGGTGCTGGAATGGAAAACCCCCAAGACTAAGAAGGATGTGCAGAGGTTCCTAGGGTTTGGAAACTTTTATCGTAAGTTCATCCGAAACTTCGCTCACCTGACGGCGCCCATCACGGACTGTCTCAGCAGCAAAAAGAAGTTTGTTTGGACGGGGGAGGCGGAGCGAGCGTTTGAGGAACTGAAAAAGGCCTTCGCCTCTGACGAACAACTTCTACATGTGGATTTACAAAAAAAGCTGAGGGTCGAAACAGACGCTTCTGACAGAGCCATAGGGGCGGTGCTTCTTCTGCAGCCGGGGAAGGAGGGGTCCGAGTGGCGACCGTGTGCCTTCTTTTCGCGAAAGCTGAACAAATCTGAGAGAAACTACACGGTGTACGACCGGGAACTTCTTGCGATTTATGAGGCCTTCCGGAGATGGAGGCACCTACTAATTGGTGCACAACAGAAGGTGCAAGTACGCACGGACCATAAGAATCTAGAGTATTGGAGAACTGCGCGAGTGCTCAACCAACGGCAGTTGAGATGGGCCCAGGAGTTCTCCAAATTTAACTTTGAGATTTGTTACGTACCAGGCCAGGAGAACGTTAGGGCGGACGCTCTATCACGCAAACCTGAATATTTGGAGGGAGAGGGTGCACCCGAAGAGACCCATGTCATTCCCGAGGATCGCTGGGTGTGTGGGGCGGCACTGGTGGGGCTAAGGGAACTGATAGAGGGAACGGTGCAGGATGAATATGCCCAGGACAAACTCAGGGGTCTCAGGAGGGAGGGAGACAAACCCGGGGGTTTTGAGGAGAGAAACGGGGCGTTGTACTACAAGGGAGCGTTATACGTACCTGAAGGAGAATTGAGGGAAAAGGTACTCAAGCAACTGCACGATAGCCCCACAGCAGGGCATTTTGGGCAACACAAAACCATGTGGCTGGTTACCAGGGAATTCTGGTGGCCCAAGGTCAGGGAAGATGTGCGGGAGTATGTGAGAGGGTGTGACCGATGTCAACGAGCCAAGGGGGAGAGGCGGGCACCGGCAGGTTTATTAGAACCACTACCCACGCCGGAAAGACCATGGGAGGCAGTGGCAATAGATTTTATGACTGATCTGCCCAGGTCCAAAGGGAAGACAGCCATTATGGTTGTGGTAGACCTGTTAACCAAGATGGCCCACTTTATAGCCTGCTCACATGCGGTCACAGCAGAAGAAACCGCTAAATTGTTTGTGGAAAATGTGTTTAGATTGCATGGTGCCCCCTTGAGGGTGGTTTCGGACCGAGGGAAACAATTTACTTCCAGGTTCTGGAGGAAGCTCATGAGCTTATTGCATGTAGAGGTGAATTTTTCCACTGCCCGCCATCCAGAAACCAACGGGCAGGCGGAAAGAGCTAATGGTGTCCTCCAGCAATATTTGAGGTGTTATGTGAATGACAGAGAGAATGATTGGGTGGAGAAGCTGGCGTTGGCAGAATTTGCCTATAACAATGCGGAGAACGTGTCCACGGGAATGAGCCCTTTTTTGGCCAATCACGGGTGTCATCCCCGAGCCTTCCCAGGGGGGGAGGGGGAGAACTGGAGCGTTCCAGCCGCAGAACAGTTCGTTGAAGAAATGGAAGCGATCCATCGCCAGCTCCAACTTAATTTAAACAGGGCGAAGGAGGAATATAAGAGGCAGGCAGACAAAACCAGAAGGGAAGGAGAAAGCATTAGGGTGGGGGACCAGGTGTGGTTGTCCACCCAAGGGTTACCATTTAAAGGAGGTTGTAAGAAGTTAAGACCCAAAAGGCTGGGACCATTTGAAGTCACGCAACAGGTCAACCCAGTGGCTTTCAGACTCCGGTTACCTAACCACATGAAGTTGCACCCAGTGTTCCACAGATCATTGCTGTCACCGTATATAGGGGACAGAGAGGGGAGGGTCAATAGGGGACCAGCTATGGAGGAAAAAGAACACAGCTACCATGTAGCGGAGATTCTCGATTCCAGGTGGAGGGGAGAGCAAGTAGAGTATTTGGTAATGTGGGAAGGGGAGCCGGAGTCGGAAAACACTTGGGTCAGGGCAGAGGATGTAGATGACGAGGTTTTGATTGAAACTTTTCATCAGAGATTCCCTCGGAAACCCCAGCCAGTGGCGAGGTTCCGGAGGGAATACTTCGCCACCACCGACGAAGAAGAAGAGTTGGAGGGGTTCGCTGATTCCGAGGTGGAGGAGGATTCAGCGAGTCGGAACGAAGACCGATGGAGGGAAATGTTCGAGACGTCGGAAGATGAAGAGGATTCTTTTAGGGGTTTCAGCTCCTCACCGCCCAGAGGAGAGAGTAGGGGCGGGGGAGAGGGGGGCCCTGGAGGGGAGGTGGATGTCAGGGAACTGACATCGGAGGAAAGGGAAGTGGTAGGGCTCCCAGAGACTGGGAGAGAGTCAACAGCCAAAGCAGGGACCAGTAGGGGGAGCGCGGGGTCTCTGGAGGAGGATCTCAGTAATGCTGAGAGAGACGCAGCAGCCCAGGCAGGAAGCAGAAGGGGAGAGAAAGGGGTGAGAGACACTTCGAGCGAAAATAGCGGGGAGGTGTCAGAAGCAACTGCAGGGAGACCTATGCTTCGCCGGAAGCTGTCACGTCGTGAGTTCAGGAGACGCGTTTCCGTTAAGGAACTTCTTTGCTGGAAGCGCTTCCGCAGACAGCCACTGTCGGACTCTACAAGTGACTAGAGCAGACATGTCTGAGGAGCTCTGTCACACACAGAGGTTTGTGGGGTCGCACAAACTCTGAAGGGGCACTATTTTAAGCACAAGCAGCTAATCATCCCCTGACACCCATAGTCCATCCACCTCAGTATTGTCCACATGCACTGACAACGACCTTCTGGTATTATAGACAGAGGTCTCTCCCAAACCTATTTGGAAATGGCAGGAAATGAACCTGGGACCTTCTGCATGCATAGTGTAGGTGATGCTCCACAACTGAGCTACAACCTTTCCCTGTGTGGTTAACATAAGTTAACCAAGTAACTGAACCTCTCCAATGGGACCAAAGAGTGCTTGACTTCAGCTGGATCGTACTCATAGCTTGTAGCTAGCAGTTATGTAGGAGGATATGTTTAGAAGTTGTTAAAGATAGACAAGGAACATCTACAGCCCAGAAGTTCTTGTAATGAAAGCAAAGATCAGAGACAGGGCCATTAGCAATGTTCCATCCTTTTGCAATGGAATGGATGCCAGCAGCGATGTATGATTAATGCCCTCAGACATTGGAGGGTTCTTTCTATTTTGAGGTAGTTACTTTAAATGTAAAGCCAGATAGACAGTGCTTGGATTGAGTGTGTCAGGGCTATGAAGATAGGGGAGAGGAAGATAAGCGGATTAAGGTGGACTTGTGACCTTTCCTTGCACATATTTAGGGAAACAATTGTGAGAAAGTGTGTAAAAAAAAATTGTATAAACTACCGTAAATAACAACTGGATACTCCCCCAAAGCAGTCAATAACAATCATTTGTAAGAACCTTTATCTAGATTATGTGTGTTATTTCAAAGCCAAATATCAAATTTAAAGGAAAAGGCAGTTGTGGTCATTGTGGTAACATTTGTAAACATAGTAAAACAGCTGTGTTGTGTTCTGATAAAGGTTGGGGGGGAGATATCTGGATTCAAAACTTGTAAGTGGCAGATGCACCTGTGAACATAGCTTTGTTGTTGTGAAGGTCTAGTATAAGGCTCCAATTTAAAGGCTGAGATACTTTTGAGGGAGTTGTCTTCCCACGGCATCCTAAGATCCATTTGGGTGGTCCAGCTGAAATGGTAAAGTCAGCCATTTACTCTCCTCACAGGGCTGCTTCAAGGGAGTGTATACCACCGCAAGCTCCTCAACAAAGAGCTGGGTAAAATTTTATTTCTTCGAGTTAGTTTGCAACCTTCACTGAAATCCTAGAGTCATAGAATTGAAGAGCTGGAAGGGACCCTGAGAGTCATCTCATACCCCTGGAAAGACACATCTAGAATTGTGCTGCACTTTCAATTGCCCATTGAGAGCCAGTGTGGTGTAGTGGTTAAGAGCGGTAGTCTCGTAATCTGGGGAACCGGGTTCGCGTCTCCGCTCCTCCGCATGCAGCTGCTAGCTGACCTTGGGCCAGTCACACTTCTTTGAAGTCTCTTAGCCCCACTCACCTCACAGAGTGTTTGTTGTGGGGGAGGAAGGGAATGGAGAATGTTAGCCGCTTTGAGACTCCTTAAAAGGAGTGAAAGGCAGGCTATCAAATCCAAACTCTTCTTCTTCTTCATTTCTTGATGCCAAATGTGAGCTCCTTAGAAAGTCATGAGGCAGTCACGCATCGCTCAAAAACAGCCAAATGGCAACCCTGCTAATACTCATAGCAGTATGGTTTGACTCTGTTTAGAAAAAACTACTTTATGGAGGAAATTAATACTGAGCAGAAGAAAAGCCCAAGCACTGCACACCACATCTCTTCCTTAGTAAGCTAAGGGTTAATCATGCTAAAGGAGCTGAGAATGGAATTCAGCGTCATGCAGGAAGGAGGGGCAAAAAGTTCTGCTCTGCCTAATATTGCTTGCTTTATCTCTGAAGGGAAGAGATCTTTCTTAGCATTGCTATTAGTCTGACAGCACCGCTAGAGGGACCAACTCATGTTTAAGAGCTAGATGTAATCTGAATTGATGAACTTGACATGTCCCAAATGATTAGTCCAAAGCACAGCATCCAATATTCCGAGTTCATCTAGCATATACCATTCTCTGTCTCTTTACCCCTGTCCCTGCCAGCCGCCATTTCCTTGCTAATTCTGTCCAAGGTAGGACCCCGCTCCTGATATCCATCCTTCACAGGATATGCAGAAGTCTTTGACATGCAGCAGTGTTACATTGTCCAGATAGAAAATAAATGAATTGGTTTTGGTAGTACCAGCAATGTACTTCGCAAATATCTTTTTAAAAACCAAGAAACCAAATTGCTTACTCGATGAGTGTTCTCTTCTGCGTAGAAATGCAATTAGAGATGCATTAGGACTTGTTTAGCAATGTGTTCCCTTCATAGTTTAGACTCTGTGGGATAGTCTGTAGTACTTTCAAAAAGAGCAGCTTACCCTGATATCTAGTCTGTACGTAACAGGTAGAAGGAGTCCTGTTGCTGTGGGTTGAGGAGTCAGAGCAGTGGCTGGAGGGGTCATAGAGTGACTTTGGGCAAATTGCCATCTCTAAGCATAATGCTGCAATCCAATGCACTCTTATCTGGGAGTAAGCGCCACTGAACACAGTATGACCTACACTTGAGTGAATGCAATGGTGCAGCTGCAAGATTTTAGATGGCCATGCATGCTGCTTCAGTTGTGAATCACACACTTGACATATCCCTCCCCTCCCCCCCATTCCCTGCTTTACATCCTTATTCCCTTCTTCTGCATTCCTGATACATCAGAGCACAAAAACAAACAAACCAAAGTTGCCAGCCCTGATAGAAAGAGAAATACTCTGACCATCTGAAGTTGCACATTGTAAATTCACTTACATCATAGCACCCATCATGACCACAGGAACAAAATGGGGCTTGCTTCTGCTGTCCTAATGCGGAACACATTCATTTGGAAATAAGTGCCATTTTGTTGTAGAAAAGGAGAATATATTTTTCAAGGCGAAATAATGAAATGAGTGCGTGTAAACTGTATACATGCCTGGCCAGCTACCCCTCGACTGTAAACACTTCTGAAATTAAATTTCTGAAAACTGATAGGTCAGTGGTCTGGTTGCACACTCTGGTTTTCTCCTCCCTTCTCCCCATTGCACCCCACAGTTGTAGCATATAGGAGTGAGTTTATGGATACAATCATAAACTTAGAAAGGTAAGTACTACTAAAACAAATACTTACTTCCAAACATGAATACGTTGGAGGGTTCCAACACTGGGTTAAGGCAGGAGTGGAGACCCTTTAATGCTCCAGATGTTTTGAACTTCAGCTCCAACTCCCATTAGCTCCACCCAACATGTCTAATGGTTAGGGGGAAGGGAAAATGGAGCCCAGCAAAAGGTTCCCTGACCCTGATCTAAGATCCTGGTGATGCCCTTGGACCTTTCCATCAATCTAGGCTTAATGCTGGACCATACGACATTGCTTTACGCCACTGGTCCATCGAGTTCAGAAGTATCTACATCAATAGGCAACAGCTCTCCAGAATTTCAGATGGAAATCTTTTTTCATTCCTACCTGGAGAGACCAGAGATTGAACCTTGGACCTTCTATAGGCACTGGATGTTTTCTACCACTGAACTCCAGCCCTTTCCTGCTATAACTATAGATGTTGTGACGAATGATTGCCACTGCACAGCATACAATGGGGCCAGGATGGGGTTGTGGGGTTCTGGTCTAGCAGCATGGCATCCTAAGATCCATTTGGGTGGTCCAGCTGAAAATTTGTTGCCACAATTGTGCCTGTTTTGTCACCCAGTAATTTAGAGTTTCACAGTTCTGCTCCACTTGGCATAATGAAAATACTTTAAGGGCTGCTATGCAAAGCTTTGGTATACATAAAGGCCATCTTTGAGCTTGCATGTGTATGTGATTTTAGGATTCCTGCATAACTGTGCACAAGGTTCTATCTAATTACTGCTTCTACATCAGGTTTGACCCTATCTGACAACATAAATGAGAGTTGAGAGAGGACCTATCTTTGCAATATTCCATCATAGAACTGATAAAAATAACACAGATGGTTCAAAGGTGTCGTTTTTCATATTTACCTGAGACTGTGCCTGGCATTCATTCCAGCTCATGACAAATAATGTTCTTCATCATCACAAGTGCTCCCACAGGAGAAACATTAAAGAAAGCTTGGTTTGAAGATGAAATAAATTTAAGTTTATATGTAGAAAGAAATAGAGAATTAAAGAAGACATGGCAACTCCAAAAAAAAATGTCAATTTTATGTTACAGATTCCAGTTGTACCTTGGAAGTTGAACGAAATCTGTTCCAGAAGTCCATTCAACTTCCAAAATGTTCAGAAACCAAAGTGTGGCTTCTGATTGGCTGCAGGAAGCTCCTGCAGCCAATCTGAAACCCCGGAAGCCCCATTGGACGTTCAGGTTCCAAAGAACGTTTGCAAATCTGAACACTCACTTCTGGGTTTGCAGCGTTCGGGAGTCAAAACGTTCAACTTGCAAGGCATTTGGGATCCAAGGTATGACTGTATTAGGAAATGGAAGCCTCCAAGTTAGGGAAGGCTGCACCTGATTATACTGCAAGCAGCCATCCTATGCTTCCATCCAGTTCATGCAACAACTTTCTCCCATCAGCAAATAAGTCCAAACAGTTCCCAAGGTCTTGAGTGAACACAACAAAACCACAAAATTTAAATAGGAGGGGAAATGGGCAGAGAAAACAGGCAGGGAATATACTAGTAGCAGCCTGTGTGTTGAGGCAGAGCCCCCTTCCATCACCTCATCACTGCAGCTTACCTGGGCAGGGCTGGGGTTGGGGTTTTGGTGGGGTTTGGGCACTGTGGGCACACCAGTGGCATTCCTATTGTTATGCCCATGCAGTCCCAACCTCAGAAATGTCCTGCCCTTCCCCAGCCACATCCTGATAAGTTGCATTGATGCTCCATATGGACTATTACTGGAATATGTATACCAGTTATGAATAGACAGATTGACCTGAAGCTTCCACATACTGTGTAAATCTTCCTCACAAACTTCATGTTTAACATTTATAATGCCAACAGCTAAGCACTTTGAAGGGTTTCGCCTTCACCAAATGCCTATGAGGCACAGTTATTATTATGGCTACCTGAAAGCTTCCCATTTTAAAAGATGACAGACACCAAGAAGATACAGTGGTACCTCATGCTACATACGCTTCAGGTTACATACGCTTCAGGTTACAGACTCCACTAACCCAGAAATAGTACCTCGGGTTAAGAATTTTGCTTCAGGACGAGAACAGAAATCATGCTCCGGTGGCGCAGTGGCAGCAGGAGGCCCCATTAGCTAAAGTGGTGCTTCAGGTTAAGAACAGTTTCAGGTTAAGAACGGACCTCCGGAACAAATTAAGTACGTAACCCAAGGTACCACTGTATTCAATAAATAAAGACACAAATACACTACAAAATGAGCAGCGTCAACAAAAAGTGTCGCAGCACAAGCTGACCTTTTAGTACTTGGGTACATAAAGAGCTGCCACAGATTGTTTTTGTTACCGTTCTAATTTAAAATGAATGATTAGCAGGGGGAGGAGGAGAAAGCCAAGCTGCCTTCCTCCATTCTTCACTTGCCATGCAGTTGCCAGGCCAACTGTGGTGACAGCTGATTGGCTGGCCGCCCAGTTCTTCTATCTTCTTTAGTCTCGTGACTGACATGGCATGGTGCGAAATGTTGTTCCATGAGCAGCTGGCATGAAGTCCAAAGAGGAAACCCCTTAAAGATGGCCTAGACAAGGTGTGGGGGTGGGAAGCATTGGTGGAAGTTACATCTGTCGTCTGTCATAGTAATATGTCCTTTAAAAAAATGTTACAAGCGAAAGCTAGTCTAAATGAACTTCTAAAGGTTTATTCATACCACATGATATATTAGAATAGTCTAGGACACATCAGTATATTCTAGATTTTACCACACAATTGGCTGTTGGTGTATTAGGACCTCTAAAATCTAGTTTGATGCAGGGGCCTCAGATCTGCATTTCTCAAAGCTATGGGTCCAAGAGTTGGGTTTACCCTTCTTTGGACCTGTTTTTTTAAAAACAAAAACAAAAACCCCAAACTAGATGTGGCTCAACCTGTGTTTGACTGGTTGCTAAACAAATAAAGAATTCTTGTCGTTTCACCTGGGTTAAAGGGAAAGTTTCACAGACCTATAAAAGGTTAGCTCTGAGTGGACTTTTTCCATATTCCATCAGATTCCAAATTTACCTCACATCTACCCCATGGATATCTGCTGGACACCTAACAATCTAGCATCATCATCATCATCATGGCTTCTGTATCCACTACCTAATGGCATCACTTCAAAATACATGAGGGCTTAAGGCCTCTGCACCTATAACTTGTGCAGCCTCTTACCCCAAAGCCCATATTACTTTTCTGAGGTGGGAGCAGCAAAGATTCTTTCCAGATTTCGGGGGGTGCAGGTTGTACAAACGCCTTTGATATTCCCCAGGCACATGTAGTCTATTCAAGGCATCATGGAAATTGCTAAGCTCAGGAGTCCTTGATCTTCTGACAAGGGTAAATGAAACCCAGATAAACATGAGAGTAGCCCAAAGCCTTGTTCACACTCTGTTCAGTTGGAAAGGAAAAGGCAATCTGGATATGGTGGCGGATTTTTCACTGGATTCTTCCTAGGTGATCAATCAAGACCTCACCTCCTGCTATCTGCTTTCTTCTTCTTGCCATCTGTTTATATGAATGTGCATGGCACCAAATTGCCTAACTATCCTGAAAGGCAGTTTCAACAATGCACATGTCTCATTAATCACTCAGAATGAAGGTGAGGGAACTGGAAGAAAGGGTGGCAAACAAATAAGAACAAGGGCACTGATCTATACAATATTTACAAAGTTATTGGTGACTTGTGCAAGTAATATTGAACAGTGCGGGTCCATGCATGCCCCTAATATCTACACCCAAGCTGAAGATATAATTCCAAGAAGACTTCATATCACATCAGCGTCTGCCCTCCCCGAACTTCTAATTAGGAGGTTAAAACACTGGTGGCTACACATGTGTTTCTATCAGTATGATCCTTAACACCAGCTGTATTCCAACAGTGAGGTTTCTGAGCACGTCATAGCCACAGCTGAGCCACACAAGGATCAAGGTTGTGCTGACACACTGATCTGTTTTTAGAAGGGGAAACAATGCGTTTACTCTTCTGACAGAAAATAAAAACATGTGGGGAACAATGACTGGAAAATTAGGAACGTTTAAGTCCCATTAATTTCAGAGGGAGAGTTAAATTATTGTATGTGTTGTCTGTTACATTTTACTTCTCCACTCTGTCTGCCTAAGGGAGTAAGAGCAAGATTTTTTAAAAGGATTTAAATAAATACATATATACATGCCTAAAACTCTCCCATTGAAATCAGTGGACTGCAATTCCAGACTCTTAGGCTTTGGTAGGGCATGTCTAAATATTCAAGCTCAGGGTAAAGAAAGGCTTGGCTCTTTCCTGCAAGTTCATTACTCTCTATTATACTGGACGCAAGTGGCAAGTGCTGACAGGATTGATGCTAAAATGAGGCCACTAAGAAACAAGAGGGTGGTCTCAGAATCCTCAGGGGAAATTGGAGTTTGTGAAAGTACAAACTATTTTTTTAAAAAAATAAAAAGTAAGTGTTAGGAAGAAGAAGAAGAAGAAGAAGAAGAAGAAGAAGAAGAAGAAGAAGAAGAAGAAGAAGAAGAAAATGAAACATCTGGAAACTGCCTAGTGGCATGCTCAATAACCACAAAATATTGAATTCCAATGGAAAAAGAAAAATATAGGAATGCCATGCTTGAGTTCCTCACCCTTACAGAATCTTGAGAAAGGGCATGGCTAGAATCCCTGGCCAAAGCACAATGGATACACTGAAACAATTTGTTGCAGGTACAAATTGCGTCTGTCTAGTTGTCAGGAAGCATGTATGAATCCAGTTTAATTATTGTATGGCTTTGGCTACAATCCTCAAAGCTCAACCAAAATTCAGATAAAATTTAATTAGTTAATTCAAATGAGGACACTGTGATCTCAATGGGCAAAAAATTATTTTTAAAGTCATTAATGGGGAACATTTCTCATTTAAAAGAAAATACCTTAAAAGTTAAGCACATCAAAGCAGGGCTGTATTGTAAGCTTTGCTAAAACAGAGACAGAAATCTTAGCTGCCCAATATTTTTATATTTTTTTTGCTTAGCACTAGCTGGATTTTGTCAGCTAGGGCAGAAAACTGCTGACATTCTGCTGCAGAAGCTAATCCTTTAAACAAAAGAAGGTGAATAGCTTGGTTTCCTGGTCCTTCCTAGAAGACTCAGCATTCAGAAAAGGGAAGAGATGAATAAGCTTTCCATTTGCTTTCTGTGAAGTGAAGTTACCATCCGTGGACTAAAGTTACAGGGGGTTTTTTTTAGGTTTTTTTTTTTTAAGGAGGAAAAAGGAGAGAGAAAGCTTCCTTCCTTTAACTCTGCTGATGTAACAGCAAACCACTTAGCAAGATATTGAGCCAAGATCTGCAGCCTCCTGCGCTGCTACCGTAGCTTTCTGTAACTACAGCACAAACAAATAATGTCAGGGCAGCAATTCATCTTGTGGGCCTGTTTCTGCTTACTAATCACTGGGGAAATCTCCCTGTAACTTTATAATCTGTATCTTGAAAGTGTTTAGAGAAATGATTCAGTTGAATTTTCTGCTTTGGGGCAACACTATTTCGTTATGCATTATGGATTCCCATGTGTATTAGAAATAGAATTGTAACCGGGACTCTACGCAGTTCAGTCAGGTAATCCTGTCTATCCTTGTTTACTTCACCCCCAAAGGTACTCTCCTCCATTGTCTCCTAGGATAGACAGATCCCGACAACAAACAAACCAACACCAACAAATTAAGCTCAACTCAATCCCACCTGAATTCGTTCATCCTTCCTTATAAGCCATATTTTACCTTCCAGAGCTCCACTGTCTGAAATACTAAACACAACCAGGGCTGTCTTTACCCGGGAGTGCAAGGGGTGTGGAGCACCCGGGCACTGAATTCTGAGGGGTACCAGGCACCCGCCGCTGAAACCGCCTGAGCTCTTAACTATCAACCTGCTATGAAATAATAAATAATTTTAATCAAGTTAGAAAAACAAAGCACATATATACAGTGATACCTCGGGTTAAGTACTTAATTCGTTCCAGAGGTCCATTCTTAACCTGAAACTGTTCTTAACCTGAAGTACCACTTTAGCTAATGGGGCCTCCTGCTGCTGCCGCCGCGCCGCTGGAGCACAATTTCTGTTATCATCCTGAAACAAAGTTCTTAACCTGAGGTACTATTTCTGGGTTAGTGGAGTATGTAACCTGAAGCCTATGTAACCCGAGGTACCACTGTACCTAGGTATTACCGAAATGTATACCTACTTTTTCACTACAGGACTTTCGACTTTGTGCCCCCATTTACCAAAAACGCACCGCACCAGCGGCGGCGCTTCTATTTCACAACGGTGGTGCTTGTCAGACTCAACCACGGCGTTTGTCATTCTCACTGTGCCATGCACGCAAAATTAACTAAATTTGGGGGCTCTGGGTGGATCTTTGTACCCCGACGGCACATATGTTAAAGACGGTCCTGAACACGACACACTGTACATTCTGGGTATGAAGAGCAAAGACAAATGCCTGATTGTCATTATATTTTAATTGCCTGGCACCTTCCTTCCACCACCGAGCAGATCGCACTAGTACCAGTAACATTTCTTCTCATAAATTAACATGCATAAATGTGACAGGAGATTTTCCTTTCAGCCTCAGCTGCGGGGACATGTATATATATTGGAGCAGGAGGCTCTTTCCACCAGGGCTTGTCTACTTTTGCAGTGCAAGAGAACATGGCATGCTGCAGATCTTCTCTCAATTACTTTGGGAGATGTTACCTTAGATATAACTCCTTATGACTAACCCCATTGGGAAATGTTATTGTCAGTTCACAGGTAATCCATCCTCTCAGCATACTTGCCAATGCAATGGTAACAAGGGCCAAGAGGTAAGAAAATAATGAGAGAATCATCTCACTGCAGCTCTCTTGCTCTGATACATCCTTTGCAAGGTAGCAGAGTTTGGATATTCATCACGCCTAATTAAGTCCAATTTTGTCTCATGGCCTCTGATACTAACTCAGAATAGCTCAGCAGGCACTCTAGGCTAAGGATGGGGAAGAAATATGAGTCGGTTCACATTGAAAGGCAAACCTGCCCAATTCATACTTTTCAAAACAATATGCAGGCTGACACACCACCATTCTTCAGAATTCATGCTTATCTGAATCTTGCAATGCAGGTATCAGGCTCCTGGGATTTGGCTCCCCCACCCTTTTTTTGGCCATAGATAAGCAGGACAAAGCGAAAAGAGTCCCTTACCATTTAAAGAGTCTTTAATGATCACAGCAAAAGAACAAAGCATCTATTCTTGGAATTAAGGTGTTCCCAATTAAGGATTCCACCCACTCCCCCCCCCAGTCACTTCCATCTTGCAACCTGGTCTCACAACCACCCTGCTTTTTGTGTAGCCCCCTTATCTGCTCTATGTGACCTTGGACTGATAGGCTGAAATCTTTCCAGTGAGAGACAGTCTGTTAGCTCTCTCTCTTCCTGTTTTTCTTCATTTTGCTGTTCACCCCCCAGTTCTTCCCAACTTTTGTCTTCAGAACTATGCCCCTCTGCAAACCACTGTTCCAAATCTATACTGCTCCACTCCTCCTGGGCAGCTTCAGGATCCTTGTCAGCAGCAGCAGGAGGGGGAGGTTCCTACCATTCCTCATCAGAGCATTACTCCTCAGCCTGGTCTCTGACAGCAGGTCTGCAACCAAACAATGTTTACAAAAATGCATGTATTAGGGCAGGGATGTCCAACACATTGATCACGATCTACTGTTTGATCCATGTGAGGTTTTGGTAGATCGTAGTCAATTGCTGGCCCCCTTTCCAGCCACGGCCCCTCTCCCTGCACAGGCCTCTATTGTTGCAGAAGGGAAGCCGGAGTTTAGAAACGGAGGCTGTTATCTGCCAACGATCGTAAGGTTAGTGGCTGCTTATATTTGTCCCTCAGAAGAGCTGCAAAAAATCCCAGACCCCCCAAAAAAACTTTGAGATTGCAGTCTCTCAGGAGTTGGCCGCCCCTGTATTAGGGGAAAGTGTGCATAAAAAATGAATATATTAGAGGAAGTAATATACAAAAATGCTTCGTGTTAGGGAAAATTGCTTGCAAAAAAATATGTATATCAGTCAAAACTACCTACAAAAATGAGTTTATTCTGAGAAATTTGCACTACAAGGCTGGTGGATTTTCACAAACATTTTTAATGAAAAAAATCACAAATTGCTGCAGTAATATGGAAAACTCAACTTAAGACTGGAAAAAATAATATCCTTTAATTCTTAGCCAATCCTGTTTTTGAACATTGGTTGCCAATTTACTTCCAGGCAATGTGCTCACAATAGTGCATAAAGCCCTAAATCAGTGGTTCCCAAACCTTTTCAGCCGACCACCCCCTTGGTTCCATAAACTCATCCTTCATGCCCCCTACCCTACCCTATAAAAAGATAGGGGTTTTTTGTTGTTGTTGTTTGGTGGGGGGAGGTGGAAGTGAAGTTGAATAAAGGTAAAGGTACCCCTGCCCGTACGGGCCAGTCTTGCCAGACTCTAGGGTTGTGCACTCATCTCACTCTATAGGCTGGGAGCCAGCGCTATCTGCAGACACTTCCGGGTCATGTGGCCAGCGTGACAAGCTGCATCTGGCGAGCCAGCGCAGCACACGGAACACCGTTTACCTTCCCGCTAGAAAGCGGTCCCTATTTATCTACTTGCACCCGGGGGTGCTTTCGAACTGCTAGGTTGGCAGGCGCTGGGACCGAACGACGGGAGTGCACCCCGCCGTGGGGATTTGAACCGCCGACCATGCGATCGGCAAGTCCTAGGCGCTGAGGTTTTACCCACAGCGCCACCCGTGTCCCATGAAGTTGAATAAAAGTGCTTATCAAATATCTCCCTCCTAACTCACTTCAGGAGCACATTTGTCAGGTATCCCCTTCATGTTCTATAATATGCCCAGGAAAGGATATAGACCATATGAACATATGTCATTGCAGGATACATTAAAGGTCATCTAGTTGGGAAGTAGAGAAGGTTGGATCAAGAATTTTACTTATTATGGATTTATTAAATTTCTATACTGCCTCTCATCTGTGAATCACTGGGTGGTTTATGATATAAAAACACAAAAATGCACAAACAAAACCAATACCTGCCCACCCCAAATGCTGTCAGCATGAACCATACTGAAAGGAACCACGCAATCCGCACCTGAATTTGGATGCAGCTTTGTGTCATGTGCCTAGCATTGTTTTGCCCCAATCTCTGTGTATGTAGAAACCCATTTTGCTTCAGAATGGATTAGCAAGCATATTGCTTGTTTGTTTTGAAATGAACGTCACTTCTGTGCCACCAGTCCCACGCTGTAGAAATTCTACCACTCAGTGAATGAATTCTTATGCTCACTTACACGGGAGTAGGTCACCCTGAAGTAAACTGGATTTACTTCTGAGTATGCGTGGTGGTGGCCAATTGGAAGCCTTTGCGATGAAGTTCCTTCATTTTCATGAAACATCATTTGGCACTGCAGTCCTGTACAAGTGCTTAGCAGTAATCAGGGCCATGGCATGAAAAATTGCAGTGATTAAAGATGATTAAAACTAGAAGCATTGTTCTTTTCCTTACTGCCATTGGTTCTTTGCATTGCAACCAGAGTGCATGTTCCACTGTATCACTTTGGCTGTGATGCTGCTTAAACTGAGTCATCTCAGGTGATCTATATTTAGCTGTACTGAGAAAGAGAGAGGGAGGGAGGGAGGGAGGGAGGGGGACCTATTGCTGTCTTTGAAGACAATAGTTAAAATACTATCAACAGCAGTGCGATCAGGATAAGACTGATCATTTGAATTGCACTTCCATCTGGTTTGAAAACAGATTTTTAAGAATCCTTATGTGTAAGCACTGGAATATCTCATAAGGCCATTTTACAGACAAAGATTCACATCTCTTTCTGTTCTGAATCAGCAATTTTCTTCCTTTCTTTCAAAAAATGTTACTTTATAATCTGGAGCTGCTAAGAAGCTTATGCTGCCCTCTTGTTTCTATGGACCACCTGCTAAACTGAATCTGGATTTTATATATTACTTCTCTCTCTCTCTCTCTCTCTTTCTGATTAAATGCTACAGTATTCAATCTAGATTTCATTCACATAGCTTTCTTCCTTGTTACTATTTACATTACAATAAAATAGTTTTAAGTATTTTGCTTATAAAATATCTAAAGATACTCTGTCCACAGAATACAATAAATAAAGCAGGTTTGCCATAGGCTTGCAGTCTTTAAGAGATGTAAAACACAAGGAAAGGTGGTGGTTCTGAAATCTTCCTTGGGTACCCCTTCTATTTTATGAACTTTTTATTTAGAGAAACAAGCTAAAGATGTGGGAAAGTGGCTTCTGTAAAAAATAAATAAATCCCAGCTTCAGAATGAATAGACAGACAGGACAGTTGATAAGATGACTGCAGACTGATAGCCTTATGTCATTGCTGTTTGTCTGTTTTGTTCTAACCAATATCTTTGGTATATTTTGTTTTGTGAGCTGCCTCAGGGACCAAGGGGGGGATTTAGTGTGTAAAAATGAATTTAATTTAAAGAAATTCAGGGAGCAGCACAGGTCTCAGTAAAACTCTGTTCCTCCCCACAAGCACCACTGGCTGTGTCCAGTTCTTGACATACATTTATTTATGTTTCCATCTAGCATAGGACAAACTGCCTTGTGGGCCCAGGTGCAATGAGCCTGCCATTGGCAAGACCAGGGTTTGAGAGATGCAGTAAACACAGGTCAATCATTTTGGATGTAAACAGGCCACAACTTTATTGATTGCAGATGTCAGTAGGTTTGGGCGTAGGCATGGGGGTATTCACCCTGAATCAGCCAGCCCATCTGTCTGCTGATTGCTGTGGTAGAGTCGATCATGAGTTATGACATACATTGGGGCAACCCCTGCACAATTGCCACCTGGGGGGAAGCATTTCCCCCTGGGCCCCTTTAATGGGGTAACCCAATTCATTGGTGGGGGATCCCCCAACTCCCACCCTTGGTCTGGACTAAGGATCCAACCCAATGCCTTATCCACTGACAGGTTGTGATAATTGCCACAAGGTAGGCAAAACCCCTGAAACTCCAATGATTCTGGAGGAAAAAATCCTGCTTGGCCCCAAATATGGTGACTGAATGTTTCATTGGGCAAGTCGAAACATAAATACTGTATTGGGTGGGACCCGCTTTGACTGAGCTGTTGGGGCCAGTCACCACCCTTTCTTGGACCAAACCAAAGACTGAGAGCAGGAGTTTTCCCTCAGGTCCACCCCCCAGACCCTACCCAATGGCCCATCTGTGATTGGTTGGGCTGCGGGCAGCTTCGATCAGCCCCCTGCAGCCACTAAAGGAAGACATGATGTCCCCTGCCGGCCGTGTGGGACCCCCCAAGGTGCAACTGCCACTCCCCCAGAGAAGAGGTGAGCAGTTTTTATATATAGACAGATCAACAGCCCCTATAGCTCAGCATTGTCTACACTGATTGGCAATAGTTTCCAGACAAGGAATCTTTCCCAGCCATAACTGGAAATGCTGGTGATTGAAGCTGGTACCTTCTGTATGCAAAGCAGATGTTCTACCACTGAGTTACACTTCATTCCCGAATCCCCCGTTACATGTGCACTGAAACACTCCAGCACAGACCAGGTGGTAAGAGCATAAGACGAGTCTGCTAGATCAGGCCAATGACCAATCTAGTACAGCGTCCTGTTCTCACAGTGGCCAGCTGGATGCTTGTGGAAAACCTTCAAGCAGGATCCAAGCATTCACCCCTCCTGTGGTCTCTACCAACTGGTATTCATAAGAATTGCCGCCCTTGGCTGTGTAGGCAGAGCATAGCCATCATGGCTAGTAGCCATTGATAGCCTCCTCAAGGTCTTTATGTGCAACTGTCATTTGCCCTCTGCGGCCCTTTGCCTCACAAGTTACTCTTGGCCTGGAGCACAGAGAGGCCAGTGACAGCTGTGTGAGGACACAGGAGGTGCACAGGAGGTCCCGGACTGTGTTATGGATAGCACACTATGCTGTGTATATAACTGTGCATGTGCGCCAAAGGAGAGCAGGAAAAGAAGAGGGCTCCTTTTCCTTTCAGCATAATTATTGTTTGCATTTCAGCATACAGACCCTCCAAGTGTCCATATTTTCCAGGGACATCCCTGATTTAGAGAAGCCGTTCCTGATTTGATCCCAGAATTTCCCGCTTTTCCTTAGGACGTCCCTATTTTCACTGGAGAAATTTTGGAGGGTATGGAGTTATCTGACCCCCTGAACCGTTTTAAGGTTTTAAGGCAATTCTGTATAGGGAAGTCTTTTTAATGTTTAATGTTAAAGCTGCCCAGAGTGACTGTAGCAACCCAGCAAGATGTGTGGGGTATAAGTAGTAAAATTATCATTATGTAATGGGGTGTCCCTGTTTTCATCGGGGAAATGTTAGAGGGTATGAGTATAATTTATTATTGTTTGCATTTCCTTACTGCTCTCCTATCATGGGGACCCATGGAAGTAAACAGCATAAAAATGCAATCCAGAAATAACTGAAACATTTATACAATGCATCTCTAACATCTGATATAAGAAGGTGTTTTTAAAAAGATTTTTCCCCAAAATAATGTTAATAAAGAAATTTCCAGATGTCATTAACAATAAAAATATTCCATCAATTCTGATTTAAATGTATAGATTAATATCAGCAATCCATATGTCCAAATAGGTATTCAAACAAAACTGATGAGTATAAATGATACCTTAAAATGTAGGGAGGTGTCAAATCACACATAATACAAGACTTCTTGGGCTTTCTACACTTTTGTAAAATATTACTTTAAACTTTAAAACAGATTCTGTAACCTGTGTTATCTCCTCTTGCCTCCTACACCTGGTACAGTGGTACCTCAGGTTACATATGCTTCAGGTTGTAGACGCTTCAGGTTACACACTCCGCTAACCCAGAAATAGTACCTCAGGTTAAGAACTTTGCTTCAGGATGAGAACAGAAATTGTGCTACAGCGGCAGCAGGAGGCCCCATTAGCTAAAGTGGTGCTTCAGGTTAAGAACAGTTTCAGGTTAAGAATGAACCTCCAGAACAAATTAAGTACTTAACCCAAGGTACCACTGTAGTAAGTTGGGGCCGGGATATTACAGGGGGAAATAGTTACTCTCCCAATTCCACTTGCACCAATAAAAGAATCAGAGCCCTCTGTGCCTGCTTTAAAAAACAAACAAAACATTGAGATATCTAGTCATGGACCTTCATACATGTGACAAGACCCTCGGTTCTGAACCTAGTGAGGTAAATAGGTTAGAACACACCATAAAATTAACACCCATCCTGGGAAACACCATGAGAGGTATAGAGTTTGGGGACACATTTGCAACCATGCGCCACACTTGGATCCAAACAACCTGCGCAGTGGTAAGGAGGAGGAGGCACTGGCCAGTGTTTTCTGCTCTCTTGTGCTATTCACCAGGCGGATGAATTAGTTGCTAGATCACATGTGTGTCTGCCCTTTTAGCTGTTGAAAGTTTCACAATGATCATTGTTACTTAACAAAGTTGCAGCCAATCTTTACTCACCTTGGCGTGTTGACTGTAGTTCATAGAATCATAGAATCATAGAATCATAGAGTTGGAAGAGACCACAAGGGCCATCGAGTCCAACCCCCTGCCAAGCAGGAAACACCATCAGAGCACTCCTGACATATGGTTGTCAAGCCTCTGCTTAAAGACCTCCAAAGAAGGAGACTCCACCACACTCCTTGGCAGCAAATTCCACTGTCGAACAGCTCTTACTGTCAGGAAGTTCTTCCTAATGTTTAGGTGGAATCTTCTTTCTTGTAGTTTGGATCCATTGCTCCGTGTCCGCTTCTCCGGAGCAGCAGAAAACAACCTTTCTCCCTCCTCTATGTGACATCCTTTTATATATTTGAACATGGCTATCATATCACCCCTTAACCTCCTCTTCTCCAGGCTAAGCATGCCCAGCTCCCTTAGCCTTTCCTCATAAGGCATCGTTTCCAGGCCTTTGACCATTTTGGTTGCCCTCCTCTGGACACGTTCCAGTTTGTCAGTGTCCTTCTTGAATTGTGGTGCCCAGAACTGGACACAGTACTCCAGGTGTGGTCTGACCAGAGCAGAATACAGTGGCACTATTACTTCCCTTGATCTAGATGCTATACTCCTATTGATGCAGCCCAGAATTGCATTGGCTTTTTTGGCTGCCGCGTCACACTGTTGGCTCATGTCAAGTTTGTGGTCAACCAAGACTCCTAGATCCTTTTCACATGTACTGCTCTCAAGCCAGGTGTCACCCATCTTGTATTTGTGCCTCTCATTTTTTTTGCCCAAGTGCAATACTTTACATTTCTCCCTGTTAAAATTCATCTTGTTTGTTTTGGCCCAGTTCTCTAATCTGTCAAGGTCGTTTTGAAGTGTGATCCTGTCCTCTGGGGTGTTAGCCACCCCTCCCAGTTTGGTGTCATCTGCAAATTTGATCAGGATGCCCTTGAGTCCATCATCCAAGTCATTGATAAAGATGTTGAATAAGACCGGGCCCAAGACAGAACCCTGTGGCACCCCACTAGTCACTCTTCTCCAGAATGAAGAGGAACCATTGATGAGCACCCTTCGGGTTCGGTCAGTCAGCCAGTTACAAATCCACTGAGTGGTAGCATAGTCAAGACCGCATTTTACCAGCTTCTTTACAAGAATATCATGGGGCACCTTGTCAAATGCCTTGCTGAAATCAAGGTAGGCTACATCCACTGCGTTCCCTTCATCTACCAGGCTTGTAATTCTGTCAAAAAACGAGATCAGGTTAGTCTGACATGACTTATTTTTCTCTAGTTCTCTGCCTAGAAATCCATATTGGATGCACATCTAACACATGCACTTCCTGTCAGCAAAAAACAACACAAAACCACAGGGGGGGCCGAGGGGGAGTCAAATGCCACTGTGTAAACATCATGGCATGTGCATAAAACTTCTCTTTTCCTTGTAAGGCAGATCTATAGCTAGGTGTTCTACACCTTGTTTTTACCTCCTGGTACGATGCAACTAACATCCTCCTGCCCTTGAAGTCAAATTACTCTCTCAGGGATCTGAATTTTGACAACACACTTTAAGGACATCATTTTGGCCTAGTTTACTTCTGGCTGCCACACTGCTGAATTCAATAACATTAAAAAAAAGCCTTAAAGGAATACAAAAATCGATAGATAGCATTGATATTTCTCTTGTAAAGTGTAAGAATAATGGTATAGGGATGAATGCAGTCTTCATGAGGGATGGCGCAGGCTTACCAGGGACATTTGCAAACCTCCTCCCCCGTATTTGCAGGACACGAGTCCCCAAACTAGGGAAGTAGGAACAGAGTGTTACAGGCCACCCCAATCCCTGCTGAAGGGGTCTTGGCCCTCACCCAGGGTCTGTGCTCCTTTGGAGAAGTGGAAATGCGGCTGTCGTAGCTTTAAGAAATATGACTTCTTCACATATTTACACCTGAATTTAGATGAAGAGAGTCCAGATCTTACAGCATGGTCATCTCAAGAGGGGCTTGTTCCCCACAGCAGTGAAACACTGGAGACCAAGGCTTCTCTCACAGCCTGCCCTGCCCTGTCTATTTTGTTCTCATTTCTTCTCCCCAGCACACCTTGCTAAAGAGACTCTTTTCCTGCCATCTCACACCCATGGGTGCAAATCATGCAGATGGGTGCATCATTCAAACTGAGTGCTCTCCCTCTTGCCCAGAGTTATTTGCAAAGGCACCGTTTCTCCCTTGTTGCTAGAAGGTCATAGTGTGCGGAAAACAGGAAGAAACACTCTTTTGCATTCCCAGTTTGCTAACGCCATCTAGAAATAGTGTTGTGCCAAAGGAAGAAGAGGTGACTTTGCAGGTAAGCCAAGGGCTTTCCTCCACATTGCAGTGCTGTGACAGGGAGGAGAGGAAATGCTGTCCCTTGCTCGCCAGAGATCATTGCTTGATCATTCTGTGACAGCATTCCCTCTCCTCCTCACAGCAGTGCTCTGTGTGAGTTGGTGCTCTGTGCATGGTGAGTGTGTATGTGTGTTTGTGTGGACTGTATGTGTGGCATGTGGTCGTTACGTGTGTTGTATATGCAGTGAGCTTGTGTGTGTGTGTGTGCAGATACATGTACATTTGTGTTGGTCATTCCTACCCCTGACATTTGAACCTCAGAATCTGCTTATTCCCCTTACCTGGGCTGCATTAAGGATAATGTTAGGAGAATGTGCTTACTCAGATTGTATTAAGAATGTGCCAAGAATTTCTGCTGGGGGAGAGGGGTGTGGACTCTGCCTTGAGCTAGCCTGATACAGAGTAGGCGCCCTATTCTTTTCCCTTGCTTTCCTCTGAGAACATGACTTAATTTCTACACATGTGCAAAGCTAAGATGAGGGAATGCCTCTATGTAAGCCTTTGTGATTTATATGCCCATTGACTCAACTTTTGTGGGTTCTCCTGTGTGTGGTCATCTCAAACATCACAGCGGTGTGTTTATTAAAGAAATCCACAGTGGCCAATTGTCGATATGCTCTTCAGTCCAAAATAAAAATTAGCCACCTTGGTATAACAGACCCTCCAGCAGGTTTGTTTGTTCTTTTATAAAGAAAGCTACTTCAGGAGGTGACAATCTAAAGTGAAGAACTAGCTGGGAGGGAAGCCGCATTCTTTCTCCATCTACTGCCTCTCCTTTCCTTAAATACCATGCTAAGGCCATTTGCCACCTAGGAGATTCAAATATGTGTTTACCGTCACAAACATGTATTTGGAACCTCACAGGAGGGAGATATGCTGGGGGTGGACAATATCTTAGTAGAGAAATAGTTGGCATAAAACTGGTTAAGCAGCCCCTGCTACAAACCACTTCTGTGCTCTGTGTTGCCCCTTCCTGAAGCTACTTGCTTCAAAAAGGAACTGTCATTGTGGGTTTTATAGTACATGTTTGCATGCGGTGATTAGTTAAGGCCCATATAGTGTTGTTGTGAAATTAAATTGAGAACTGTAACCAATTTGTTTACTGAAAGGACAATTACTTCTATTTGTCTTTTCAGAAAACAAGCTGATTATAGTTCTCAATTCAACTTCTAAACAAAAACAGTTCGTAATCACTTCTGTATTACGCAAAAGGTAGATGTTAGATGTGTGGCTGTTTACCTCTTGTACTTCCTAAGCAAATGCAAACAGAAAAGGCACACGGTGTTGACAAAACAGTTGTTATTGCTGAATTGGTGATTCAAAATCTGAATTAGTTTTTTTGTTGCTTTTTTAAGAAAAGCACTCAGACCTTCTGCCCGCAAGATATCACTGGGTTAAATCACAAACGTTCTTCAGCAGAATGGCAGGTTTCCAGGCTGACAGTATGCGGCATCTGACAGCGCCTATTCTCCTTGACTGTGCCGTGGGATAGAAAATGTTCATGTTGTTCCCTGTGGTTTTACATTAAAATGAAACAAGACTTAGAATTTAAATAGCTGCTGAGTTCAGCAGGATGAGGCTCCAAGCTTAACTGCCTTGATTTTTACCACAGCAATGTCAAAGCAGCAATAGAGAACTCCACTGACTGGATTTCAGGGGATAAAGACTGTGTGCTGTGCATGTACCAAATTTGTCATACCTGCTTCTGCCTATTAATACTTTAAAACACCAATGTTCTTTGGGAGCCCCTGACCATTTATTCCTTACCCTGTCCATCATTTGAGACCATGCAGGCCAACAAACAAACCCTTACTATCTTAAACTGCAGCAAGGGGTTCTAGAATTCTGCCCTTGGGTTGTGCTATCTAAGTGCAAGATGATTTATACATTTGGCAGAATCAAGTAACAACAATTTGCCTGAATATCATTATCTCAGACTGCAGGTAGGAAGAGTTGCAGATCTGAACTCTTCTGCAAGAAATAAATTCCTTGCAAGAATATACTGTTTCGTTGATATCCCTGGTCTGAACCCCTCCCAATCTTTGCTGGTAGGTTTGTTTTTTTCCTCCCACCACAAGGGAAATTTCAGCATGTAAATTTTCCTCCTGCAGCCTGAAGTAGTACAGACCAGGGAAAGCTGTACTACTTAATTCTTCTGGGCTTCAGAATCAAGTTCTTAGGTCAATAATGCTGAAGGGGTTGGATTTCTGTAGTGCTGCATGTGTTAGGTAAAGGTAAAGGGACCCCTGACCATTAGGTCCAGTCGCGACCGACTCTGGGGTTGCAGCGCTCATCTCGCTTTAACTGCTAGGTTGGCAGGAGCAGGGACCGAGCAACGGGAGCTCACCCCGTCGTGGGGATTCGAACCGCCGACCTTCTGATCAGCAAGTCCTAGGCTCTGTGGTTTAACCACAGCACCACCCGCGTCCCTTGCTGCATGTGTTACATGGGGGTAATTACTGTTTCTGTGTGTCTGAGTTTGGGCTGTTAATCTCTAAAAAGTCAATGAATTGGCATCAACTCATAAACGCATGAGAGTAAACCTAAGCTAATGTTCATGTAAGGTCTCCCCCGTGGGCAATTAGGGCAGCCATGTGTCCTACTTTACAGAGGACAGCCCTCTATTGAAGTGAGTCTTCTGTTTGAAGGACTGTCTGGTCCAAGATTTTAGTAATAAATGACCACATGAAGGGAGAACAGGATGAAGTTGCCCATCAGTAGTTAGAACCTGGATAGTAGACTAAGCAGGCATACAGATAACTAGGTCAGTCTTCCCAGCTATAGTGAAGTGGTATCAATACATATAAATAAGCACATACAAACCTATGCCATCTTTTGTCATTTTGGGTGAAGAGTAAATAGCCCATGTAGCCCAAGTTGCAGAGCACACAGTCACTCAGCCCACTTCTGGAATCACAAACCCAGCTCTAGAATTTTCAAATGACATATCTTTACCATGAGCAGTTCTGAATTTGGGCAAAATATGTAGTCAAAGGAGCTCTTGTGATCATACCATTCAGCCTTAGTATTTGAATATGAAAGCAAAGCCTCCAATAAGTTCAAGAGAAAGAGCAGATAAAATAAGAAAGCCAGAAGGAAAAGATTCACCTTCAGAGAAATTCATTATCTGGAAACTGTTCCCAAAGGTGCGTATTTTTTGGTTAATTATATGTGACAGCAAATTGGATTGCAGCGAAAATGTATCAGCAGTTTTTATTGCACTGATGCCGAAAGCTTAGCTCCTCTCTGTATGCAAAAAGGCAAGGTGGGTTTGTAATGCTGGAAACTGAGCAGATCCTTTTGATACAACTGGGTTCAATAGAATTCCAGTCCTACAACCTGGGAGGATTGTATACTCTGAAACCAGATGCACGCAATCTGGATCATGCAGAGTTTTCAAATCCCTCCAGTACTATGATAACATCACTTTAAACATAACAATATAACTGAGGGGCATCAAATCAGCTACCCCTGATCTAGAATATTTCCGTTTCTTCAGTGGGCTATTAATGACTGTACAAAACAAATCTAGTCAACAGGACTTTTCAAACACATTTAAGAAGGAGCTTAAATACTTGCAATAACAGGCCATAGATGTTTACATGCCAATGTAACTGAAAAAAATAATGTTTCTTATGACAGCTCCCTCAAGTAAAAGTACAGAAGTATTCCTTATTTATAGATGAGCTTACATGTCAACACATTTTGAGTTGAAACTTGGTGTATTTTTTCTTTTTTCTTTTTACTATGAACAAACAAATCTTGGAGAATAAATTATGAATGACATTTGTAGCTATTTAAAGAAGATTTGTTTTGCTTGGCTAGAATTCTACAAATTAGCCCTAAAATGGGTTGCTAGAAATTAGTGTTATTATTGGATACTACTGGGTGTTGTTATTTGAGGGCGCGGGGAGGTCATATAAAGATAACTGTTCCCTTGGTCGTTACAGAGAAGGAGAAACACAAAACAGGCAAAATGGCACATTTAGGTGGATCAGCCTATTTTGGTGAGATGGTATGCAGTGTTTTGCATATTTGATGAAGCTATTTGTAAGTTAAAAGACTGGGCATAATTCAGTCAAAGTTAAGCTCCAGGCAGCCGAGTCTTGTGCATATCTAGCAGTGTTCAATGGTACTTCCTTACAATAATAATAATAATAATAAATTTTATTTATATCCCGCCCTCCCCAGCCGAAGCCGGGCTCAGGGCGGCTAACAACAATAAAACAGTACAAAGGTACAACATAAACAACATTCTAAAATCATTCATTATAAAAATTAATTAATTCAAGCCACTAGCAACCATTGGGCCAGAGCTCCGCGAAGATTGCCGAGGGAGGGAGTCAGGCTGTGCCCTGGCCAAAGGCCTGGTGGAACAGCTCTGTCTTGCAGGCCCTGCGGAAGGATGTCAAGTCCCGCAGGGCCCTGGTCTCTTGTGACAGAGTGTTCCACCAGATCGGAGCCACAGCCGAAAAAGCCCTGGCTCTAGTTGAGGCCAGCCTAACTTCTCTGTGGCCTGGGACCTTCAAGATGTTTTTATTTGAAGACCGTAGGTTTCTCTGTGGGGCATACCAGGAGAGGCGGTCCCGTAGGTACGAGGGTCCTAGGCCATATAGGGCTTTAAAGGTTAAAACCAGCACCTTAAACCTGATCCTGTACTCCACCGGGAGCCAGTGCAGCTGGTATAGCACCGGGTGAATGTGATCTCGTAGCGAAGACCTCGTAAGGAGTCTCGCTGCAGCATTCTGCACCCGCTGGAGTTTCTGGGTCAGTCTCAAGGGCAGCCCCACGTAGAGCGAGTTACAATAATCCAGTCTGGAGGTGACCGTCGCGTGGATCACAGTGGCTAGGTCAGGGCGAGAGAGGTAAGGAGCCAACTGCTTAGCTTGGCGGAGATGGAAAAATGCCGCCTTTGTTATAGCTGCAATCTGCGCCTCCATGGAAAGGGAGGTGTCGAAGATTACACCCAAACTCTTAACGGACGGTGCTGGCACTAATTGCGCCCCCGCAAGAGATGGGAGTTGCCCCCCCAATCCCATATCGCCCCGTCCCAGCCACAGGACCTCTGTCTTCGAAGGATTTAGCTTCAACCGGCTCCCACGTAACCATCCAGCCACAGCTTCCAAACATCTGGTCAGTGTGTCTGGGGCCGAGTCAGGATGGCCATCCATCAACAGATAGAGTTGGGTGTCATCGGCATACTGATGACAACCCAGCCCAAAACTCCGAACAAGCTGGGCGAGGGGGCGCATAAAGATGTTGAAAAGCATCGGGGAGAGTATCGCGCCCTGAGGTACTCCACACACCAAGGAGTGGCGCGATGACAATTCCCCCCCAAGCGCCACCCTCTGTCCCCGACCAGAGAGAAACGAGCGCAGCCATTGAAGGACTGTGCCCTGGATCCCCACGTCGGTAAGGCGGTGGTCCAAAAGTTCGTGATCGACCATGTCGAAAGCTGCTGATAGATCTAAAAGAATCAGCAGCCCTGACCCGCCTCGATCCAGCTGTCTACGAAGGTCATCTGTTAGGGCGACCAGAGCCGTCTCGGTCCCATGACCAGCGCGGAAGCCAGACTGGAATGGATCCAGAGCCAATGTTTCATCCAGAAACCCACCAAGCTGTTCAGCAACCGCTCTCTCAATCACCTTACCCAGGAACGGAAGATTCGAAACCGGGCGGTAATTGGATAGATCTAAAGGATCTAATGATGTTTTCTTTAAGAGCGGGCGCACCACTGCCTCCTTCAGTTCCCCTGGGAATGTCCCCGTGCCAAGGGACAAATTGATGATATTCCCCAGGAGGGCCCGCACCTCGTCTGGACACGCTCTAATCAGCCAAGACGGGCACGGGTCGAGAGGACAAGTGGTGGGCTTTCCAGCTCGGAGGAGTCTGTCCACATCGGCTGGGGATATCTGGTCGAAGTGGTCCAATACTGGACCCGAGGACAGTCGAGGGGCCTCCAGTTCCTTTATTGTATCCAAATTGGCAGGGAGGTCATGGCGGAGCGACAAGACCTTCTCCGCAAAAAAGCTCGCAAATGCCTCACAGCCGTGTGTCAATTTGTTATTTAAATTTGGCTGTCCCTCAAGGGACGTTAAAGACCTGATTATGCTAAATAATTGCGCTGGGCGAGAGCTAGCGGATGCAATGGAGGCCGAGAAGTATGACTTCTTAGCAGCCTTCACCGCCATCTCGTAGGTTTTCATAAAAGCCCTATAAGATGTTCTTGAGGCTCCGTCACGGGCACCCCGCCATACTCGCTCTAGCCGTCTGAGGTCCCGCTTCATTTTCCGAAGCTCCTCGGTAAACCAGGGAGCCCGGTTTCTGCGGGGTCGCAGAGGGCGCTTAGGTGCGATCTCATCGATGGCTGCCTGGAGCTGGGCATTCCAGCCCTCAACAAGCTCAGTCAATGAGTCGCCAGGGGGAGCAAGGTCCCGCAAGGCTTGGCGGAATCTCTCGGGGTCCATCAGCCTCTGCGGGCGAGCCCAAATTGGCTCGCCACCTAAGCAGGGTGGGGGTGGAAAGTCAATCCTGGCTTTCAGAGCGTAGTGATCAGACCATGGCACCTTCGTCGGAGGAGACATGATCACATCTATACCGACGCAAAAGATCAAATCCAGCGTGTGGCCTGCTTGATGTGTGGGGCCCGAAACAAACTGGGAGAGCCCTAGTGTCGCCATGTAAGACACCAGGTCCAGAGCCTGTGAGGAGGGAGTGGCATCGGCATGGATGTTGAAGTCCCCCAATACCAATAGGTTAGGGAACTCCAAGGCCCAGCCGGCCACCGCCTCCAGCAGGCCTGACAGGGTGGCTGCTGGTGCGCTAGGTGGCCGGTACACCAGCCAGACAGCCAAGCTCTCCTCGGAGCCCCACACTAGGCCAACACATTCAATGCCGGGGATCGATGGCGATGGTAGAGCCCTGAAAGGACAATCTTCCCGGATTAATAATGCCACCCCTCCCCCCCGGCCCACAGTCCGCGACTGGTGGAGGACAGAGAAACCCGGGGGCGCCATCTCTCGTAAGGTAACTGTTGCCCCTTCGCGCACCCAGGTCTCCGTCACACAAGCCAGGTCGACCCCCTGCGAGATAAAGAAATCTCGCAGGGTGGCGGTTTTATTGCCTATAGACCTGGCATTGCACAGCACCAGTGACGGAGGTGAGTAATCCTTGCTCACCCTACCCTCGTCCCTCGGGATGGGGCGCAGATTGGAAAGGGTACGAGCGTATCCATATCTCGATCCCCTTCGCCTGTAACATCTGCCCCCACCGCCATACCTCCCTCGCCCCTCCACGGTAGCAATCCCAGGCCTCATAGTGGCCTCCATTGATGGCAATTAATATTATTCTTTCGCAGCCTAGAACAATAAAACCTTAAAACAGTAAAAACAAAAAACAAAAACAACCCAGAAAACAATACAACAATACAAACAAAAACTGCTAAAATTACAAATTCATCAAAATCTAACAAATTCCCCAGCCCACCCAAACATCCATCCCACCCCATATATAGAATCGAAAAGGAAAGGAAATATTAAAAAACAAAAACAAAACAAAACATGTTAAAAAGGGCTCTGCACTCCTCCGGGTCCTCCTGGGCAGTAGCAGCATCAATGGCAACAACCATCCTTGTGAGGCCCCACCCTGGGCCAGATAATAAGTGGCAGGAGCAGTCCTTGTGAGGCCTGTCAGGCCCTCCCTAGTGTATGTAAAATTACACATATTTTAAAGTCACTGTGATTCATCAGATTGAACACTGTGTTTGTGCTCGTCATAGGTATACTGTATAATGGGAATGAAGTTCATTTCCTGAAACAAGAAAAAAGGGGAGGGGGAATTAATAGTTATTTTCAAAGAGGCTATGATCTAATACATTAACTGTCTGTATTCTAGAAAGCAAAGATAGAATTCTCACATGGGCAGAATTCTATCCTAATTTATTTTTTCTACTCCTTATTCCCAAAGTTTGACAGAGCACTACTGAACTGCCCTAGAGACAGCATCAAAGTAAGGTGTAACCACATCAAAGAGGGAACCTGTAAGACAGCTATGTCCTCTTTTGGCAAAAGACAGCAGCAGATTCCCAGCTGGTTCGACACTGTCATTAAGAACATGGAAGCTGTTGTCGCTGCAAAGCGCAAGGCACTTGTGGACTACAAGTACACGTCCTGTGAGAAGACACTTGCTGCACTGAGAAAGGCTAGGAGCAATGTCCAGCAGATTGCCAGATAATGTGCCAATGACTACTGACTAAGGCTGTGTCAGTGCATTCAGTTTGCTGCTAACAGTGGCAATACTTGCAAAACGTACAAACTGCACCCCTAAAGGAAAAAGAAAAAAAAGAGGCAGAATGAAAAAAGAGGTGGAAGAAAGAAGGAGATCTTCATGGTCCTTGCTTACTGTGGATATTATTAAGCAGATTATGACAGAGCAAACAATGTCCCTTAATGGAAAAAAGAGGCGCTGTAACTCTCTGTTTTGACTTTACACCCAATGGCGCAGTCTTCCTTTGTCTCTCAGGACAGTCAGATACCAACAACCATTTCCAAAATGGAAATGTCGGTAGATATTTTCATTTCTTTCTATCTGCCAAGTGAAAATTCCCTGCCCCCAACATTGGATAGTTATTTCCAGTTGATAATTGCTCTTCTCCATAGGAAGGAAACACTTTCCTTCATGGATCCAGAAAGGAAACTACACATTCCCAGAAAAGAATTTCCAAAGAATTTACCGCTGCTAATAGTAATAGCAGAGCAGGAAAAGCCACTGTGCTTACGTCGTGCTGCCTTCTAAACACAGTAATGAACACGTACACTAGGACACAGGAAAGCTATATAGAACAATGTGTTGATTATTTGTATTTGTATGGTATTTAGACTTGTTTGTCACTTGCTATGCAGAGGTTTCCATAAATAAAATGCATTATAACAGCAACACATTAATACAAAAGCACATTAGTGTATTTTTGGTCTTTGTGGAAGCCACCCAGAGTGGCTGGGGAAACCCAGCCAGATGGGCGGGGTACAAATAATATATTATTATTATTATTATTATTATTATTATTATTATTATTATTATTATTATTATTATTATTTAGATGTAGATATAGATACACACACACCAAACAAACATGCCACGTACATATATTTTATGGGGCAACATACATACAAGTCGTAAAAACAATTCAGAAATAAACTAAGACCAGCTGATTTTTTTAACTCACAGGCAGCCTCTTACTGAGACCAGTGAATTAAGTAGTTTTTACAGGGTTCTTCTCATTTTCTCAACTAAAACATGAATTATATTAAAGCGACACTTTTCCTCTGTGGTAATGAACATAGCATGGCATCATCCCTCACATGTGTACATTCGTTAAGCTTTCTAACACCTTCCACTAACACTCAGCCTGCTGAGAAGCCAAGTGCATTAATCAGGATGAGAGTTCTTCATCCTTAAGTGCGAAAAGGCTATATTTAGGTAAAAGACACAAAAAAGAAATTAGAATTTCACTTGAAAGGAACAATTCGCAAATAATCTGTACAGTATTTTTTTAAAGATCAACCTTTCCGTGTGTGTGCTCCATTTAGAAGGCTTCATTTGAGGCATAGCAGGCGTGAGGGGGATTAGGAGTGAGTGCTTTGTGGATTGAGCTTTTAAGATATTAGTGGAAAACAATTGGGGTCTGCAGCAAAAGATTGCAGTGTTGCAGTCCTCCTGTTCTGTGTCCTAGTCACTCAGCCATGCCTTCTTGTACTGCACTGTACTCCATCCTACCTAGGGTAGGCATGTGTCCTACCTTACAGCCACCTGAAAAGCTGTCAAAGGACCTCCCACTATTTAAAATACATTTCCCTTTGAAGGGATCTCAGTTTCAGGTCTGGTTTAAAGACAAATAAGTGTAAGAAGGGAGAGAAGAGGCCTTGATGTTGCCCAAAGGAGTTAGCACTTTGACAGCAGGGCTGAGGAAGCACATTTGCCATAGTCTTCCCCACTATGATATGCATTGTGTTTCTAATTAATCCAAAGTGAGTATGTCTAAATTTGCATCTTTACACATAGATTATCGGATGCATGTGTCAGTGCAAATCTGATTCCTTTCACCCTCCTTTTTTAAAAATAAAAAAATGATGCATTTGCTCTTTGGGGGTGATACATATAATAATAATAATAATTTATTATTTATACCCCGCCCATCTGGCTGGGTTTCCCCAGCCACTCTGGGCGGCTTCCAAAAGAATATTAAAATACTATGATACATGAGTAGCTACTCCAGGTTGTTCCTCATTATGGTTCCCCTCCCCAAATATTTTTTGTACTTTTGCTGACACTTCCCTCTTGTGTGGAGGTAGTGCTGTTTTGGATACATAAGAATCCATACCCATCTCTAACCTGCAGAAACAGAAAGAGAATGACTGGTTAGTAGGCCAGACTCTTCCTTGTCTATTGATCCTCAGATGGTCAATAGTGGCAAGAGACAGGAGCTGAGAGTCATATTATGGTGTGCACATCAACAGAATGGTATAAATTTGGAGTCTTAAGAAAAGTGGCGGGGGGGGGGGAGAGAAACTTAGGACTCTCAAAGGTGTGACTGGAAGTCATAACTGAATGTCAGGAACGTGCCTTTCCAAAGCGACAGCGAAGACTCCAGAGAAGAAGGGTAGCCGGCTGAGGGGAGTGGAGGCTTGATATCTTCCCACATTGAGAGTGAGGTGAGCCCTTCCCACTCAGGAATGCAGGCTATAAATCCCCAATACAGCACAGGGTGGGCAGAGCCTACTTCAGAGGAACAGCCACTGTTAGATTCAGCTAAAGAAGAGGAGGAGGGGGCAAGCTGTTCCCAAATCTCCTCTTGGTAGGTGAAAGAGTAGAATACAGGCGCAACGCCAGCCCAGCAGGAGGTGGGGCAACCAGTGGAGGATATCCTGCTGGCGATGGCGGAGTTACCCAGTGGGTCCAACTGCCTCATCAGGAGAGGATTGAGCCAGGAGAGCTTGGACTGAAACTACTGTGTAATTACTAAATAAATCTAAGAGTAATAAACCTGCCAGCTTGCCGTGTCTTGGTGTGAGAGAGACATCGTAAATCCTGACACTGAAATTGTGTTGTAAGAAATCAATTTACTTTATGTAATCTGTTTTATCCTTTGGTTTTCCTCTTCTTTTCTTCTTTCTTTGTTAACTGTTTTTTTTTCTTTTAATAACTAATAAAGCAATTTTAAACAATCAGCTGAAAGTATGAGGGAGTGGTTACAACAGGCCTCTGTCATTTCAGATTTCTTGGTGTCGAGCCTCTGAACAAGAATATTGGAACACATCAATTCTTATTTCTTGCAGGATCTCTCAAATAAACCTACTGGAGATGTAGCCACCATACCATTTTCCTTTGTCCCATACAAGTCAAAGGGGTGCATTCGCCCCAGTGATTTGTATGGCAGAAGATAAAATAAGCCTGTAAAAATAATGTTGCAACAGAGGACCTCGACATTGCCTTCTCAGCAACAGATTCTGGTGGCTACATGGAACCAGATTTGTTTCACTAACACTACTGAGGTTAAGAAAAAAACAGATGAGTCTTCCATTGAGAATATATGGTACACCAAGGCTTCTTATTTCAAGCACCATGTACAAAGCACATTTTGTGCTACAGTCCCAAACTTTACACTGTTCTAGAGCCACAGCTATGTAATGGCATGTGCTTGGTATAAACACATGAGAACTAGAAGCAGCTCACCCACTAAGGTGGAAACACATTGCTAGAATCTGGGCAGGTGTGCCACTACACTTACTGAGTGGGTTCGGCCAAAGGGGAGGTTGATGTGGTGTGGGTGCACCAGCAGGAGTACCACATTGGCTCCACCACTGCACTCCTACTATCCTGACTTCCCCACAACCTGTCCCTCCTGGTAAGCTGCAGCAACACATCTGCCAGGAAGCTAGCATTGTGGCTGCATCCCACCAGACAAGTCACTGGAACACAACATTAGCTGGTCTCCATAATGTGTACAATCCACTCTTTTAATTCTCCTTCTCCTTCTCCTTCTCCTTCTCCTTCTCCTTCTCCTTCTCCTTCTCCTTCTCCTTCTCCTTCTCCTTCTCCTTCTCCTTCTCCTTCTCCTTCTCCTTCTCCTTCTCCTTCTCCTTCTCCTTCTCCTTCTCCTCCTTCTCCTTCTCCTTCTCCTTCCCCTTTTCCTCCTTTAGCACTTCTTCCTCATAATTATTTAAGGATAAAATCTAGCAGAAGAAATTTACAGGGGCACTTCAGCAGACTAACAATATTCTAAAGTCTGTCATGCACTAAATGTTCAAAAGTACTAATTTAACTGCAAGACCCTTGTAAAGTCGTACTCCCTGTACTCCCTTATTGGTGGCCCTTTGCCAGTGTTGTCATTCCCTGGCATTTATTCTTATCATGAGGGAGGCATTGCAAGAAAAGGCAGGGGAGCTTTTGAACCTAATCAGTTTTAACTGATTTTGAAATATTGCACTAATTTGTAGTGGAAATTATCAGCTTGACAGTGAAATATCAAGGAATAATTGTATTCAACTTAACACACAGCCCAGCAATTTGAATCCATGTGTGACATTGATAGTAGTAGCAGCTGGACTGCCTGGTCCACAGAAATACTTCATTCCTCACTTTTAATGCAAAGAGTTTGAAATATTAATTAAATCAATTAAATTTCTCAGAAAGCATTTTTACATGACCGGGGATCTCTCCAAACAACATTTAGCCATCTTTACAGAAGAAAGCAACATTTCAAAGTTTTGCATCAACAGCCTTCAAGCCCTGGATTCCCAAAGAAACTGAAACACCATACCATATATGGAGGTTTGATGGGACAAAAGTCATACACATTTATCACATTTGCACTCTGTACTTCCTCTAGGCAGAATGCATACCCTCTCCCGCCAAGTAGAAGCCAGAGCGGTGGAACCAGCCTTAAGAACATAAGAGCATAATACAAGCCAGATGGATCGGGCCACTAGCTCATCTTGTCCAAAATTCTGTTCTCTATCTATTTCCTCCATGCCATGTATAATTTATAAACTTTGATCACTCACCTTTTCTCTAAATGAAAAAGCCCCAAATGCTGTAACATTTCCTCATAGGTTCGCTGCTCCAAATTGTGTAATGTGTTTGATTGATACGAGACAGGATGGAGGGGGAAAAAACAATATATTATGTTACTGCCTTAAATAACTCTTGGAAGATACTCTACTGCAAACTGACATTATTTGCCAGAGAGATGCCACTGGCTGAGGCTACTTCCTGCATTGACAACAGTGCAAAGTTGCTCCTTTGTCCCTGATCATGACACCCTTTGGCCTAGACACTGTCCGTTGACCCAAAGATGCCTTGTGGTGGCTGGTCATGCCCTGGCTGAACTTAACACCCTCCTGTCCTTTTCAATTCTCTGATCTGATGAATCCATGAAAACTGGATAACAATGTACAGTCACCCAGACACAGAGTCCTTTGTGAGCTTTGAAGTGCACACAGAATTTCTGTCTAGCTTGGCACACACACACACACACACACACACACACACACACACACACCATTTCACCCTGTTCTTTTTCCAGTGGGGGTTACTCTTGCCTGCAAAGTGATTGGTGAACTATAGCAAACAAGTAACCCCATTTCATGGGGATTCATTTGTCTTTTTCATTTTCTTTTATCATCTTATTTCTCTATTCTCTCATCATGTTTTACTGGGCAGGGTTCACCTAACCTGGGGCCAGCCCAAGACATTTTGGCACCTGAGGTGAACCACAAATGGCATCCCTGCCCCACCAGGGAAGAGGAGGTGGCTGAGCCAGGGGGCACAAAACAACAACAACAACAACAACAACAACAACAACAACAACAACAACAACAACAACAACAACAAATTATTATATTTATATGGTAAGGTGAAAGGTAAAAGACATCTACTCAAAGTACCAAAAGGAATTATTGTGAAAATAAGGGGGGAAGGGGGGCAAATTTTGTCCTCACGCAGAGTGCCATACTACCAAAGTCCACCCCTGCAATCTTTCCTCATAATGGGGTAGAGCTCCACCCCCCTGGTCATTCTGCTTCACCTTTTCTACACCTTTTCCAGTGGCTAGAGAACTGGAATGTTTCACAATGCTGTGGTCCTATATTTTGAGGCACCCACCGTTTTGTATGTGCTAAAGCTCCCATTCATATCAATGGAAGTGGCAACCCCAAGATTACAAAGGCACACATGGAATTGCCTTCTCTACTGTAGGAAATGGGGTGGTGCCATTGTGTCTGCCTGCCAGCCTGCTTTGTGCTGCTTGGTGTGATTGCAGGCCAAGAGACCCTAGCTTAGCATGATCTTCTCCCTGCCCCCCAGATCTTTAAAACAAGGGGGGGGATCAGCTCACAGATTCATTGTGAGCATGAATGAGATAAAGCACTCTTCATAATTAAAAAATGGATATACAAGTTTCCTACAAAAAAAAATAGAAACTGCTTTAAAAATAGGCAAACAAAAATTGCCACATAGATTCGGTCATATTGTGCATAATTATTTAAGCCCTATTTAACACAAAAACTAGTAAACCAGCTGGTTGCACTGGTTTGTAATCACTGGAATTAAAACACACACAACTATACAATGCAGAACCACAGCATGGTCAGAGTGTAACCTACATCATTCCATGTCCACTCCTCAGTCCTACCTAACAGGATTCAACATAATCTCTTGAACTTCATTGATCCTAAATAACCAATAAACACTCAGCAACGTCATTTGTAAGCAAAGTTATCTAAGCATTGACAGGTCTGATAGATGCAGATATAGAGAGATATTAGATTAAAACTGTGGATTGCTTTGAAATCATTGTAAACACTTTTATACGCTAATCCTCTTCTGCTCATCAGATTTCATTTCCTATCAGTTTCTGCTTCCTTCTGAAACAGAATTTCACTTAAAGATAAGTGAGATATGACCCGCTTTCCTTAAAACCTAAGAGATAAAATTGCTAAGGAACATCTAATTAGTTGCAAGGGAGGGGAATCAGACAGACCGAAATTGGTTTCATTGAAGTTCCATCCTTCATGTTTGAAAATATGTGCTTACTCTGGTTTCAAGGAATTTGTTTCTCTTGCAAATGCAATGCTCCCTTTCCCTAGCCTTTCAAAGCCAATGTGACATGGAGCTCTTGCATCAATGGGCTTCCATGTGAGTGGGGTGGAAATCTCACTGCCTTTTGTATGTACTGAAGCTTGCCCTTCATCTGTTTGCTAGCAATAAAAAGTAGCATAAAAGAAACTATTCAGGGAAATTCCTATGCAGATATGCCATCATAAACAACAAAGACAGACACCTCAGCACAGACTTTGGTGTCTCTGAAATCACCAAAACCCAACAAATGTTTTCATCATGTACCAGGAGTGTCAGCTTGGCCCTGTGTCCATGGGTGCCCAGGGCCATGGGTGCAAGGCCCTGGCACCAAAATTTGAGGGTGCCTGGCCCCTTCATGGGGAATTTTGTGAGTGCTCAGGCACCCAGGGAGTTGGCACCTATGTCATGTACCCAAGATGATGCCAAGCATCACTGTCAAATTTGCAAATGAGTTTTGTATTTCTGGAAAAGAGGGGATCTATCTCCAGCACGTGTGTTACCAAGACCATAACTTTCAGTTGCCATTCCTTTCTGATTTATGACAAAATAGCTTTTCTTCTGTCTGGGTGCTCTGTGAGTTAGTTACAGAACCAGAATGCAGTTAGAAAAGACCACAAAGCCCTGTAGTCTAAGCCACTGCACAAATATGAGACTCCCTCCACAAACTCTCCACAGATTGAGCATAAGTGGTTCAAAACATAGGTCCCAACTACACAAAATGGTAGATCGTGACAGTAATATGTAAATCTGTGTTTATTTTATTTAGTTTTGCATGTGGGTTGTTTTTTTCATTGATGAATTCATTGTTTACCTTCTGTTGTGCTCCTTTGGAAGAAAGGTGATTCATTCATAACAATGGTGGTGATGTTTGGAATCTTATGAGTGGAACACACCACACAAACCTCTTCTTTAAAATGCAGTCAGGCATTTGGAGTATGTGACAGGGAGAAAGGGGCCTTATGCTTTCCCCCATGCCCAATATAGATCACCTCCCACCCCCCACAAGCTTCTATTAGCAGCAGAAGATGGAACACACAGACATACAATTGTGCCTTTAGGTTTTCTCTTCTGTGGCTTATCGCAGCTTCAAAGGAGATTTAAATCAGGCAACTGGTGCAGGGACAAAGGGCTTATCCCTGCACTGTGGCTACAATTCCAATCTGTCTCTCTGTCTCTCTCGTTCTCTCTCTCTCTCTCTCTCTCTCTCTCTCACACACACACACACAGCAGCTGATTTTCAACAAAGGAAAATACGTACATTGGGAGTTACAGAAGTCCATCATAACATGCCCTTGGGCCTGTGGTGGCAGAAAAAAGGTCCATCATAAAATGCCTGCAGAGTAAATCAATCCAGGTGACTCAAGCAACCTGCATGCACAGAAGAACTGTACTGTACCAGGATGCCCCAAGTGATGGTTAAGATGAATTTAAAGCATTTAATCACATGTAGAACTTCACTTAGCAAAGGTAACAATGTTTGCTTTAGCGGTCAGTAAGAACAGGATAACAGTAGAAGCCAATTTGCAAACTCCCACCCCACTCTTCCAAACTCCCCATTCAGACTCTGGTGTAGTCTTCTGAGACCTGGTGCCTTCCAGATCTTTTGCACTACAGCTCACATCATCCCAAGACTGATGTAGCCCAAAACCTTTGGATGACACCTGGTTGGAGAAGGCAGAGTGACCAAGGAACAGGATCCAGCTGAGCTGTAAATAAGAGTAGGATTGATTCTAAAGTACAAGGGTCAATGGAACTACAAGGAGAACAGGTTGTCCCTCGCCCTCGTAGTGTCCTTCAATTTTGAACTTCTCCCATATAACTGAATGGCTGCTACTCACTTCAGTGGGGTAGATATCAAAGCTTTGCACTTCATGACAATTTGCAGGGAAGGCACAACTGGATGGGACTATTACAATGTGTTCTACAGACAATGCGGAAACTTCAACAGGTACCAAATGCAGCAGTCCCCTTAGTTCCCAAATAACCGAAAGACTGTCTCCATCCATGTGGACCTTTTTAGGGTGTTAAGATCTACAGAGGATCTCTTGGTGGCTCCACCACCCTCAGAAGTGTGGGAATGCCAGCCTGGGAGGGGGCTTTCTCTGTGGCCCCCAAATAGTGGAACTCCCTCCACCATGGAGATGTGTTTAGTATCTTCCTTGTACAACTTCTGACATATGCTGAAGATAAACCTCTCCATCTTGGCCTTTAACAATTAAGATATTTTGTTTTATGGGACCTACCTCTTTTATCAAATTTAAACTGTTTGGTTCTATCTGAAACAGTTTTTCTTGCTTTCTAGCAGTAATGGTTTTATCTTGTTTTCTGTTTTCCTATTGCAATCTGCCCTGAGACCGTATTGTTAATTAACTATACCTGGAACTTCACTCCTGTTCATGGGTGGACTGCTTTCACATGTACAAATCGGTAGGGCAGCAATGTGTGTCTGTATGCAGAGGACAAAGAGATGTGCTGCATTCCCACCTCCCTGCAAAGGTCCCCACACACTACCAGTCATTGCAGATAATACTGTGGGCTAGATAGACTAATTGGTCTAATAAGGCAGATTCCTATGTTCCATGACACATTGGACCTCAACCTCTAGAACAGTGTTTCCCAAACTTGGGCCTCTAGCTGTTTTTGGACAACAACTCCCATCATCACTAGCTAGTAGGACCAGTGATCAGGGATGAAGGGAATTGTAGTACAAAAACAGCTGGAAAGGAGAAACAAATTTGGGAAACACTATTCTAGAATCACATTTGGGGGGACTTGTTTTTATAAGTGGCCTTAAGGGCTCTCTAGACCAGCGTTTGGAAACCTGTGATCCTCCAGATGTTGGACTCCATTTCCCACAAGCCCAAGACAGCATGGTCAATGGTCAGAAATGAAGGGAGGGAGCTTGTAGCCTTAACAACCTCTGGAGTGTCCCAAGTTGCCCAGCCTCAAATCGGACAATAATGTAATATAATATACAGCCCTGTCTGGGAAGTATGTGCACAACTTTTGCCAAATGACATTCAAAACAGTTTTTCTTATATTAGAGATAATACAAGAATCCTTGTACAGTTCCTCACTAATGTCTGTTACGACACAGGTTAATGTCTAACACAGATAATTTGATGGAGGTCACGAAAGCAAGGACACTGTAAAGACAAGTCAGCCCATATCCTGTCTGCTTTTCTTTCTTCCTTTTTTCCCCTTAATACCAGCAAATCCTTCTTTCCCCATTTTGATATTTTGTAAATTTCCTTAATCTTCTTCTCATCATAACCCTTCATCCTAATACATTTTCTGCAATCCTGACCAATTTTCAGAGCATCCAATTCAAAACACAGTACTATTATTGAATAATAAATGCATGAGATTGTAATGCTTTGTTGTTGTTGTTGTTGCTTTATGCTACTTAATTGTAGTTAAAGGCAAAATTAGTAAATCCCTGACAGGTTCCCAAATAAAATTAGCTTTAAAACAAACAACACAAGCATTTATCAAACAATAAATGTTTATCTGAAATTTGAACTCCTCTCTAGTTCAAGAAGCAACCTCTCCACCCCCACCCACTGCACACATTTTAAGGTTTTCATTCAACAGAAATGTACCATAAGCATAGCATCAAATCTGCTTAGAACAGATTTGTATTAAGCTATATTATGAAGCCTCCTCAGAGCAGGGAACGTCACACTGAATGTAATGAATGGAGGGGGGAAATGAATAGATCTATTTTATTGTATTTTGGTATGGTAAACTTTTGAGTTAACTTTACTTGGAAGCAAGTTGTACTGATTTATATGCGCTTTCCAAAAATTGGCGCTGAAGCAGCTGTAACAGAGCCTAATACCCTAACTCTTTCCCCCCTTGTGTTCCTTCCCTCCTCCTTCCTTCCACACAGGCACCCCACCCTTCCTATCACAGTTTACAAACTAACCACGGTTGGTGTTATGTGGGTATTTACGGCCACCATGGTTAGCTTAACCCAGAATTTCCAAATCTGCTTCTAATCCCAGCTGCAACTTGCTATTGATTCTGCCACAGAAATAAGATTCTGTTTTTGTTATATACATATGTATTTATTGGAGTTTTTAGCAAAATTTATGGGGTTGTGAGTTTCCATGAACAACAATACTGTAGTATTCCATGCACGCAAACACTTTTGCACAATTGGCTCATGTTAATATTCCATTTTATTCCCATCCATTTGCATGTTTCCATTCTAGTAAAGAAGATGTGCATCGCCTATATAAAAGCTGCTGTAGTGAAAAATAAAAGTCACTGGCATTGCTTCTTAGTATTTACCCTTTTTGTGCTTTTCACTAAAAGCATTGAAATGTATCGTCTGACAGGTTTCAAGGCATGCCTTCACCATTATTTTCTACATATACTACCGAGAACTTAAAACATGGACCTAACACTATGGAATCTGTACACATTTAATTATGCTGAGCATGATCCAGAACTAGTGAAATCCATTGGTATTTAGCCACTGACATCAGTGAGTTTAAGTAGGTTCTTTCTACACAGCCTATTGTTTATTGTGCATTACTGTTTACTTATTATTTTTACTAATACTATTACTACCACTATTACTGTGGCTAGTGTTGCTTCTGTTAATACTACCACTACCACTGCTGCTGCTGCTGCTACTACTACTATTACTACTAGTACCAATAATGTAATTCCCATGTAAAGGAGCTGTTTAAGGTTATCCCAGTGGTGTATAAAAAGAAAATCAGATTTGCCTATGTATAAAAAAATATTCTTTAGGAGTTTGTTATACTACCGATGGAGATCTTTAGCTGCCATGTTTGCCTTCTAAAAATAACATTCATGCTCTGCAGTTACATATTATTAGATAGTAGGAGTATGCAGTGAAACAGTCACAAGTACTTTCAAATGGAGGGAGGGATCCATAATCAATTAAAAACCATTCATTTTAATGAAACGATAATGAAAAAGGCATGTTTTAAAGCAGCCCATATCCTTCCTCTACCTCACATGTTGACGTAACCTCATGATGACCATTATTTATAAGAGACAGAAAGGGTTAAGCAGCAAATTGGCACTGCAATCCTAAATGCACTTTCTTGAAAGTAGCACAAGCTGATTAGAGTGGATGACCTGATTCACACATGCACCACTTGTTGACTGGCTTGCATGTGTGAATAGTTCATACAACATAACACAGCTGCTGGGATGTTTTAATACCACTTCAAAGCACAACACTTTTCAGTGGAGTCGGCTTCCAAACTGGTAAGTAGCCAGTCTTCAGGTGTACAATGTCCACATGTAGAAAAGCCAAGGGGCATACACACATGTGTGAACCAGCCTGGCGTTACATCCCAGCAAGTGTATTTAGGATTATCAATTTCAGACTCAATCCACCAAGTGCTGCTCCCACATTAGCCTCAATGAAGTAAGAATGAGTTGCTCACAGACATTGTTCCATGGACTGGAATCCAACTTCAGTACATCATTCACAGCTTTAGTCTGATAGAAGTAGCTGCCTACAGTAAACAACTATGGCATTGAGTGGCATGCCCTGAATTTTCCAAGCATTTTCACAATAGCAATGACATCTCTGCACTGAAAGGTGGTCAGATTTTACAAGTGTAAAGCACAATACAGTGGTCAATGGGGTTTTGCTTCAGAAGTCTACAAAGAAATGTACATTTAAATAAATCCAAACTTACTGCCAAAGCTTGTCTGTTTCAACAGGCAAGCATATGTCCATGTAAAGTGAACAATGAATACCATCCTAAAATGGAAACAGCCTTGTTTTCATCAATAACAATAAAATGTGTTCAGTCTTAACAGTTTCCTATCTGTTAGTTATGGATTACCTTGGTTCAAAGCTCAGTGTGCACTGAGCAGCTCAAGTTGCCTTGAACATTTAAGGAAAGACAGTGTATAAATAAATAAACAATAGCCCTGTGTAGTTAGTTACACATGGCTAGTTGCACCAAAACGCGGATGGAAATGGCCGCATGTACATTCTATTGAAAGCAGACAACATATCCATATTCAAATCTGATTTTACTCCCACCCCAATCCAGAGGAGGAGATTCCTTGATATGGACTGGGCTGGGCCTGATTTTAGGATGGCAGACTAATGTGGATATGAAGGAAACCTAGATGTGGGTTAAAACCAATTTCACTCGGATTTCAAAAGTGTTCTGTCATGGAAAGCCTGGTGTGTCAGGGATAGTTCGTATGAAAGGTTGAGAATTGTGTGTGCCCACTTCACACATTACAGTAGAAGCAGGGGGGAGGCAAGAAGTGTGAGGTACTCCTTCTCCTTTCCCAACTCCCAGGCAATTTGTGAATTGGATCTCAAATCCAGATGATATGCACAGTTACTGCAATGCACCATGCATTTGATCATACAGACAACCCAGTGAAAATGGTCTGAGCCTTGAATAAGTGCCAATTTATCCAATTAGATTGTTTATGGGATGGCCTCCGTGACCTATAAAGTCCTGGTGAAAGCAGGGGAGGGGATCCCATTCACATATAGGGGATTTAACATAATGCAATCAGTACTTAGAAATATTACGGTTTCTGTAATCTAAATTTTCCAGGCTACTTAAAGTTGGTTTCAGTGACATTTTGGGTTCCCAAAACAAATTCCTATGTGTTTGTGTACTTGAATGCTTTAACCAATTTTTGTTTGTGTGTGACTGTGTGACTGTGTGTGTGTGTGTGTGCGCGCGTGCAGACAACACTGCCAACGTCCAGGTAGTTGAAATTATATACTTGAAAAGCATACTTCTCTGTCCCTGAAGGGCTCACATTATGAAAAATGATAAGGAAGTTAAGGGTAGAGAGAGAGGGAGATTATATATAATATTCACACACACATGCATATACACACAAATAGTAAAACCTGCATTTTCTGGATCATGCTGCATCTCCTACTTATCCAAATTCATTGCCCTACTATAGCACCATGTCATTGTAAAAAACAACAACCCAAAATCATATAAATGTTTCATATCCAAATGTTTTGGATATTATCCAGGCCATGAATATAAAAGAGGCTGTAATATAATAATACCTATGTTCTAGATAGATATCCATATAAATTTCATCTTCATATAACAATGCAATGCTAGTAATATATATTTATATATAGTATGTATATATAAAAGAAAGTTAACTTTCTATTTTACAAAAAGGCAATTATTTTATTATCAATATAGTTATCAGCTGCTTTTTTACACCACTGCAGTAACTAAAGGAAAGAGGAAAGGGGAAGCTTGATTAAAATAAAAAGTAGATATAAAACCCTGTGGTTTCAAGTTGGGATCCCTTGCCAAGCCTTTGACTAAATACAGTTAAATTCTTTAACTTCAAGTATGGCACTTATATAAATAAGAGCAAAGAGGCGGTGACATATATTCACAGTTAATAGCGATAAATTCTACTCCTTTGGTATATGTGTCCAAAAAACAACAACAACACACAACCTGTTGGTAAATACATAACTTGGCTGAACTTTAGATCAATCATTTGTATGCATATAGCAGGGAGCTGTGGTTTATTTATTTGTTTATGAATTTGGTAGATCACAACTAGCATAATAATGATTAAGGTCTCTGGTGTAAGTAGGCAGGCAAACAAAAAATAAATAAATGGCAAAAGTATTTTCAGCACTACTGTTTCTTGTGTAGTTGGTTTTTGTACAAAAACAAGGATAGAAAAATGCTAACCAAACACAGTAATCAACTGTGTGATGCTGACCATGTAACGTCAGGCATCCATCAGATGAAGCTCATGGATGTACTAACAGGCTTTACAGTCGGATGCCTGGACAGTGCAAATCTCTCCCTCGGCTTTTATAGACATGCTTGCAATTGAATATTGCTATGACCCCCTCCCCAAACCCTCCCTCGAGAAATGGCTCCCTTGCCGTTTTTCAATATAACATTCTAGACACATTTCCCATCAGTTAGGAACATTTTCTTGTCCTCACGACGGTTGAAAAGATGCACCAGTCAACAACCAGCAATGGACCACTCGGGGGAGGAGATAACTGAGCTGTAAGGCCAGATTGAAGTTGTTGTATAGTTGTTCTCTTCATCAGTCTTTGATTTAGCACACAGTTTTGTATCTGGTTTAGAAAGTGCAGATCAAGTACCTTAACGGCTTTCTTGGTGGTTTGAGGAAATGATTGCTTCAGCAATGTCCTTTCCCTAACGCTAATAGTCAGTGATCCCCAGCAAAGTCTTCTGGTTCTGCTACAGCCTCACACGTAAGCAGAGTCACTGGACTGAGTCCTGCCAAAGTTAGGCACACTCATACGTGGCAGGTCTTTGTTTCTGATTTCATAAATGGATTTCCGTTTCGCTTGCACTCCCCTCACTGCCATTTTTATCTTTCTCCAGCCCAAGTGGTTCAGTTCGGCCAAATTGAGCACCACACAAATGCCACTCACGGCAAACATGAAGACCAAGAAGACTGTCTTCTCAGTGGGCCTGGAGACGTAACACTCCACTTCCTTAATGCAAGGATACCTGTCACATTCGTACATGGATGGGACATTGAATCCATACAGGAAATACTGTCCCACTAAAAACCCAATCTCCAGGGCATTTCTGAAGACCACCTGAATGATATAAAACCTAGAGATGCCTTCTTGCCGCCTCATCTTTGACTTGGTGGTTCTAATGGCTGGGTTGGGAATTTCCTTTACTTCCAAGCAGTCAGGTTCTGCCTCCTTGGTGGAGTTCTCCGTGTTCTGCAGCACCCCATTGACAATGGTATTCTTGATCTTCTTGCTGTCGTCCCTCTTCATGGAGTCCTGATCCCTGTCCAAAGTGAGGAAGACAGTGGAGTACCTCCTTTCCCTCTGCTTGGCAGATTGGTGAACAGAATATGTTATAAAGCAGAGGCTAGGAGTGCACACCATGATGATCTGAAATACCCAGTATCGGATGTGAGAAATGGGAAATGCTTGGTCATAACATGCCTGGTTGCAGCCTGGCTGCAAGGTGTTGCACACAAACATAGTCTGCTCATCGTCGTACACAGTTTCTCCTACAATGGCCACAATAAGAATCCTGAAGATCACCACCACGGTCAGCAGAATCCTATAAAACAAAGGTTAGATGAGTGCACATTTACAGGGCAGAAGAGGAATACTGAAAAAAATCACTACTATTTTAAAGAAAGCACATAAATGGAGTATCGCTCTGCTGGTGGCCACTAGCCAAGCTAGTCAGAAGCACAACTTCTGTGTTCAGAGACAGTGTGATTATTATATGGTAAAACCATAAAAGTCATGATGGGTGTCATAATCTTGCTCAACTTGCTCCTGTCTGGCCACAGTCAGAGATATCCATTAGATATGCATTAGATGCCCTAGAAGGCATTGCTGATGCCCTAGAAGGGGTTCAGCAATCTGCCTCTGTATATTCTTCCCACAAACAAGTGTAAATATTTTTATTTGCAAAGACCTCTCCAGGATATTACTTGTTATCCCCCCCCCCTTTTGCTATTTTTATTTACACTTTCTGTATGGCTGTGCACTAGCTTTTAGGAATCATTTTTATTCTACATTAATTTGGGCACTTTTAAAGTAGTGAACATGATTCACAAATTTATAAAATAACCAAACCGATGCACCATCGGTCAAATCCAGCATGGCATTTCTTATATTCTTTGAGCTTAAAGAGGTTAAGAAAACGCAGGCTATTTTCAATCATTATGGGGAGCTGTCCAGTGCTGATCTTGTATCTCATTCAACCTTCTCAAACTTCTCAGCTTTTCTTGAGTGGCTTGACCAAACAAAAAAACAAAAAATGATTGCCTAAGCAATGTACTGTACTTATCCATACGGATGTTTACAGCAAACAGAAGGAAATGCTTGCTTGGTTTATTTGAGCACAAATCTTACTTTGGCTTATACAGGGGAGAATCTATAACCACAATGACAGTTCTAAGCAGGCAGTTGTGTGCGTGTTTTTCTCCTGTACCTCAAGTGTCCGAAAACAGATGTTGGTCAAATAAAAGAGAGTGGCACCTCTCCCACTTTCTATGGTATGCAGCATATTGATCAAACCATAAATGAGAGGAGGGAAGCAAATCAAAGGTAAGGGAGCTCACTTGTCCTTACTTTACCCTTGCATTTTGCCAGCTGCAATCACCAGCTAGATAATAATATGACTCTTTGAAAGTGACTCATTCTAAATATTACTATTATTACTATTATGCTACCTAACAGCAAACATCATCCACATCTACTGTCTCCTTTAAATGTGCATTCAGTCATTCGCTTTTCTTTTTTAATGAATAAGCCGACGGGGGTGGGAAGGGAAGTGGGGGGGGGGGTGGATTATATCGAAGGTTAAGAGAGTCCCGTGCACTAGCAGTGAACTCTGAAACAAAGCAGAGAAGCGGTTTAGAGGGAGGGGGGAGGGAGAGAGAGCGCAGTCCTGTGCGGTAGCAAGTTTGCCAAAGAAATAATTGGGAATGTCGAAGGGGGTTGGGAATGGGGGTTGCTGGGAAATCCGGTGCTTCAAGGTGTCCGGTTGGGCTGCGGCTTCTTCCCCCCCCCCCCAACTCCCCCTTCCTGGAAACCGGTCCCGCAGGAATCCAGGGGACTTCCTTCCAAGGCGATGGCATTTAGGATGGCGGGCAGGGAGCGCGCGAGGGAGCGCAGGGGAGCGCAGCGTCCCCGTGGAGCTCCCTCCGCCGCAGGAGCCCGGCAGGGTCAAAGAGGGCGACGGGGAGGGAGGCGCGCCGGGAGCCGTCGAGCCGCTTACCTCCCTATCATAGTGGAGTGCTGCTGGACAGCGGCTTCGAGGAGTCTCTCTAGGATGGTCCATTCCCCCATCGCGGTTCATCGGGAGGCGAAGGCTCGGGCAGCGGCGGCGGCGCAGGAGCGGCAGCGGCGGCGCTCCGTCAGCCACGGCGGCGGAGACGCGCGTTCCCGGCCCGAGCCGCCCGGCGTGCGCAGGGAGGGACGCTGCCCCACGGCCGGGCGGGCTGCCTGGCAGGCGGGGCGGCTGCCGGGAGCCAGCCTGGGCGGCGATCGCCTGGCGCAGCGCAGCCCAGGCGGAGGTCGCCTTCAGTGTCTCGCCGCCCGCCTCCCGGCCGCCTTTAAGTAGGCTCTGCTTGCGTCACGGCCAGGTTGGAGGGGAGCAGCCGAGCGGCGGCGCCACAGCCCGAGAGGGATCGCCAAAGCCGACCCCCACACAGCGCCGCCGCCGCCGCCGCCCCCGAGGACCCTTCCAGCGGGCGGGGTGGCGTGGGGTGGGCGCCCATCTTCCCCACCCCGCCGCCCGACGAGAGCTGCGCCTTTGGGGAGGGGACGGGCAGAGGGATGGGGGCCCCCGACGACGCGCCTCGCCATCCACGGAGCAAGGAGGAGGTAATGAATGGCGCGGAGGGGACTGGGGCCTCAGGGGATCCCGAGACGCCTCGCCAGCCTCCCCGGGGCCGGATCCGGGCGCCTGCCTTTCTTCCGGGCTGTTTCCCGGGGACTTGGCCTGCGCCGCGTCCTTGACAAGGGAAGGCGTGTGGGGAGGGAGGGAAGGAGGGACGCTTTCCTCGCTCGTCGCCAGCCCAGCTGGACGGGAAGAGGAGGCGAGTCGAAGGCGCAGCAGCATCCTTCGCGCCGGAAGGGAGGGGAAAGCAAGGCTGAGGCATCGGATCCCCGCAGATCAGGAGCTGACACCCCCCCTCCCTCCCCACGGACCTCCGCTGGGGGCGATCGCTGCTCCGGACGCCAGGTCGGGGGGTGCCCTCGACGCCGAAGCCCCCCTCCCCACGGAGAATGGCGCCTCTGCTTCCCCAGGCTGGGCGCGTGAGAAACCTCTCGCACGGTAAGAGCGCAAAGGCCGCCATCCTTTCCTTGGTCTTCCTTGGCTCTTCGCTGCAGCAGCTCTGGCAAAGGGAGACCCGAAGAGGACACGCGTTGAATGCGCAAGGAGCCCTCCTGCCCTGGGACTGGCTTGCCAAGTGGAAATGCCAGTCGCCAGCACCATCTGGGCACACCTGCTGAGGCTCCAGCAGCTAGGAAGGCCCACTCAGGAGGCCTGGAGAGCTTGGGCCCCACTTGGTTGGAGGGGGTGCAACCTCATCTGCAACTGGCAAGTGAGGGCAGGTCCACACCTTGCGTTTTAAACGGTCTTTAACAGATGCTGCGCCCCCCCCCCCAAGAATTCTGGGCTCCATAGTTTGCTATAGGTACTGAGAGTTGGGAGGAGACCCTCACAGAGCTACAGTTCCCAGTACCCTTAACAAACTACAGCTCTCAGGATTCCTGGAAGGGGAAAATCTGTGACTGTTAAAGTGATGTAAGGGTACTTTAAATGTGTATGGATGTGAACTGAGTTTTGGTGGCTACAAAGAATGGCCCAATCAGCCTGGATGTCGCTGAGCCTTCTCTGCACCACCCAGAGGGAGAGCACAGGTGAGCTTGAGAAGCCTCAACATCATAAGAGAATAAGGCAGCTGGATCAGGCCCAGAATAAGAGAATAAGGCTGCTGGTCCAGCATCGCGTTTCCACAGTGGCCAACCAGATGCCTGTGGAAAAACCTCTTGATCTTTCACCCAATATAATGGAGACTGGCCCATTAGGACATAGGGGCATTGCCTTACCAATCTCAGTCAATTGCCCGCCTTCTTCCTTACAAACAGGCCAAGGAGTGGCACTGCTGCTCCGCTTCCTCCTCCTTAGTCTCAGTGTTGCCCCTTGTAGAATTCAGCAGGGAGAAGAATGGGGACATGGCCTGTCATTGCTTCTGACTCCACCGACCTGTCCAGGTGTGGACACCAGCTGCAACTGCCTTGGCTGCAGGCAGGTGGAGGGATCAGTCACGGTTTGCCTCCCTCTCCCTCTGGGAGGTTCAACTTGCTCACACCCTCTGCCTCCCTGGGCTGGGCTGCATGGGCAACAGGGCGCAGCAGGCTGCGCAGAGTGAGCAAGAGATCACCTGTGTAAAAGATCTGTGGTTGCTTCTTGCACCTCCTCTGGAGGAGGTGCCAACATCTCAGTTTGTTTACCATCTCCCTCTGTCTCTGGCTGGCATGGGGTGGGTGAGGACTGAGGGCTGCGCTTGCTGGGCCCAGTTTGCATTCCTATGCCACCAGAAGGAGAGAGCCCATGTATGCTAAGCTAACAAGATGGTGGACTGGCTGCTTTGGGCCATTTGTGCACCTGCCTGCTCTCTCCCTCCAGGGACCTGCTGCGGAAAGATTAAAGGGAGAGCAGGTGGACAGAGCCTGCAGCTAGTGCTCTTATATTCTCTCGCTCTCCCTCCCTCTCTCTGCAGCGCCACAGGGCTCAGTCCCCTCACCCCACTGCCTAGAAAAAGGAGGGAGGAGAAAGCCACCAGCCTCTGTCTGGTGTGAGGAAACCTGGGTCCACTAAGGGGGCAAGAAGGAAGCCTCCATAGGCCAGAGAGAGAGCCTGGCAGACAATCATTTCTTCAGGTCCTCTTCCAGCTAGACTACCCACATGCCACCTACTATCCTGTGGGGAGGATTCCAGGAAAAAGGGGCAGGGGCATCATTGTCTCACCCCAGGGTGATACATCATCCACTGCCCCATGGGAAGGATGTTTTTTTTAAATATCTTAGTTTGTTTATTGTGCTGTCCAAATATGCAATTGACTGTTACTTGTAAGCTGCCATGGTAGGATTTGTATCCTGAAAGGTAGGAGATACATAACTGTAAGAAATAAAGTAAAATTAAGGTTCAGCTAGCTCATAGCAGCTTCTCCTGTCCTGTCTCTTCACACATCGTATTTCTAAGCATGCACACCTCTTTTAGGTGCACATTTCTAAAGAGGTGCCTAAAAAGGTAAAGTATGAATTCAGTAAATATATGTTTTGCTCAGTTACACTTCTCACAGAGCTGTGATTGACTGAAGTTCCCTCCTGAGTGGACTTTCATTGGCAAACCCAGGATTGTCTCTTTGATGTGTGAAATGCTAGGGGCCAAAGAATCATTACTGAAACAGGTCTGCTGCCATCGTTAATATATGTGTACCTCGACTAAATTAGGTAGCCAAATAATATGTAAAGCACAAATACAAAGACTTAGATGGTATCATTTCAGTGTCTTTTAATAACTTCATTCTTTAAAAAAATTGAGGTTGGTGAGCTTCAGATTAGAGAATTACTCAGTGTACTCCATTTATATGGTACAGCTATTTGCACTACACAAAATCTAGTAATTATTTGCAAAGGGGGCAGTTGTTTGTCCTTACAGGAGTGCAAAATGTATCTCACTAAGTCATTAGTAGTACAAATGCAACTAAGGGCGCATTGCAAATGCCATATTGTAAGTTTGATATGTACATAGCATGTACATATCTATGGGAAAGTGGCCTCATTTCATAATGTACTAGAGTGATGTGACATTGTTCCTTGTTATTAATGAACTCTCTCTGTGTGTGAGAGAGATTACTATATATCACATAAATAACAAGAAATAATATTACAATGCTTATCATTCCAGGACATTAACAAGTACAATTTTTTACAAAAATGTTTGCAATTATTTTCCACATAACATATGTGTGACCCTCCTTAATTAATTGCATTTGCTCTACTAATGCATATTTATTTTCTACATCCCCTTATTACTATTATTACTTATGGGAGAATTCAACATAGTGCATAGCTGTCAATTCCCTTATTCCAAATAGGATTCCTTGTAAGAAAAGGGAAAAGTTGACAGCTATGACATAGCGCTAAGCAGATTGCTCCATCAGCGAAAGCGTTTCTGCTTTCCTGATGGAATGATCTGCCCTCTCCTCCCCCCCTCTCCCCCCCCCCATTCTGGGGGTTCTCCCAAGCTCCTGCCAGTTGGCGGGGTGAAGGGGGCGCACAAGGAAGGAGAGAAGGGAAAGCCCTATAGAGCTAGTAGAAGTCCTTGTGCAAGCCTCTACTGCCAGGACTCACCAGCTGAATCTCATTCTTAGATTTCTTACCCACCCTTCCTCATGAGGTCTCGCTATGTGTCACAACTATTTAAAAATACAGTCTTTTAAAAAGTTAAGGGTAAGAGAAATGGGCGAGTCATTAAAAAAATTGAGTCTTGGGTTGCAAAAATCCAGCATACATCTTCAGCACCTGACCAAAACTGAATAATGAAGGTTCCAGGTTCACCTCCCGGGGGAGTGAATTGCACAGTTTAGAGGCTGCAACAGAGAATGCCTTCTTGTCATCCCTCAAACTCCTGAGGGCAGCAGAACTGCCAAGAAAGCCCCCTCGGCTGATCTGACCCTGAGAGTCTGGAGGGAAGGATCAGTCTTTCTGATATTTGGGGACTAAGCCGTTTAGGGTGTTAAACATGAATGTGAGCACCTTGACTTGGGCCTAGAAATGAACTGGCAACCACCTTTCTTTTCAACTAACTCTTTGAAGTCTGTAGCCACTTGGGACAGTTTGTGGCCTTTATTACCAGTGCTGTTTTTTCTAGAAAAAGAGTACCAGAACTCACCATGAATGCCTCCCTTGTTCTCTTACAATGGCATTGGCACCCACCTGAGAGGTGCCAGAACTGAGTTTTGGTGAGTTCCAGGTGGGGGAAAAGCCCTGGTTTTACCCATCTGTACAGTGGTACCTCGGGTTAAAAACTTAATTCATTCTGGAGCTCCGTTCTTAACCTGAAACTGTTCTTAACCTGAGGTACCACTTTAGCTAATGGGGCCTCCCGCTGCCGCCGCGCGATTTCTGTTCTCATCCTGAAGCAAAATTCTTAACCCGAGGTACTATTTCTGGGTTAGCGAAGTCTGTAACCTGAAGCGTCTATAACTCGAGGTACCACTGTGGCTCTTTTACATGCTTGTGGTTTCTCAGCTGGTTCCTAGTTTCACCTATTTACCTAATAGCACTGAACCACACACACTAACAGACAATACAAATGAGTAAGTTACAGCTGGAAAGAAATGAGGGAAATCAAGTCTAACAGTTTGCCGCAAAGACGCAAAATCAAAACTTCATTAGTTCTGAAAACCAGAAGCGGCAGATTATACTGTAAGCAGAGCACCTTGAACTCTACATGCCGGTTCCTACGCCATGGGGTGAATGACTTTTAATGCATAGCCTTGCAGTAATTAAACTTTATGGAACCTAACGGAAGGCCTTTCCAAAAAAAAATCTCAGATCTTTATAGCTTTAACGATTAGAAGAATTTAATGTGCATTTTACAATACCTGTCATAATTAAAATCCCATATCTGCGCTACATCAATGCACCAATATACCAGTTCATTAACTTCATTAATTGAAAAGGTTTCCCTTTTAAAAATGTACGGCTGCGGATTGGCTGGAGTGTGTGCAAGTAGACAAAAGGGGGAAATGAGTCTGCTGCAAATTAGGCATTGGAGTGAGGGTGTATTCCTGGGCACGAGACAGCATCAAACAGACCAACTGCCATATGGGTCTCTGTGTATCTGAAGAAGTGTGCATGCACACAAAAGCTTATACCAGAACAAGCTTAGTTGGTCTATAAGGTGCTACTGGACAATTTTTTATTTTTATTTTTGCCATATCAGTGGTAGTGGAAATGCTAAAAAACACAGAGCACAGTGGCTTCAGGGCACCCACAGGGCACCTCTGACTGGCAATAATGGACGAGCCATGCAGGTGCATAGTCTTATCGCTGGTCTGGAATGTCACTTTCTGACCATGAAGTTTTTAGTCTTTGTGGCTAACAACAACAATGTGAGGATTAATCAGTTTGCTGAATACTGTTAGGCTACGTGTCTCCTTGGGACGCGGGTGGCGCTGTGGGTTAAACCACAGAGCCTAGGACTTGCCGATCAGAAGGTGGGCAGTTCGAATTCCCGCGACGGGGTGAGCTCCCATTGCTCAGTCCCTGCTCCTGCCAACCTAGCAGTTCAAAAGCACATCAAAGTGCAAGTAGATAAATAGGTACCGCTCTGGCGGGAAGGTAAAAGGTGTTTCCGTGTGCTGCTCTGGTTCACCAGAAGTGGCTTAGTCATGCTGGCCACATGACCAGGAAGCTGTACACCGGCTCCCTCGGCCAATAAAGTGAGATGAGCGCCGCAACCCCAGAGTCGGCCACGACTGGACCTAATGGTCAGGTGTCCCTTTACCTTTAAGTGTCTCCTTACGGTTCAGCAGTTCTCAACCTGTGTGTCCCCAGATGTTGTTGGACTACAACTCCCATCATCCCTGAGCTCTGGCCTTGCTAGCTAGGGGTGATGGGAGCTGTAGTTCAACAACATCTGGGGACCCACAGGTTGAGAAAGGCTGGGTTAGATGAATATCATTCTTAGGGGAATCAGTGCCTTTTCACTTGTTCATAATTCTGGGTGGAATTAAGCCCCCAAAATGGAATTGGTCACTCTTTTATGTCTCTTATAAGACCTTCAGGTAAAGAGTGGATGATAAATGTTTTTAAAAAGAAAGAAAAAATGAATAAATCTATCAGACGTGCTTGTGGTTTTCTCCTTTCAGATGTGGAATCCATTCCACGTATATGAGGGTTTCCTTGTCCAGAGCTGCCCTCTCATTGCAGGGAATGGAAAAGTCTACTCTGACAGGAGCTTTGTATGCATAAGGACTTCTAGGTTGGAGCAAGACAAGGTGTAAGTTCTACATAGCACAGCTATGGAAGCCAGACTAGGTCTGGAGAGATCCAGGTTCAAATTCTCCACTTTGTCATGAAGCTCAACATTGCTCAGCCCAACCTAGCTCAGAGGGTTGTGTGAAGATAAAATTGGGGCAAGGTGAGAACCATGCATGCTACCTTGAATTTCTTGGGAGAAAGGGAGGGCATAGATGCAAATAAAGAAAATTAGAGAAAGTACGGTAGGAGTTCCTCCTCAATGTCCTTGAAATGAAATGCGACCTCTTCACATTTATGTTTTAAAAAACCCCTTTAAGAGTCCCTCCATTTCCTTGAACACAAGGAAACTGATCCACCTCTCAGACCCCCCCAAAAAAAAAAAATAGTGGAAAGGGGGTGGCTGCTTCTCAAGTGGTTGTGGGCTTCCTTGGGAAGCAACCCTATTGGCCACACTGTAGGATTGATGTGGAAGGGTGGACTGGATAGAAGCTCTTGATTCTTGAAAGCTTCATAACTAATTCATAATAATTATACAGTTTTAGAAATAGGTTTGTTGCCTTTTGCTTGCCGCAGTATGTAGCCCATTGCATCTCAGAAAACTTTCGGTTGTGAAGCAGTTTATAAATCTGTAAATAAGTAAAAATAACTGTGACTTTTTTAAAAAAACAACAACACAGCCTTCTCATCACATGTAACTGAGTCTCACAACTTGACTAGAGACATCCAGCTTATGATGTGGCCTTCTTGGATAAGTACTCTTGCTTGTCATAAATAAATAAATAAATAAATAAATAAATAAATCCTTGCTCATCTGGCTGGGTTTCCCCAGCCACTCTGGGCGGCTCCCAACAGAATATTAAAAACACGATAAAACATCAAACATTAGAAACTTCCCTAAACAGGGCTGTCTTCAGGTGTCTTCTAAAAGTTGGATAGGTGTTTATTTCATTGTACACCAAACACATCCTTGCTGCCTAAATCAGTTCAATTCCTAATTGAAATCAGTTCAAAGGGGTGTGTGTGTGAGAGAGAGAGAGAGAGAGAGAGAGATGACATGGTTCAAACACATCCAGAGGAGTGCCAGATTGGCTCTGCCAATGTATTTGCATTCAGCCTTCCTCTCTCCTTCCTAATAAACAACAGCTGTTGGGAGGTCAGGTGACCTGCAAACCACTACTGGCTAGTCCAGCCTCCAGGGCTCTATAAGTTTATCATTGTTTCTTAAATCATTGGCGTACATTCTGCAAGGACTTGGTTTAAGTTTGAATGTATCTGAAATCCACAATAAAATGGGAGTCAGACTGCCCTGCTCTGCAAGCTGCCAAGGTGAAAATAAGGGACTGGGAAAGGTGTAAGGCATGTGCAGAACGGAAGTGTCTGTAAGCTCTCCATGAGGATTTAGCAGCCTAAGAGCCCAAAGTTCTCCAACCTGCTGTGCTGTCCAGAATGTGTGCTTTGCTGAATGTGGCACTTTTGTCAGTAAATCAGCCTACATTTTATTCACAATCCTCTAGGATTAAGGTTAGCTTGATCTTCTCTGGCTTACAACGATCTGTTTCTTAATGAAGAAGCAATATTGTTTGCAGGGTCAAAGCCGTCCCTTTTAACATTTTATCAATTGTACTCATGCTGTTTAAAAGTCAAATCCTCCTTTATGGAGAGGGAACTGGCTCTGGTAAAGAAAAGGAGTGTGTGAGTGTGAGTGTGTGTGCATGTGCACACACACTGAATTTGTGTTCCTTCCCAGATATCCAGAAGAAAGTGTATGTTTTGAATGTTTGTGATTCACAGAGGATGCCCAAGGGATTAATGATTATTTCTTTTTAGTGTGGATACCAATGAGAAGTTGCTTTGTCTCTAAGGAGTTATGGATCAACCTGCTTCAGATTTCTGGCTTATTTATGCTATCTTCATCAAACAGCCCTGTTTAGGGAAGTTTTTAATGTTTTATTGTATTTTTAATTTATTTTTTTTGGAAGCCACCCAGAGTAGCTGAGGAAACCCAGCCAGATGCGTGGGGTATAAATAATAAATTACATTATTATTATTATTATTAACAATTTTAGCCAAAAAGCAGCTGAAGATTCCCCCAACCAATGGTGTCAGCATGAGAGCAGATCTCATAGAATGAATGAATTTTCCAAAGCACTGACATGAACATTTATTTCCCCCAAATTTCACACATAAATGGCACCTTAAGCTGTTTGTGGTTCTCATGGCATGGAGAGGCTTGTATAAAAGGAAAGCTGTGACTGAAGCACAATGTCCTTTGCTGTCGAGCATCACTGGTATTTGGGTGATCCAACATTGCAATGCTAAGCTATTTGTAGCTTTGAATATGAGTGGGCTTTGTAGAAAATGAGAAAATCAGAATCTCTCTCTTGCACACATGCAGAACCTCAAACGGCAGCACGCGATCTTTCCCAAAGTATTCTGATTTTGTGTAATGATTTCAAGTATTACATTTTTTGAAATCACAGGAGTGTCAAAGAGTGAGTATTAGGGTCTAGACATGACAGGATCCTTCTGTGCACCTTAAAAGTTTGTTAGCCTGCCCTACCATCAAGGTTGTAATAAAAGGTACTAGATCCTTCAGTATCCCGTATTCACATCAAAGGGGAGAGGAAACCCCATACATGCACAGGGAAATTCTATATGTGCAGAAGCTCTGTGTGTGCAAGCACATGGTGTGTTCATGGGATCTAGATCAGAACAAATGGCTTTAACCTCCCAAATGCCTAACAGCTGCAATTTGTAAAAGTCATAGGATGTTATTCCTTTGTTCTAAACTTCTGCTGGACCCAATGTGCTTTATTTCAACTTTACCCCCTCTGAGGCTTTTGTTTGCAGTTATTTAGCACTTTGTGAAAAGGTACAAACCCTTTCCAAATATAACCCGTGCATTTCTTTCCTTATGCTGTGTAATTGCACTTGGGTGCTTTAAAATAGCACTTCCAAGTGCAAGACATGAAGTGTTTTGATGAACTTTCTTTCAAAGACTAATGCTAGCAGCTTTGCAGACAGTGTTTGGTTTAATCCACAACAGATAAATAATTAGCTGCTGAACTGAAAACACCCATCTAAGATCTCAAAACCATCTGCTCTGCTGAGTTTTCATCTGGTGCCTGCGTGTGTATTAATGACATGATTGCATCAGATTGTACCTTTTATTCATAAAATCATATGAGGACATCTGCTACTATCTGTGGGATCTCAGTTCTTGAAGAGAGCACACTTCACAACACACAATGTTTCAATGCACAATGTTACTTACCTTGCAGAGAACCTGAGCAATTTATTCTGTACTCGTGAACTCTACTCTTGCACACTAATGAGCTTTGAAGAACCTGAGCTGATAGCTCACAAATGAACTGTTGCAACAGTTGCGTTAACCTTTGCAACATCGGAGCTATTAGTAGAGAGAGGGGAGAAATCTGATTCAGTTTGCACTTAAAGGCAAATTTACCTTATTCACAATTTCTGAAACCATATGCAGACCAACACTCAACCATCCTTTGAAATGTGCGTGTCTTCAAATTTTGCAATGCAATTCTCCGGACAGCAATATGTACAAAAATGCACATATGGGCTGAAGTGCACACAACCTTAATTAAAATAACCTACAAAAATGCATTATATTAGTGGAACGTGTGCACAAATGTGTAGATAGGAGTAATTTTTACTAAAATACTAAAGGTTTTTCAGGACGGCCTAAAACAATGAAATTGCAAATAGATATGGAAATGTGGGGAACTGTCTTGCCAAATGCGAGGTGGTTCTTTAAAAAATATATATTCATAAGCAATACAAAACACAAGTGGCTGAGAAGAAGATTTTATTCCTAAACAGCAAGTAATATATACATACCAGGTATGCACTTCTATCTGCCACTTGGAAACCCTCAAGCAGTAGCCAAGTGACTCCCCCAGGTAGCCTTAGACTGCACAGCCCTGTGGCCAGTCAGTCCATGCACAAGCTTCTAAATCACTCTGCCCAAACCATCTTATTTTATAGATAGCCACCTCCTCCCAATGCCTCACTTTCCAATAACAATTTCCAACATTAAAGAAGGTTCCCAGCACTAACCTCCCAGACTGATTAAGGCAGCTGGGGGGGGGGCTTCACCTCCTTCCAACTGATTAGGACAGGCATAAAATGGCGGAAATGACTGGCAGAATCCGAGACCAGGGAGAAGAGTTGGTGGAAGAAGATTGGAGGAAATGTAAAACTTATTTACAGAAATATTGTAAAATTTTCGAATGCTGATGACATTGAAATGAATTGAAGGGGTTCTAGCAACAAGGTAAAATGTAAGATGGGAATTGATAATAGATAAACTAATAGGACATGAATTTGCTGAACCAATTTTTAAAAGGGATGCAAAAAAGGGAGACGTGAGGAAGTCAGGAAAATAAGTTAACTAAAGATGAGAAATAAAGAAAGAGGGAGTTTTTGTTTTCTTTTATATGTGTTTTTTCTTCTTCTTTTTTGTGTTTAATGTTTGTATTTTTTGTATTTTGTAATTTTGTATTTTTGTATTTTTCTGAACTTTTCTATGGATAAATAAAATATTACCAAAAAACCCCAAAAAAACTGATTAGGACAGGCATAGCCAAACTTGGCCCCCCAGCTGTTTTGGGACCACTGGTTAGCTAGGGATGATGGGAGTTGTAGTCCCAAAACAGCTGGAGGACTGAGTTTGGCCATGCTTAGATTAGGACATCAGAGGAGGTTTTCACACCTTCAGTAATAATAATAATAATACCTTTATTGTCATTGTACAACCTGTGTACAATGAAATTAAAGGAGCCTCCCTCCCATAGCTGTCAACTTTTCCCTTTTCTTGTGAGGAATCCTATTCGGAATAAGGGAATTTTCCTTTAAAAAAGGGAAACGTTGACAGCTATGCCCCCCCCCCCCAACACTCGGTCTGGTTGCACTCTGTGTGCTTATCAAACAAGACACCACCTCGCAAGACAATTTCACAATGTTATTTTCAAAAACTTAACAGCTGCCAGGGAGGGGGGAGGAACAGAGGCAGGAAGGGTAGCCATATTAGAATCACTACTTCCCCAATATACAGTTGGTGTTCTGGTTGGATTTCCCATGCAGGAACTGAATTTAAGACTAGAAAAATGAGAAATGGAGGCAGGGCTGGCTCATCCATTAGGTAGACTGAGGCGGCTGCCCCAGGTGGCAGAGTCCAAGGGGCACCCCTGGGGATGCTCTCCCTCTGCCGCTGCCTCCAGAGAAGCAAAGAGAAGAGGCAGCTGTGGCTTCCAGGTTCTGGCGAGATTGTGCAGAGGCCTCCAAACGACCTGTCAGGGCTCTTGTGAGATCTCGCCAGAACTGCAGCTGTGCAACGCCAGTAACCACAGCTTCGACGGCGGAAGCAAGGGAGGCTGGCGACATGCAGTGTGTGTGCAGGGCAGCACCTTCCCGTTTCACTTCAGTCGGCAAAATGGGACTTGCTGCCCTGGCCCCAGATGGCTTTGGGCCACTCAACCTGGCCTGTAGCAATCCGAGCCTGTCTCAACTTGACCTTATCCCGCCAAATAGGCCCGAATCTGTTGCACGGTCCTCAAAAATAATCCCATGGGTCATGAAATAGCATTTTAGAAGGGATATTGTAAGAAAGACAGACCTATTCTGCCTGGCCTTCAGTTTGAATTAGCCTGATCCTCTATTCCCTTTTCCCTTTCCTTTTCTATGAAAAAAAACCCTTCTGGGACCCCACATTTAAACTCTTCCCTGGTCTCCTTGCTGGCCCTAGTAGGATCAACTTGGCCAGTTAGCCCTGGTGATTATTTGATGTTTACTGACTGCGGTCCCCCCCCCCAATGATCCCTGAATTTTTGAATTTTATTGACATTGATGCTGCATTTATGTTGTATTTTATGCTGTTTTTAAGTTGCATTTTAATCAATGTTTTATATTTGCTGTTAGCTGCCCTGAGCCCAGTTTTTGAACCGGGAAGGGCGGGGTATAAATAAACATTATTATTATTATTATTATTATTATTATTATTATTATTATTATTAAGCATCTGTAATACTTACTGCTTTGACATATGGAACAACTAACTCTTTTTATTTCACTTTGATGGACCTCTCTCTCAGCATTGAGCTGAGAAAGCACAGTGAAATGTGAGAAGACACGTTGGGATATTTCAGTATGAATTCGTTCACACACAGCATTGCTTTTGGACCTAGCGCAATGCCCTGTCTCCTTTTGTCTTCATTCAAATGCTGAATCTTGTACATGCTCCAGGCAGTTCTTACTTCAATATGCTGATTTAGGGCAGTGCTTCTTTCCCTTGGTTTGATGGTAACACTACCATATGTCTTGGGTATTCCTGGTGCCCTCTCCTCTATCCCCACATCTCGCTTATCACCAGTCTCAGAAGGAGAATTCACATTACATTAAATTGCAAGGCAGTGCTGAAGCAGTCCATTGAAATTACTAGAGCCACACTGCGACTGATTTGAAAGTGAAACATCTGTGGTGAACAAGGAGGGTGGAAATCAGCAGCTCAGTAGGGGACTCAGTTTTTGTTTTATTTTTAAATCTCTATGCTGTTCAAGGCCCTGGGGGGTGGAATTCTGCAATTCAAATGTAAAGGAGCAGAAAAAATGTCTATTTATTTCAAATGAAATCTATGTAACCCTGAAACACATGTATATTGGGGTATGTGTACGAAATGATGTTTGACGGACGAAAATAAAGGGAGTGTGTGCCTTTAGCTGGGTCTAAGCAATACAGCACATGATTTCATCCATGATCCCTGTTTGGCTAAATGATTGTTGTTTGGTAGATAATTGGCTGTCAGGCTCTTTAATAGAGAGGAAAATCTCTAAATTGGTGCCTGCGGTAGATGCAATTCCCCCTAGGAAAGCATTTCACTTAAACTGGGGCTGGTGGACTTTTATTCTTGTATTTCTGTGAGGGTTTTTCTTTTTAACAGAGCTCAATCGTATTTCATATATTTCACAATTTAATTCTATTTTATCTCACTTTCACCTTGCTTTTTCTCACTCAGTTAACTGAGAAACTTATTGGACTGGCAAAGAAAACAAATTTTAGTAGCTGAACAGATTTGACCACCTAGCTTGTGTGTTCACATCTGTTTTCCAGGAAGAAGGACATGGACAATCACTCCTTGCACCTTCTTCTTCTGGGGCACACATCCTCTGTGTATGGGTGCAACAATGCAAAAAAATTGAGTGAATGAGAATTGGGGTATCTTTATAACTAGAACATCAGTCTGCAAAGGCTCCTTCTCACCCCTTTAGATGGAAAACTGGAGACCTTCCCATTTAGCAGCTGCGCCCTGGAAAACAAGCACATGTCATTTGTTGGAACCTTTCTTCTGGTTTAGAACTACTGGCCGGTAATAGCTTCAGCCAACCATTTCAAGAGGTGAGTTAGAGACCTCCCCGTGGTCATATGTTCTATCATAAGAAAACACACCAGGTAGCCATTTCAGATATAAGGTCAAAGTGTTTAATTTAGTGAACTCACAGTGGGTTGGGTGGGAGGTGAAGAGCTACAGCCTTCAGGTCCAGCCTTTCCCTAAGACCATAAGAAAAGCCCTGCAGGATCAGGCCAAAGGCCCATCTAGTCCAGCATCCTGTTCTCACAGTGGCCAACAAGATGCTTATGGGAAGCCTGCAAAATAGAATCATAGAATTGTAGAGTTGGAATGGACCCTGAGAGTCATTTAGTCCAACCCCTTGCAATCTCAGCTAAAGCACCCAAGACAGATGGCCATCCAACCTCTGCTTAAAAACCTCCAAGAAGGAGAGTCCACCACCTTCCAAGGGAGTCCATTGCAATGTCAAACAGCTCTTACCATCAGCATATTTTTCCTGATGTTCAGTCGGAATCTCATTTCTTGTAACTTGAATCCATTGGTTCGAGTCCTACTCTCCAAAGCAGGAGAAAACAAGCTTGCTCCATCTTCCAGCCCTTAAGATATTTGAAGACAGCTATCCCATCTCCTCTCAGTCTCCTCTTTCCCAGGCTGAACATACCCAGCTCCTTCAAGCGCTCCTCACAAGGCTTGGTTTCCAGACCCTTGATCATCCTGGTCACACTCCTCTCTCTGCCCCTGTTTTATGCTGTCCTTAATGCAACACTTGAGAGAAGGGAGTCAGAAGACTATTTTCAACCCCTGCCTATGATAGAAGTATGACAGAAGCCCTGATTTCTTAATGTAACAGTGTAAAGCATGCACAAGCTGTTTAGCATCTTTCATGTATTTTCCTTGAAGGCCGGCTCTGTTATGTACAACTGGTGTTCAAAGCTACCCTGTTTTGTAGTAGAGTGGCCCATATAATCTTGTATATGGGTTGCTCGGAGGCTGAATTCATTTACACATTTCCAATGCAAATGCGCCCTCAATTTTTTAGCTGACTGATGAATTCCTTGCTTTGGATATAGAAACTTTCCATTTTAGATGGCTTTGAGGTCTTCCACACTTCTCTATAAGAAACCAGCAACTCCTAATTTATGACAAAAATAGCTGAACTGTGGATTCTATTTTTTTAAAAAATGAACACAATCACTCTCCTGATATGCCCCCTCCTGGCAGACCAATCATCTGTCCGGTGGTACTTGTATTGTTCTCAAACCGGGTTGTTAGATTGGAAAATAGCTACTGTTATTTATTTCTTTACATTTATATTTTGCATTTATTCTGTCTTGGTATCTTAGGAGTCTAGGACAGGGTACATGTGGTTCCCTGATTGTCTCCCAATCAGGAGACAGAGCCGGTTAGTGTCATCAAGATGGATCACAGCCTGGGACTAACTTGTGATGAAACTACAAGGGATAAATGTCAACCTTTGGCTTCTCCTCTGTGCCTCTGACACTTAGAAACTTAATAAACCTTCATGGCATCTGTTAAGCCTCTTTCCAGGCATTCATTGAATGTGTGGTGGGAAGGGCAGTGAGACTGTGGCTGAAGTCCCTGTTTCGGACCAAAGTGAATTCCTTTTGAAGAGCTCCATAGATAGACCTATGAACTGACTTTCAGTTGTAAATAGGTAGGACCTATGGATTCTTTCAAAACAAAAGCACATGGGTTAGGAGAGGGTTGCCACTACAAACCCACTCCTTCCCCCAAGTGCATTCATTAAACATTGGAAGGGGGCTTCGGGAAATTATTTTAATATATTTAAATTCTAATAATTTAAGGTGGTGGAAAGGCATTGTATGGTTCCCGAAGGGAAGCATTTGTTTTCATTGTTCCGCATTACTACTCAGACAAGCCCAATGGAACAACCTTATAGGATGCATTGTGACAAAGTAGGGAAGCCCCAGGATATACTCCCCAGTCATTTCCTATCATGTCTACGTATGGAAACCAACTTTGAAAATAGATCCCAATTTTATCTAAGGTACAGAATCTCTTGTGAGTTTAAAGAGAAGAGCCTGATTTGTCCATACAAATATTATTGATGAGATTATCGTATTCCTGGGGGGGGGAAGCATCATTTATTTAGATCCTTTTTTAAAGAAAATCCATGGGATGTGGCTGCCCACCTACTGCATCCCAGTGCTTTTCTTATTGTCCTCATGTGTTTTTTTCAGGCCTGAATTGAGGTTGGGCTTTTTTGCTTGTTTTGCTTAAATTAGCTAAGATGAGTTATTATTCGACTTACATAGTTAAAAACAATAGAAATGCAAACAAACAAAAACCATCATAAAAACTATACAGTCGTCCCTTGGAAGTTGAACGGAATCTGTTCTGGAAGTCTGTTCAACTTCCAAAATGGTCAGAAACCAAAGTGCGGCTTCTGATTGGCTGCAGGAAACTCCTGCAGCCAATTAGAAGCCGTGGAAACCCCATAGGACGTTCAGATTCCACACTTCCAGGTTTGCAACATTCGAGAGACAAAATGTCTGAATACCAAGGCATTTGGGATCTAAGGTACTACTGTACAATTAGAAACAGCAGCAGACAATATAGTATGTTAAAAGCCAAAGCGCAGTGTGAAGACTAGGGAAAGGGCCAGTGAACCACAAATCAAAGGCATGCTGAAATATCCCCCCCCCCAAAAAAAGCAGCAAATGCTAACAGAGAAGAGGACCAATATAGATCTCCAAGGGGAGCGAGTTTCACAATCTTGGTGCCATCACTGAAATGATCCTGTCTTTCATATCCATTTGACTAATGTCACACAAGGATGGGACCAAGGGTAGGGCTTTTGAATCTGACTAAGAGGGGAACTCATGAAAGGGCAAAAGTTTCCTAAGCTGACTTGCCCCTAAGCCATGTATGGTTTAAAAACTAAAATCAACACTTTGAGCTAAGCCCAGAAATGAATAATGTGCATTGATAATTGGGTCTTAGCCCAATTTTCACACCACAAAATGATAAAGGGTTCTTGTAAGAGAACTGATGCATCCATCTTTCATAAATATGACCAGCTTCATCCTCTAAGACAATGGACAATGATTCCAAATTTCGGCCAACTCTGACAGAAAATTAAAAAGTTACAGATGTTTTCTTTCCTTGGAAAATAAAATTTAAAGGTTCTCTGCACACACAAAAACCTACTGATGGATGTGGAGACTCAATCAACTCTGAAGGGGCTCCTTTGCCTGAAAATTTCACCCATTTATGCTGAAAGGAAAGGAAAATATGGCCATTTTTTATTCCTTATTACAGTGGACGCTCGGGTTGCGAACGTGATCTGTGCGGGAGGCACGTTCACAACCCGCAGCATCCGCAACCCGCAGCGCTGCATCTGCGCATGTGCGGGTTGCGATTCGGCGCTTCTGTGCATGCGCAAAGCATGATTTAGCGTTCTGCGCATGTGCAAGCACTGAAACCCGGAAGTAACCAGTTCCGGTACTTCCGGGTTTCGGCATGTCCATAACCCGAAAATGCACAACCTGAAGCATCTGTAACCCGAGGTATGACTGTATAGTCATTGGGGACACAACAGAGCTTGGATTTAACCAATAAAATTTGAACCTGAATGGAATTGGAACACACAGCTGATCTGACACAAACTGAGCTGCTTCCAAACACTGCAGATACAAGGCAAATATTGTGGTTGCTGCACACGCCATACTACAGCCTGAATTCCATGGAAAATACCAAGCTGTGGAGCATGTGCATTTTATGCTGGCTTGGTCATGTCCACAGAATAGAAGATGGCAGGATCCCCAAGGATGTGCTCTACAAGAAGCTGGCTTCGGGCACCAGGCCCATTGGCAGACCAAATCTGTGTTACAAAGATGTCTGCAAATGTGACATGAAGACTGGCAACGTCAGCCCCACCATGTGGAAATCCCTTGCAGATGTCTGCAGTGCCTGGAGACAGACAGTCAGATTGTGCATCCATGACAGTGACCAGAGGAGGAATGAGCACTGGGAGGAGCACAGAAAGAAGAAATGCCATGGTACACCTGCAAGAAGAAGAAGAAGAGTTTGGATTTGATATCCCGCCTTTCACTCCCTTTAAGGAGTCTCAAAGCGGCTAACATTCTCCTTTCCCTTCCTCCCTCGCAACAAACACTCTGTGAGGTGAGTGAGGCTGAGAGACTTCAAATAAGTGTGACTGGCCCAAGGTCAACCAGCAGCTGCATGTGGAGGAGCGGGGAAGCGAACCCGGTTCCCCAGATTACGAGACTACCGCTCTTAACCACTACAGCACAATCAGACACCTTCAGCTGCCCCAGCTGCAACGAAACATGTCTCTCCCATATTGGTCTCTAAAGCCACAACAGGTGCATTAATCCTCCAACAGTTTGACTTCACCCTTGAAGGCACACTCTTCCAATGTCTCCCAAGACAGACCGATGGCAGCTGAGCAACTGATGCATTTTGTCTCATATTTACAGTTTTGGCATTTCTTTAGGAAGAGTGGCATATGCATATTTATAAATAAATGAAAGGCGTAAAGGAATTTTTGTCTGATCTGTACCCTAGTTGTGCACTGTTTCCCTAACACAAACAATTCAATGGAACTGAAATAACCCACCACCTTTAGACCAGCCTGCCTAATCTCCATGTTGTCCAGCCACAGTATGTCAGTGTGTTTACTTAGTGCTGCTTATGGCTGCAGGGGGGCGGAGGGAATGGGAAGCTCAGAGCAGAGATCACATTGAGAGCTGAGGAGCTGCTGCAAGCTTTATCATTAGGTAGAAAATGCGGCATGACAGACGTTATCAGGCCTTCCAAGGAAAGGCAGCCACAGTGCCGCAAATGTGCCTTAAGATTTCCCTTTCCCTTACCTTTCTCCTAGCAATGGACAGAATTCCCAGGGCAATGATTAAGTTAATGTGCTATGAATAACATAGCTGGAGAGAGGCTGCTGCTGAATAAGAATAAATACTTCATGCCAGATACATCAGAGAAATGTCTGGTCTGCTCCAACATTTCCCCACCTGTAGCAGCTTTGCAGAACAGAACCCCGTAGCTTTTCCAGCATTCTGCTCAATGGAGAACTTCAGTGGTTTACAGTTAGAAGAAAAGAGATCTGTAGGAATCTAAAGGGAGCAGTTTGAACACACACACTGTATACATACAGCATACACATTATATAGTGTTGTGCACAGCCCAGTCTTGGGGTGGTGAGAAGCTTCGGCTGTGCAAGTACCTAGCAAGACTTCCATTTTCTTGGAATGAAGGTCAGTAGAGGCTGTTGTCTCATTAGGATATATGGCTTAATTTACACATATATACAACCTGAACATAGTATGGAGGAACTCCCAGCAGTCATTCTCCACAAAACTTGTCTTCCCATTAGGTTCCCAGGGAGATCCTTGAGCTATAGCTTTGGGTCCAGCACAGAGCAAAGCAAACCTATGCATCTCCAACATCAACCAAAACTCTAGTCTCCTTGGTACAAAATTTCAGGTCAGGGAAGAACCCACTGACCCCCCTCGTCCCTCAGTTGCTTCTTTGGGGATTTTAAAAATTATCTCTGGCTCTTTTTTGTGTGTATCAAAAGAACATGGCTGAAATTTGCTGACATTGGTTACTACTCTGCCAGTGACAATGTACTAGAAGAACTACACCCTAAGTCTACTTCAGTGGAAATTTTACAATGAAAAGTGCACCAGGGATGTAATTTTACCCCCAGGTGTAACTTAGGGATGTGCAAATCAGTGTCCTCTCTCTCTCTCTCTCTCTCTCTCTCTCTCTCTCTCTCTCTGCATAAGTGGCCACCCAAGGAAACACCAGTATAACCCCAATGTAGCCATGCAAACACAAAATTTCCAGATAATTGTGACATGACTGTGCAATAGTGTGTAAAATACTTCTGCTACTTAAAGCAAAACCAGAAAAGATGGTGGAGATCCAGGATTGGATCTTTCATTTATTTAAATACTGTTTTTAAAAGGGGAAAAAAGCTCTGGTGAGCCCACATCAGATTAAGACTGCAGTGCACTGGGAGTAAAACACTTTCCCCACTGATAGCAGTATAGGTATGTGTCTGATAGGGTTAGATCCCCTCTCCTCCAACACTATGGCCCATAGTGTTTAAACTCTTTCTAATACAGGGACGAGGTGGAGCGGCTCTGTGTTTGGTGTGGAGAGAACAATCTGGCTCTCAATACGGCTAAGACCAAGGAATTGGTGGTGGATTACAGGGAAAAAAAGGCGGACATTCAGCCCTTGTATATCAACGGGGAACGGGTGGAGAGGGTGGCGGAATTCAGGTTTTTGGGAGTGACTATGGATCAGGGCATGACTTGGAGCGCAAATACCACTGCTCTGGTGAAGAAGGCCCAGCAGAGAATTTATTTCCTCAGACTTTTAAAAAAGAACAATCTGAGTGAGAGACTGCTGGTGTCCTTCTACCGAGGCTCCATAGAGAGCATACTTACATATTGTATTTGTGCTTGGTTCTCCAGTTGTACAGCTAGGGAGAGGAAGGTGCTCCAGAAGGTCATAACCACAGCCCAAAGGATTATTGGTCAACCTCTCCCACCTTTGGAAGAACTGTACGGTTCCCGTTGCCTTAGGAAAGCAAACAACATCCTGCGGGATCCATCTCACCCGGGATACAGTCTGTTTGCACTACTGCCTTCTGGCAGGAGGTATAGAAACATCAAGTCTAGGACAAATAGACCGAAAAACAGTTTCTATCCAAGAGCTGTGGCCTTTTTGAATGCTGTAACTCGATAGTGAGACCGGGGAGTTTGATGGGTGTGGGTGTGGGTGTGGTTGGAAGGTGGTTTGTTTGGTTGTTGCTGTTGTTTTGTTTTTGTTGTTTTTAAGGGTTGGCATCCAATTTCGTTGCACTTGTGCAATGCTGCACTAGTGTAATGACAATAAAGAATCTATAAAATTGCTATCACCCACCCTGCGGCCTTTTGATGAAGGGCAGGTAATTTATAAAATAACAATACTGTTGTTTGGGGGAGTTTCGGAAGAGGGAAATCCCCCCTAAACCCCAAAAATAGAAGAATCTATTACAGTGGTACCTCGGGTTAAGTACTTAATTCGTTCCGGAGGTCCGTCCTTAACCTGAAACTGTTCTTAACCTGAAGCACCACTTTAGCTAATGGGGTCTCCTGCTGCCGCACAATTTAGGTTCTCATCCTGAAGCAAAGTTCTTAACCTGAAGCACTATTTCTGGGTTAGCGGAGTCTGTAACCTGAAGCGTATGTAACCCAAGGTACCACTGTATTATAATCTAGCTAATATTTGGGATATTGTAAGGGGAAATGCAGGCTGCAGCAGTCCTGGGTGTAGCCTATGCAAATGAGTCTGGATGGGCTGGTCTTTATGAAACAATTGACAGTCCATAGCAGTTCAAGAGGAATCCCTCAGGTCTGTGCAAAACCGGTGACCAAGGTGATGGGGAGGGGTCTGAGGAAGGAGGTTTGGGTTTTAAAGCAAGGTGTGCTTTGGCAGAAGAGGGAGGGAACAAAGAGGAGTCCTCCATGGGCTGCTGGAGAGGCCAGAACACCATGCGTGGTCTGGAAAGACAGAACCATCTTGGCAGGCTGGCTGAAGGCAGACTTAGGATAGAGGCCTTGGAGTCCAGTGCTGCACTGCTGTGGGGAACAGACCCCTCATGAGATGACCATGCTGTAAGATCTGGACTGTCTTCATCTGAATTCAGGTGTAGATATGTGAATAAGTCATATTTCTTAAAGCTACAACTTGCCTTGATTCTCAAGGGAAACATGAGCTCCTGGAACCCCCCGAAATCTTTATACTGATCTGCAGAGGTTGGCATCCGACTTTTGCAACAACAACAATAATAATTCCAAATTTCACACAAACACCTGTGTTTACTAACATTTAAAGGTATAGTAGATCTGATTGCTGATCTCTGTAATCATCTCCAGTTCAGCCTCAGCTCATTTCAAAGGCCTCCCTGTCCCTAAGACTGATGGTGTCTCTAGGTGAAACTCTACTGATGACTGCTAAAACATTTGTGTGCTGTCCCTTGTAATCCCAACAGATTGTGAGTCTAACATGTGGAACAGGAGTGTGGCAACTGTGATTAAAAACAGTATATAAAGTGTTGAAAAGCATAAAGAAATAGCCAGGCCTTTCACCACCTACTTTTGCTATTTTAATAGCACCCACAGTGGGGCGGAGAATTTCCTGGCCTGGTGCCAGACAGGAATAAGAACTGGGCTGTAAAAGCACCAATAACATTTTGTTTAAAATTGTAACTACTCCAAACGTTTGCTTCAGCACATCCAAGCTTTACAGTTCTTTCTTTCAGGGTTTGGCGTAGGCTTGAGAAGGTAGGGGAGGGCAAGTTGTCAGAAGAGATTAGTGTTTTCCTTTGCTCTGTCTTGCCCAAAGAAAATAATTGATGGGTATTTGAAGGATTAAGAAATCAACCCAATTTATTATAAATAACTCTCTGATCATATTAACATAACAGAATTGGGTTTGCTGAGCAGTGCTTAAGCTTTCAATGCTTAGATTACGCTGAGCTTTACTGGAGGAGAAAATTTTCCAAATCTAGTGATTTAATGCAAAACAGATTGTCACTCCTGTCCTATATATTTTATTTACCCCGGGCCACTGCTTTTCAAATATTAGCATCAAATATTTATCTGTTCAAGTTTCAAAAGGAAAGCAAAAATACATAGACAGATTGAATTAATAGGAAGAAGCTGAGCTTCTTGTTCCACCAAACAGGATCACTCTGGAGGACAATGATGTCTTGAATGCTAAGTGCCACAAATATATATATATATATTACTAATCAGGTTTTGGATGTCCACACAAAAGAAAACAGCCTGAAGAGCATATTTAGGTTGCAAGTCCCAGATCATGTTTATTTATAAAGCAATAAATATTCAAAGAAGCACAAATAAATTGCACGGGTGTGTGTAAACAAACTGTACAATAACTGAACCAAGTTCAGGAAGGATTACTGGAAAAAAAGACTTCAAGAAGCATGTTGTCATCCTGAGTGGGAGATGAGTGGAGGGGGAGGGCAGGGAGATGCTTAGAAGCACTTGCGGTGGACAATTGATGGGCCAGCCTCATCGTACTCCTGTTTGCTGATCCACATCTGCTGGAAAGTTGAAAGAGATGCTAAGATGGAACCACCTATCCAGACAGAGTACTTCCTCTCAGGAGGGGCAATGATCTAAAGAGAGGGAAAGAAGCAAGGTTCTCAGTTTCCAAACAATATAACTGCTTGCATAATTGTTTCTGCTGTCCCATAAGACATCGACACACAACCTTCATACACATTTTCAGATTTGGGTAAAGTTGAAATTACTCTGATTTTCAGTTTGGAACATAAAAGATGTGCTCACCTTGATTTTCATGGTGCTGGGAGCCAAAGCGGTAATTTCTTTCTGCATACGATCTGCAATACCAGGGTACATGGTAGTACCACCTGACAGTACATTGTTCGCATACAGATCTTTACGTATGTCAATGTCACACTTCATGATGCTGTTGTAAGTAGTTTCATGAATACCAGCAGATTCCATGCCTTGGAAAGAAACGAAAATGTGTAGTCATTGAATGATGAAGGTAGAGGAAATTTTATGAAATGCTGTTCGTAAGCAGAAAGCTACATAAGAGAACTGAAAATGCAAAAAGCCATTTTCTCATCAAGAATTTGCCATAAAATTGGGTAAAAAATTTTTAAAAACCCTAATATCTGGGTTAATAAATAAGGCATGAAAGGAAAGGAGGCAGGTGGAATAGTTTTTAATAAAATATAATAATAGTAGTAATAATAATAATAATAATAATAATAATAATAATAATAATAATAATAATAAAAGATTCAGAATGTGGCATAATGCCAGTTATACCACAGAAATGTAGCTTGTTCAGAACTTCACAGGTGTCACTGTGTGACATTTGGCTATACATAGGGGCTGTGGAAACACAATCACTGTGTTCACAGAAATGGTTGTTTACTGTGTTGCACTGATTCGTTTTTACATTTCTCAAGGCAACTTTAGCACACCAAAGCTTTAAAGCAACGTTCCAGGGAATGTTAAGATTGTTTGCATGAACAACAAAAAAAGTGCTGTATGAACTGTTTTTGTGTCAGCATGTTAGATGGATATGCACAGCACATGTCCTCATAAATTTATACACAGCACAGTTTTTTTTAATGACTGGGCTAATTTGATTTGACATGATGCAATGTAAGACTGATAGCCCACATGGTGAGAACTTCAAGGCACAGTGGGCTATGCTAGCAATTGCATTTGAAAGTGGAGAAATGCAGAGCCTGTGTTTATGAAGGCGACAGATGATGAAGGTATGAGCAGCAGCTTAGCTGTGAGCATGGGGAGAAAATACATCAGAAGTAAGAATTTACGGGTTACGTTCCAATGTATTAGTTGACAGGTGGCTGCTTAAAGTGAGCTGAAACTTGATCCTTAACGAAACGGCAGCTGACGAGCAGCTGCATTTGAACACACAAAACTTACACTATAAACACTTGCTGCATCCATCAGATTTATTTGGCAGAACAAGGGGAGATTACTATCGCAATCAAATCAAAGGTTGGTTTTAGGAAATAGGAATCTACCCCAGCCTTTCTGGAGCTTCAAGTTATCTTTGGGGCATTTACAGGGTGCAGTTCTCAGGCACTGCTCTGGTAGCATCTCCACTCATTTCAATGGATCTTATGCGGAGTTGTCCCTGCAAACTCTATTGAAGTGCAAGGAGGTAAAACCTCTGCAACACGGGGTGCATCGTGTCCTTTGTCTAAGGTATATAAACCCTCATAACTATGGCTCAAATAAAACTCACAAATGCAGTCAATCAAAACCACAATGCCAAGCTACTAACACACAGCCTTTCCTCAAGCATATTACTTTCCTTTATTTGTAACTCGTCACTTTGACGTTACTAACATACTGGATCTGGCATAATCTGGAGTGCCATTCTATATTTAATAAATCATTGTTGTTGTTGCTGCTGCTGCTGCTGGGCACTAGAAGGATCAACAATAAATTAGCCATGGATACAAGTTTCTGCAAGGCCAGAAGACCTGCTCTTTATTGCATTCAAGATTCAATTGCCAAAGAAAAAATTGCACTTGAGGAGCATTTATTGTGATTATTTTCTTTTGTTGAACATCGCAATGTGATTGGCACAGGACAACCACTCTGGTCTTTAAAGTAAATGGTGTTGTGCCTTTGGCATTCATGCCTGCGACACAGGCACATCCATGGCAATAGACATTCGGCACATAAAACTAGGGAGCTAGCCAGATATGTAAATATTCCTAATGGATGTCTCCTCACCCCTCCCCAACACCCCTAGTGTAATTAGTCATTTTGCTGATGGAGAGAAGCCTCACACGGCTGGATAATTTAATTTAATTAACTGAGAAGAATAACCAAGAGGATAAAGTTATTAGGCCTCAGACGCACATGTTTGTTGGACTAGATGCAGTAATTCTTCGGGATACACATGTCTCCTCCCCCCCCCCAAAAAAAGAGCAAACTCAACAAATGAGGATTTTTGCTGTGTGGTGAGAACATGTGCCAAAAAAAAGGAATGCTGCAGCAGCTGACACTCAGTTCCAATGCTACATTTTACTCCTTTAGTGCCACAGTTTGCTAGACACTATCTAAACAAAGCAATCCATCTCCTTAGACTTTGTTATCACCTGCTAAATACAATAAAGCCCCCCTAAACTGGTCCTTGGTCATCAACAAGGCTCACAGTGGGGATGGGATGCCATTCCACAGAGACATAACAATGTGGTAGAGCCAATGTGGTGAAGTGGTTTTTTGTCAGACTAGGACCTGGAAAACCACACTCAGTCATGAAAGCTCACATGAAAACCAGTCATTGTCTCTCAGCCTAAACTACCACAAAGGGTTGTTTTGAGGATAAAATGGAGAAGGTCAAAACCATGTATACTGCCATCTTGATTGAGTACCTTGGAATAGGGGTGGACTTTGGTAATATGGCGCCCTGAGTGAGGTCAGAATTTGGCGCCCCCCACCCCAATACTACTTATTTTCACAATAATTCCTTTTGGTACAGATGCTTTGTTATGGATGTTACTAGTAGCTACCCATGGTTGTTGTTGTTGTTTTGCACCCCAGCTCAGCCCTGTGTGTGAGAGCCACCCGCACCACCCTAAATCCAGGAGAAAGGTGGGATAGAAACTTTATCAATAATAACTCCCCAAAGCATCTTCAACCCCAAAGGGGTTAGATTTCTCCATGAAAGTATTTTAAGCCATTGTACACAGCAGCAAAGTTGTGTATAGTATTTCAAAGCAGACATCTAAGCAGATGAGGACCTACACAAATAGGGAAACTATGATTGTGTATTTAAAAAATGTACTCGGCAAGTGCCACAAACAAGAAATCCTCCTTTTAAGGAAGATACCACTTATTTCTTATGTAGTAGAGCCGGTCTATGGATAGTCAAGAGCAGGTGCCTATTATTTTTTGTGGCTATAAAGTATGTGTTGCATGTAACTTGTATATTATATACAGTGGTACCTCTGGTTACAAACTTAATTCATTCTGGAGGTCTGTTCTTAACCTGAAACCGTTCTTAACCTGAAGTACTACTTTAGCCTCCCACTGCCGCTGCGCCGTCACCGCACAATTTCTGTTCTTATCCTGAGGTAAAGTTCTTAACCCGAGGTACTACTTCCAGGTTAGCGGAGTCTGTAACCCGAAGTGTTTGTAACCTGAGGTACCCACTGTAGATGGTGCACTAGTTGTTCTGTAAGTGTGAAATGCCATTGTAATCAGTGAGATGCTTTCTTCCTTAACTGATCTTGTTGGGGGGGGGGGCGGTTTGTTACCAGAAGTTTTAGTTCTGTGATTGAATCTGGCCTAACTATCCCACTACCTTCCCCACCCCCCAATCGCCACACACACTTCCTTCCATCAGGCACTTGTCAGTAGTAATGATCCTAAAATTTGTGAGGGATTCTGTAACACAGATGAGTTTTGCATGTTGCATGCTTCAGGACACTTACCAATGAAAGATGGTTGGAAGAGAGTTTCTGGGCAGCGGAAACGCTCATTCCCAATTGTGATGACCTGGCCATCAGGCAACTCGTAGCTCTTCTCTAGAGAAGAGGAGGAGGCTGCAGTAGCCATTTCATTCTCAAAGTCCAGAGCAACGTAGCACAACTTCTCCTTAATGTCACGGACAATCTCACGTTCAGCTGTAAAGGCAAAACCAGAAATTAATGGCAGAGAAGAGGAGATAAAGGCTAAGGAAAGACAAGTGGGAACCAAGGCGAATGAAAGTGTATTGAGGAAAGAAACCATCCCTTTCTCTGAGAGGTTCCCTGCACTCAAACAGGAGTATAGAGATCTGTCACATCCTGGAGGTGCCTACAGCATCACTCAATAAACTAGATGGGTTGAAGAATTGTAGGAGAAGCAGGATTTGCACAAAAGCAAAGTCTTGCAGGGTAAGAGGAGAAAATGGTAGTGGGGGTGGCCCATGTGGAATCTGGCAAGAAGCACAGTTCCAGTCAGAGGATTAAAATATATACCATATTTTTTGTTCTATAAGACTCACTTTTTCCCTCCTAAAAAGTAAGGGGAAATGTGTGTGCGTCTTATGGAGCGAATGCAGGCTGCGCAGCTATCCCAGAAGCCAGAACAGCAAGAGGGATTGCTGCTTTCACTGCGCAGCGATCCCTCTTGCTGTTCTGGCTTCTGAGATTCAGAATATTTTTTTTCTTGTTTTCCTCCTCCAAAAACTAGGTGCGTCTTGTGGTCTGGTGCGTCTTATAGAGCGAAAAATACGGTATTTTTTAATCCATTTTATATGACTTCGGCTATCATTGAATTTAATTCTACCGAGTTGCTATTTTCAAGTCTTCTAAAAGTGGTATGTGTTCATGTAGAATGTAGCAAAACTCATGTTTTAAAAGAAAGTTAAGCAGAATATTTTTGCATGAAATGTGCACATTTTATAATCAACATGTTTGGGGAGGGTTTTATAATAAAGCGGAATTAGTTCACAGAAATACCTTTTAATTGTGGTGACAATGTAGGCAACGTATTTAGTATGTTCAACATTTTGTTGCCGTGCTTGTGTGTATGTGTAGTCAAAATCTTCATGGACAGATAGAAATATATATTAAAACAAACCGTTGCTCCCCCCACCCACATTTCCAAGTGAGCCTGAATTGTGCTTACCAGTTGTCACAAAGGAATAACCACGTTCTGTTAGAATCTTCATGAGGTAGTCGGTCAGATCCCTGCCTGCCAGATCCAGGCGCATGATGGCATGAGGGAGAGCATAACCTTCATAGATTGGGACATTGTGCGTAACACCATCCCCGGAATCAAGGACAATACCTGTGAGATAGTAATGGCCAAGAACAGATAAGCCTCTACGCAAACAAACCTATAGCAATGTTTTCAGGAGCGATGGGGCCTTTCAACAAGCAATTTAGCAGGTCAGAAGAATTTGTATGCAAATAAAGACTCAAGTGGTATAACAAAAATGACTGAGGAGGAGAGCTTTCTTATTTCAAATAGTTCTCAGCATCATGCCACAGACCATAATATCCAAGGCAAAGACTTCCTGAAATTCATCTTCAGCTTACCTTTTCTACCAGTAATGGTACTGTCTTCCATTGCAACTATGGTAAGATATTTATTTTTTTAATACTGAGAGTATTTACTACAGATTGTTTCCCCCCCAGCATAGCGTGCCCATGCTGTATTCACAAAATGGTGTCATTTATCCCACAAAGCTGCTATAACATATAAAGGGCCAAGAGCACCTGATCATCATCCTTCATCTTGGCTAGGCAATGGTCAGGTGAGAAGGAATCACATGATTGGCCTGCCCATATGGTAGGAGAGCCTTCTCTGAAGTGGTAACCCCTTTATGGAATCATCTTCCCTTCTTTGTGTTTGTTTTGGCACCCGCTGAAGAGCTTTCTGTTTACCCAAGCCAGGCTTCTTAAATAATTTAATCTGGGCCTGAGTCCCTGTTTCTTAAAATCAGTTTTTAATTTTGGGAGTTTTGTTGTACTTCTGCAGTTTGTTGTTGTCTTCCTTTTCAATGGCTTTATGTTTTACTTTGTATTCCAGGTGGCATTTTTTACTTGTATATTGTGAGCCACACAGATAATTTCATATTATGGGGTGACATTCAAATAAATTAGAGAAATCATAAAGAAAAAATGGGAAGGCGCCAACTGCAGGAAAAGAAGGGAGGAACTTCCCAGGTGCTCCTAAATATGTTTATTGGGCCCTTTGGTCTCCAGCTTGGTTGGTCTCCAAGATGGCGCCAGACCCTATGGGATTTGGGATACATATATTGATGCCATAGTGTTTACAGGGCACCACTTAGAATGGCTATTGCCATGCTTGCAAAGGGAGAAAAAGTTTGGGGTCTCTAATGTGCAATACAGTAGAGGCTGGGCATTATTGTAGGAACTACAGCTTTTTGAGAATCTCGCTCAGGGTTGGGGAAGCTATGGCAACTCCAGATGTTGCTTCAGCTACAACTCCCATCATCCCTGATTACTGCCTGGTGTTGGTTGGGGCTGATCCTAGTTGTGCTCCAACTTCTGTGGGGCTGATCCTAGTTGTGCTCCAACTTCTGTGGAGTCGCATGTTCCCCATCCCTGATCCAAATTTAATGCAGAATACAAGGAGGGAGTGAACTTGGTTGACTTAGGTGTAGAGAGACTGCTAAGCCAAACAACCAGTTGCTTTTTACCTGTAGTACGTCCAGAAGCATAAAGGGATAGAACAGCTTGGATGGCCACATACATGGCAGGCACATTGAAGGTCTCAAACATGATTTGGGTCATCTTTTCACGGTTGGCCTTGGGGTTCAGAGGAGCCTCGGTAAGCAGGGTGGGATGTTCTTCGGGGGCAACACGCAGTTCATTATAGAAAGTATGGTGCCAGATTTTTTCCATGTCATCCCAGTTAGTGATAATGCCATGTTCAATGGGATATTTCAGGGTCAGGATACCTCTCTTGCTCTGAGCTTCATCACCTACATAGGAGTCTTTCTGGCCCATACCAACCATGACACCCTAGAGGGCAGAAGAGACAAGAAAACAATGCCAGGCATTGTGAGACAGTGTAGCTTAAAGGACAAAATGATTAACTTCAGTGTGAGACAAGTGGAGGAAAGTTGATGAAAGATGGTGTCAACAATTCATCATTTAATTCATGTTATTAAAAGGTCATTTTCTTCTTTCGCTTGGTTATGGAACAGGTATAAAATGTGGGTGAGTGAAAGCTAATATATAAAATGTATTTAGGGTGCATTTGCATCACCTGTCATTTAGTAGTAGTTTACTAGTTTGTTCCAGCACTAACTACCACAGTAAAAAACAACAACAACAACTTCTCTAGTTTCCTCACTGGCAGCACAATGTGGACATTACTCCTGTACAATATTTCCACGTACTTCCCAAGATGAAGTAATTGATGGTTGGTTACTGTTGAAGTAAACTACATCTGTTTGGCAAATGCAGCCTCAGAAATTTAAGGAACAGCATTAAAGCATTTTGAAGTTATACTGATGGCATGCTTCAAGTTCTTCCACTTGAACTGGATAGCTGGGTCTGGGTCATGCCTGTTTTTCATTGCATCCATGAACCTGAATGGGCCAGCATAGTTCAACACATCACATTTGTTAGCAAATACATCCAATGTTATGTTCCAGAAATCATGCCAAGTTAAAGTTTAAAAAGTTAAAGGTGATCCCTTTCTATGGTTATGGGGAAAATTGGTTTTTTAAGACTTTTACAAAATTTGCAGATCAAGAGTAGCCCTTCAGAGGATGATGGACTACAACTCCCATCATCCCCATTCAGCATGGCCAGTAGCCAGGGATGATGGGATCTGTAGTTCAACAATGTTGTGTGAGTATAGAATAAGGATTGGCACTGCTACTACTTATTTGAGGAGACCCAAAAGTCATGTATTTATCATAGATATTAGATTGTTGCCAATCAACATACAAAACTTTAAAACTATTTTTCAACGGAAAGTGAATAAGAGAAAGTAACAGCCTGGGAGGTAACGCAAAAAGGAAAGTAAGCAAGAGAATAAGATACAAGTGAGAAGTAAATACAGGATAGAAAAGGGGAGAAATGGAGCAGAGGATTAAAAGCAAAAGAAGCAATAGAATGGAAGTTTAAGGGGCCATGGAGTAGTAAGAGGACGATGATATGGGTGATATGGAAAAAGTCACTATTTCTGATCGTAGTCCATCTCACAAGTCTGTTGTGAGATATGGAATAACCCCATTGACATTGACCTAAATTCCTTGGAAGGTGATTGGAATGCAAGTGAGGAAAATAGGATTATAGAAGCAGGGCATGCAAAATTGCTTTGCAGCCGCAAACAACTGGGGGAGAAGGTTGCTATTAATGAGCATTTATATAAGGTGCCAACTGTACATTGTAGGTCCTACAACATGAGGCACTGTGGAAGTGGCATTGTGCCAGACGGGAAGGTTTAGTTATGTGCAGCAACTATGTACAAGACAGGAACGGGAAGACCGATTTATATTAGTTTTGAAATCACTTCCAGTTTAAAAAGGTGGAACTCACCAATGGGGAAGAGGAATAGAAGATCAAAGCAAAGGGGGGGGGGCAAGGAATTGAAGTGTCACTAGCAAGTAAATGAAGACGGAGCTGGGATTGGAATGTCAAAAATTGGAACATGAATTCAATCAATCTATTGCGGTCAATGACCAAGTACTGTAGAAAACGAGTTTGAGGAGCGTTGTGTCTCTTTATGCCCAATGCTACAAGTTTATGATTTGTGGAGGCACACAAACTGATCTGCCAAACAGATAACGAAGAGAAAAGTTTGCGGCAAGGGGAGGGGGCGATTCACTGCAGCAGGCTGAAGAAGAGAAAGTTAGAGAAGAGAGGATTGCTGGGGGAGAGGGAATTCTGGAGAGGGAAAGACCGGAGTATACAGTGGAGCTAGGACGGGTTTTAAAGGAAAAGGGGGAAAGGACGCGTGTTCGCGTACACTGCACTTGTATGCATTTGTTTGACAGTCCCCCGGGCTAGACAAAGGAAAAGGCTGGTCTCTCCTTGTTCTTGGGTGTCGTCAGGGGTGGAAAGTTTACCTGGTGCCTGGGGCGGCCGACGATGGAAGGGAAGACGGCGCGAGGGGCATCGTCTCCGGCGAAGCCTGCCTTGACCAAGCCCGATCCGTTGTCGCACACCAGGGCGGTGGTCTCCTCGTCGTCACACATCTCGGGAAGGAATCAGGGAGCTGAAAGACACAAGATCGGCAAGTAGGGCGCGTCGTCGGGGCCGGGGGCCAGACCGAAAGCGGCGGCAGCGCTAAGCAGAGAGCCCCCGAGGCTGGGTCGCTTCGCCCCTCCCGATCTCAAAAGACCCTTCACGTCTAAGCACGAAGAGACAAAACAAACAACAACAAAACTCCAGCCAACCGAAAGTTTTCCGCTCGGGCCGGTTCCAGGCTTCAGGCAACGGGCTTCCTTCCCCACATGCCACCCATGATATTCCTTGGCTGCGCTCCTCTAATTCATCCGGCGGGGCTCCAGTTACAACAGGTCAGAATGCCTTCGCGCCACGGGAGACCCGACCGTAGTTGGCGCGGTCTACACATTGCTTAAGCAGGTGTCGTGTTTGGATCGCTTTAGGGAGTTAGTCCCTCGCGAATTCAACGCCGCCCGCCTCAAGCAATTTGTGGATCGCAGCGCTCTCCGTTTTCTTGTATTGCCCTGTCTCCAATCCCGGGACCCTCATATTTTTGACTGAATGCAAATTTGGAATCCCAGTAAGGTTGGTTTTTTTTTGTTGGTTTTTTGTGTTAGTACTTTCAAAAGTCGTTATTTCTTGGCATTCCCCTCCCCGCAACTGTAAAGGTGGGGAGGGTGAAATGTAAAGTTAGAAATAGCGCGAATGTGGCGGCTAAGAGAGCAAACACAACATTTCTTTGTTATGTCTCGGGCAGCGCGCTGCAAGCAAAACAAAACCACCGGTGAATTTTCCGAGGGAGACCAAATAGCTCAATCCTACACAGTTAACTCTGAGAGTAGTTGAACTTAAACCTGTTACTCTCTAGCCATCTCTTCCCTGCGCGCAAGCCGCGCAACGCACCCCAAAGGCGATCCACAATACGAATGGGAAGAGTAAATTTAAACCGATCTTGCCTGGCGCTTCATTGGCTGAAAGAGCGCGATCCTAACCGTAAGTAAGTCCTATTGGATGGGGCTTACCCCCAGGTGAAGCGGGGCTAGGATCGCAGCGCGAGGCTGCAAGTGCGCACAGCCCCATCGAACAAAGTGTGACTTGCTTCCAAAGGTAGATCCGTGCGCAGGGTTGCGCAGCGGATCCAATTCACTGCTTCGTAGCCCACCCAACCTCTCTGGATCGCACAGTCGCGCAAACACACGTCCCGTCGAAGGCAACCGAGGTGCTAGGCAGGGAGGCTGCCCCGAGGATGCCAAGCGCGGCTCCTGCCTTGCCGCATCCAGGCTTAGACGGCCGGGCTTGGTCAGCTGCGCTACTCACCAGCTCAACACTTATAACTGCGCGGGGGTCCTGAGTACCAGACTGGGTCCCGACTCGCAGGGAGCGCCACCCATTTATACTCGGCGGAGTGGCGGTGTCACTCTCCGGCTCCTGAGGGACCGGCCAGGCACCTTGTCCTTATTTGGTCGCCTTCACGCCATTGAGGAGCAGCGAGGCCATTAATGGAGTAGGGAAGGCAAAAGTCACAGCCCGGGCGAAACACTCGGGGCCCCACAGCCCATGTAAGGTCAGCCGAGGGGGTTTGTAGTCCAGCTGCTAAGGGGGATGGCCAAATAGGGAACCCTTTTGAAGGGGAGGGGGGCGAGTCTGTGTGTATGTGGGTGGGTGGGTGGGGGGTGGGAGACTCATGCCAACCCACTTCTGGAGGCAAGTTAAAACACATATGCCTCCTCAATGAATGGAAGTGGCTTTCTCCATCTTGGTGCGCTGCTTAAAGAATCTCAAAGCTGTGGAAAGATCAATGAATTAAGCTCTCGCTGCCACAGTGTCTGGCATGTGTCACTGCAGGGGGTGGGGGTGTCGGCAACTAGGCAGGGGAGGGAGAAGCTTTCAAAGGGCAGGGATGGATTCCTTCAGCAAGATGCAAGGAGCGTCCCCTCCCCCAGCCCAGGCCCCATTGCCTTCTGTGTGGGTTCCGAGACCACACATCATCTCTCCCCCCCCACCCCGATTTTTGTCCCCACTGCACAACCCCACCCCATAAGGGGTTGTTCATCTATAACATTCCTTAAGCCGAAAGGAGGTTTCACCAAAATCAGTTTCTGCACTTGGGGTGATCAGCCGGCGAGAGAATGTTTCAAACTGTCTCTTAGACTGTTTGCACTGTTTTCAGAATGCTTTGGGGAAAGTTTTATTATTTATGTTTTTGCTGCCCTGCGTTCCTTTGTAAGGAAGGGTGGGGTAGAAATTGAATAAATACCTATAAGGAATGAATAAGTGGGTTCTGCAGCTGAATGTTTTCAGTGTTTCCATTTCTCTGAGATTGCTCCGTTCCATTCCTACTCTACTTTCTGTCATTGTCCCCATCCAGCCCCCAAACAACCAACCAGTACCCCATGCAGGGCTGTCTTAAGCATATGCAGCGACAGGGTGCAAAGATCTGTCCAGTGCCCCCTCCAGGTTGCCCAGTCCCAGGCGCGCAGGAGAGTGGAGTTGGCTGGCCGCCTCAGCATCTCATTGGCTCGGTCGCCTCTGAATTCGCGGTGCAGAGCCGCCCACAGCAGAAGAGCATGCTGCGGCACTCCAACCAATGGATGGGCTCTTCCCCGGACTTAACTCTTGGGCCCCAGACTCTTGGCCTGGCACCCCTGAGACCCCAGCCCCCAGGTGCCCCGCACCCTAGTGCCTATGGGTAAGACGGCCCTGACTACATGGCCACTGAGCAAGGTTTGTTCCCATTGGGCTGTTTTCAGGGTTCCCTCTCCCTTTGGGTCCCCCCCCCCAGCACTTTTATTTGTACATTTGCAAACTTTGGGGATTCCCCAGCCCTGCTAACTACATAAGGAATGGCCCTCACATCCTGAACATTTGAAACATATTGACCCATTAACAAAATGTTAAATAAGTGCAATTGAGTATTTTATTTTGATTTTGTATTGTAAACTGTCCTGTGATCCTTGGATGAAGGGTGGTATAGAAGTTCTATGAATAAAAAAGTAAATAAAAAGTGATGAATCACAAGTGGCTAAAATGCAGGTGAGTTATTTCCATGACCATCTGTGTTCCCTTGCTATTAAATATTTCTGTCTCAGTGCGACATTTTACCTCATGGTGCTGGGCATTCCTGGCATTGTGGCAATGACCCACCCAGTGAAGTGGGTCACCCAGTGGCCATTAGAGCCAATGGTAAGTACATATTTGAGAGCTGATGTAGGGCCATGACTTTTTAGTGCATGGTTCATTGGTTGAAAAGCCCCTGCTTGAAACTTTAGGTCAGCCACAGATCCAGAGGCTGGCTTTGTGCAAACTAGGATGTCTCAGATCCAGGTCTGCAATAGAGGAGTGATCATCATATTGCTTTACCTTGTTATAAAGTTGATGAGGATGATGATTAGGGTGGTTAATGGAGTAAAAGGCTTCATTGGCTTCTTATCTAGACCAATTTCCTATTCAGCGATCACATCCATACAGGAAGCTGCATGTAGTTTGTCAAATGGGACAGATGAAGTCATGAATTGATAACGTTAATTGAAAGTTTTGTCATGCCAGAGTAGAGTTCCATACTGGAAATTCTGTCTTATGTGCAGCAGCTCATGGAACTAGGAAGTCCATAATCTAAGCAACAAGCTCATTCGTCATAACTTCGCAATGTGTACAAGGAATTCATGAGGAAGGGAGAACAGAACTGTTTCACTAGCCTGGTCCCCAATGCCATGTGTCCCTTGGTGCTGCCTCTGACCTTCATGCACAGAGTGAAAGATCTGAAAAGTGGTGTGGACAGAGGTGATTTTTTCCAGACCTGTGAAAAGGTCATCAGGGTGGCATATGATGTCAGAGGTGGTGCCAGTAGCATGGCCAGAGTCCCCTCTTATCCATCTGCTTATTATGCACACGGAGAGAAGGTCTCAGCAAAATCATAATGTATTTGGACTGTGAGTCCCTTGAGGACAGAAGTGTCCACATTTGGAGAAACTGCTGTAAGCTGCTTTGAACCCAGGGGACAGAACAGGAGATACATCTAATAATTTTTTAAAAAATGTATTGCTAGATTTCAGAAATTTACACAGGATGTTTTCAACAGTACCATCCACAATAAATAACCTTTCATGGGGTTCTTTTAAAAAGAAAGAAAGAAACTGTGTTTTGGAACTCATCAATTTCTTTCTTTTTCCTCTTTCTTTCATAGCCAGCTCTTATTCAGTAACAGCAGGTGAGCAGGCTGATTACTGAGACTGTCATGAAAAAGTACCTAACTAAGAGAGAAAGCAGCATATGTTTCTGACACAGAGTGCACTAGAAGTGTCTTTAAGCTTTGATAAACACGGGAAGAAAAATGCTTGCCTCCTGTAATTTGGCAAATAGGCAAGATGTGTGTGGCGGGGGCATGTTTCTGATGGATTGGATTGCATTAGCACATGTTCATTTAACCTTCCAGTTTTTGTCCTTTTTTGTGCACGTTTGATTGTTACTGCATAGTAATGCACACAAGGAAGATGAAACAGCTTGAACCACAAACAAACAAACAAACAAACAAACAAACCAAAAAACGAGCTCTGGTATTAATGAAATGTTGCAGTTGCTTCCCTGCTCAGTTGTTGAAACATCTACATTCATAATTTGCTCCAGCGGTGGAATCTCAAAGATTCATCCCAACAATTTAAGGATTTTTTGTTGTTCTTTAGTTAAAAATAGAAAGACCGGAGAGGCAGTTGTTGAGTGGGCTTCGCTTGGTATGCAATGGCCCAGATTGTCAATGTGTATCCTAGAGGAACTTCATTATATGGCAGAGTACAATGTCCTTTGGGAACTCAGACTTTAAATTATCCAGACATGTGCATGTCTATGTGAGATATTTGGAAAGCAAGCATCAGGAAGGGGGAGAGGAGGACTCTGCTAGCTACTTCTAATTAAAGGTGTATGCCACAATGCACTTGTATTTTGCTGTTTTATCAGCATTTCCCACACAAAAATCTTATGTACACACCAGATGTTGCAAAGCGGCGTGTGCTGTCATAAAAGAAATTACAAAACTTGCACCTTTTCCAGATTATTTTCTCTGAAATACAGTCTTACTGGGAACCTTAACAACATTGTTTTTGGGGTATTGTAACCAAATAGGGGAATTAGGTGTTCTTTGACCTTATAACAGATGAAACACTGGGTGTGTAAATAGTCAATGAGGTATTTAGCTCAGGATGCTAATCCTGCTTTGGTTTTCTCCTCAGCCTATTCTCAGTGTTGGAGCTAATAACAATTTGCAAAGTATTAGAGAAGTTGTAACAAAACCCCAAGCACACTGGCTCCCCCTCAAAACAGAATTGCATGGAGAAATGTTTTCTGTCTCTAGAAATATATAGATACCAAACTTCCTCTCACCCCAAGAGAATATAAGCAATGGAGCCTTTCCACAGCACACAAAGGCATTTCTGTGGGTGTGTTATGGATGGAGATGGTGAATTTGAACTTTACTGAAAGGACAGCAGAAATCAAAACTATCCATTTATTACCTTCAAACCCTTGGAAGTATCCACTTATTGAACCATTCGTTATAAAAGCTCTGTTGAGTAGAATGGTAAGTTAATGTGTGTAAATAAAAAAATGGCATCTGCCCCATTACAGCCTTTCCCAAAGAACCCATTCCTATGGCCAAAATCCTACTGCTTCCCATAAAGTGATGTTACAGTGGCTGGTGAACAGGAAACAAACAAACAAATAAACAAACAAAAACATTACTTGAGGGTTACATAATGTTGGGATCAAAAAGGCACTGGAAGAGTCAGGTTTTTCAACTATGTTGTTGCATAGTTCCTCTAACACAACAGGGCTTTTCCCCCCCCTTTCCTCTCCTTACCACCCCCAGGGCCCCCCTAAATTTGCACTGGAGGGTTGGGAAAATTCTAGAGAACGTTTAGGGTGCACGCAAGGGGAGGAGACAGTCCTGTCATGCAAGCAGATCTTGTTCCCCTCGAGCACACCCCATTTAGCGCTACATTGAATTCCACCCTTTGTTTTCAAAAATACCAGATCAGCTCTTGCCAATTCAGCACAGAAGAAGTTAACCTGATCATAAGAAGGTGAATGATTAGAGATTGGAATGGCCTGGAACATCTCCCAAAAGAGCTGCTAGGCATTTGTAAATAAAGTGCACAACTAATGTACAGCTTCCCTTCTTCCTGTGAGTTCTGAAGTGACAGATATCCACAAAGACAGCTGTTTTATTTATGGAGCCATAGGGCCTCAGGTGCTACCAGAAGCAAATCTTCTGTTCCATGGGAAATGCAGAAAAGCTGACGGCATACATATTCAAACCAACTGCTTTGACATGTCTGTATTCAAGAGTACATGATGAGGTCATGGGGTTTTGTCTACAAGGGACACTTTGGGGCATTTCCACTTGGATATCAGTATGAGAGTGTTGTATTGTCCATATTGGGTAAAGCAGTCATATGTGGTGCCCAAAAGTTCTCCAGTGCCTAAGAAATCCAGCCCCCTTTCCCTGACACCTTCTACATGTTGAGGCCCCATAGCTCTGCATTAGTTCAGCTAATCACCTGGCACAGATAGCATTTCTAAGAAAGCTATCTTGGGGATTCTGACTTTCAACTTCCTACCTAGCCACCTAAATTTTGTTTCCAGGACTGTACGTATATCTAAATTACCCTGCCCTGTCATTGCTAATGTGCACCTTGACTGTTGACTACTGCTCGGCCTACCTTGATGGAGCATGGCATCTTGAACCTTCACATCAAGCAGGCAAGTCAGCAATGCAGTTTACATCCCCCTATCTCACATAAAGCTATATGCCACCCCAGGCTCCTTTGTGAAAAATGGAGGGGTATAAATTAAATTAATAACAAATAGATGTAAATAAATTGATTCTTCTAATGATCCAATCACTCACTTCCAGGAGCCCCTAAATCTCCACCTACCCACCCTCAGAAGCCTATTCTAAGCATGAGACTCACTGTCCCTTATAAGGGATTATTCCCCTCTTCCTTAGAGCGACACTCTCCTTCTATGAGACTTTCATTCTATGAGACATTAGATGAGTTGTCATCTTGGGAGCGGGGTTCCCGGAGGTGCCCTCCACAAACCTCTCTCATCTTTTCCAGATCAGCTACCTTGACGAAGAGTTAGGAGTTCACTGCACTACTGCAAGACACCCACAACTTCTATCTAGATAAATTTCTTGTTAGACCAACTTCAAAAAGACACCACATCTGGCTTGGATTTTCCCTGCCTCTAGTTCTCATCCTTGCCATCTGGGACATTATTTCAAGACTGAAGGTAGAGTAAAGACTCACAGCATGATTCAAAAGGGCCTACTCTCATGTATAAATAAGATCAAATAGGAGGAAATGGTGTATTTTAAGATGACTTGTTATTATGGCAGGGAAGGGGAATCTGTGATCCTCCAGATGTTGCTGGACTACAACTCCCTTCTTCTCTGACCATTGGCTACACTGGCTGGGGCTGAAGGCTGTTGAAGTCCAATAACACCTGGATGGGCAACAGATTGCCAATGCTTGACCCACAGTCTGGAACACAGGGATGTCTCTCTCCCTGAAATGGTCCCCCTATAAAGTATAGGAATGCACAAATTCTTCTAGATACTGGCATAATCTCTAGCCCAGTTCAGGCATTTCCCCTCGCATGATTACAAGCTTCCAGGGATCTAAGAGCCTTAGTTGAGACTCCAGCATTGCAGGGGGTTGGAGTACATGGGCATCGAGGTCCCTTCCAGCTCTACAATTCTATGATTCCATGAGCTTTTGTGCTTAAAGCAAACTCTCCACTGCAGGTGGTTTCCTTAAAAGTCATGGAGAGGTGTACTGATCGGGCACCAATGATGCACCTGAGAGGCATCAGGAAATGTGTTTGCATCATGCATTTGTAATTGTGAGTTGGATTGGCAAAATAGGGCTTTCCAGTCCCCATAACTGGGGACTTGTACAATTTAGGGATATTGAATTTTCAGGATTTGGACCAACATTTACCCTTGTCTCTAAATTACTAAAAGGGACTCAAGCACAATAGAACTGGTTAATTGCAACACCAACAACCAGTAAACAAGTTACACTTCACAGCCGGCATGTGTGCTTGTGAAGACCTTTCAGGGTAGGGTCCTAGTTTTTAAGTTATACTGGTTAGTATATTTACATGCCAAAAGCTAAAAGGATGGGTAAGGTAAAAATATCATAACGCCACTTTTATAATGAATTAAGTACTTTTTAATGTGAATGGTCAAAAGAAGAGATACAGGTGGACTGTTAGTGCTAAATACATATAAAGGATGCTTGTGAAAGAATGGAATGCTAAAATGCTGTGAGATCTTTTCTTCAAATGATGGGCTTGCCAGTTCTGATGTTCTGAGCACACTCTCTTCCCAAATTTACTGCTTGCAGCAAAGATCCAGTGGCATCATCAAATCCTAACAGGGTAACCATTGGTGATGCAAATCCATAAAGGGCTGCCAGAGCCACACTCAGGGGCCAAGCAAAAGAAACCAACACAGCCAACCAGATGATACTCCACAGAAGACAGCAGTAGTGAGTTGTGGGTGGTGGTGCTGGGCTGGCATAATAAAGAAACAAAAAGATTTCAGTCAGAAGCATTTTAAAATACATTTCTACACTGAAATCATGTAGCATTTTTTTTCTTTTTTCTTAAAATGCTCCAGCAATGAAGTTTTTCTCAGGGTCCACACAATACCCATCCCTATCAAAATGCCATCCCATATTTCCTTCCCATTTAATCTGGGTTTACTATTTCCCAGGGATGGACAAATCTGTCAATCTCAGTGTCTCCTTTTTCTAGTTTTGAGCTCAGTTCTCCACATTTCTATGTCAGCTGGCAAATTATTTTTCTTCATTAAAAGTCCTCATTAATTTTTTTCAGAATTTTAGTTCAAATTCTTCCTGCTATGCACATTTTTGTGTGCAATTTTCCTGATATATATGTTTTTGCAACCAATTTCCCAAAATATAATGCATTTTTGAATGTCACTTTCAAAAATATGTGCATTTTTATACACACTGTCCCTAATATAGCATTTGTATAGACATTATATGGTTGAAGAACTGCACCCCCAAGTTCAGAAAATTGCAAACTTCGAGGTATAATTGTGTTTTGGTTTGCTTATTGCTTTAGGAAGTACAAATTAGGAAGCTCTGTATTAAAATGTAAACTAAATCTAATTTCTTCCCCACTCCTGCCACTTAAACATGTTTCACTAGTTGGCATGAAAATGGCAGGTTCTCTTCTTGTGTTTCTCACTTCCTGGATTTTCTGCAGAAATGGTAAATCTGGATTAAATGGGAAAAGAATGTAGGATGGCATTTTGATGATGACAATGTCACATGGACACTGCACAAAGCTTGCATCCACAAGCAGCACCAAACCTACCAGAATCTGCCATGTGGAAATGCTCAATGTCTCCAACAGAAGCTGGTTGTACAAAAAGATATCAACCCTCCCCTTTTACCAGTGTGGAGCCAAATCTATTACCAGTGTGGAGCCAAATCTTGTTGCTTTTGGCACAGTCCACACAATACTATAATGTATTGTAAAATATGTCCTCTTATGCACACACTAAAATCCACTTTGGTATTGATCAATTAAAGCATCAATAAGCAAATTGCCCATCTCAACTGATGATGTCTTTGCAAGAGTTTAAGTTGCAGTGGTTAGATTATTTATATAGTGGTGAAGGCTAAAATGGCGGATAGGTAAAAATATCATGAAACCAATTTTATAGTGAAATAAGAACTTTTTAATATAGATGGTTGAAAAAGAAGAATTACAGATCAGCACTCGTGATAAGATACAGGTAAAGGGAAGGGACACCTAATGCTGCGAGATCTTTTCTTCAAGCAATAGGCCTGCCCATTCTGACGTTCTGAGCACACTCTCGTCCCACATGTACTGCTTGTAGCAGAGACTCACTGATATCATCAAGTCCTATTAGGGTAATCATGGGTGATACAAATCCATAAAGGGCTGCCATAGCCACACTCAAGGGCCAAGCAAAAGCCACCAGCACCACCAACCAGATGATACTCCACAGAAGGCAGCAGCAGTCCATTCTACCAGCTGGCGGCTGTGGGGTGCTGACACAATAAAGAAACAAAAAGATTTCAGTTTGAAGCAATTTAAAGTACATTTCTACTGTGATTTCACATAGGGGGGGAAACAAGTTTTCCAGCCAAGAATACGCAAACATATTATCAAGCAGATGAACTGCTTTTCCAGCAGATTCAGACGATTCAAAGTTAGGATTCCTTTTGTAGTCTGCAATAATCTGATTTAAAGCGACTTCTTGATAGATCATCAGTGTTTTGCCTCCATGAATTCCAATTGCCTTGTTCCTCCCTCCATGTTTTATTTTAATTATATTTCCATCCATCATTTCTTCCTATGATTTTTCCTTCCTTCCATATTACCCTCAGAACAATCCTGTGAGAACAGTTAGGCTAAGACAAAGTAGTCATCATTGCCATGTGATCTTCATAGCTGAGTGGAAATGTGAAGCCACAGCCACAGCAATTCTTCTCTGATACTCTAACCACTGCATCACACAGGTATATGTGAAATATATGGGCTAGGAAGAGGACTAGCGGCATTCACTTGACACAAGTGGTAAACTGTGTTTGGGCCCAGGTCTCTTCCCAACTTTTATAATGCTTCCTGGGACTTCCGGGTTGGCGCCATCGCCGAATGGCGGACTCCCTCCGAGCTCCGGAGGGAGTCGGCTCGGCAGGGGCTTGGTCCTACCGCGCCGGCGACGCGGGGACCCTTAAAAACCATGGGCACGGAGCCCGTGGACATGGTGACTCGGCTGGCACCGTTAGCGCCCTCCCGACTTGTGAAGGAGCCTTTTTAAAGGCTACGGATCGGGTGCCGGGGAGCGGCGTGGTGCTGTGAGTCCTCCGCTTCCCCTGCCGAGTGCAGCCGCATGCCATTCGGCGGAGAGCGCTGGCTTCTTCCTTTGGAAATCTGGACATTTGGCGATAACCCGTGAGTAAATTGGGTAACCGGGTACAAAAGGAGAAAAAAAAAGGAATTTTTTTCGGATTTGGCACGAGCGGGGGGGATCCAAAAAGGAAGTCAGTCCCCCCCCCCCTGATTGTAAACATGCTAAAACAAGGACTGGGAAACCAAGATCGATTCAGAAGTTTATTGATGACAAAAATTATTAACTCCACGATGGGAACTACAAGAATTGTGCTGGAGGAGAAGAGTGGAGGGTGAGAGGAAAAAAGGCAACCCCCCCCCTGGGAACCGGGGCGATTCGGAGAGCCTGGCGAAGAGAGATGGAGAATTTGACAGCTGCCAAAGGAGCTGTCAAAGCTAGAGAATATAAAGAGGATTTTGTTACAAGTATTTTGCTGGTCAATTTTGTTACAATTTGACATAATATGGATATAAACTGTCGGGGGAAAAGAAATAACAAATCGACTTTTGGATTAGAGGATACAAAGTTATTGCAATCCCCCTAGAGGGGTTTCGGGACATTACAAGTGTCGTATGTGGAAAACTACTCTGGGATGTGCACAGGGCTTATCTCCTGGGAAAGCTGTAAAACTGGAATACTATTTTGTCTACAGAGGTGACTATAATACAATAGAATCTTCTATTGAAGCAAGGAAGGAACTGGACGTAAGTCTTTGTCCCTGAATAACAAACCTCTGTAGAGACACTAAATCTTGGAACAAGAATGTTTTAACAGCTGAACAAGACAGAAACCTAAGAAAGTAAGAAATAAAAGAGCAAAGGACTAACTACGACACGGAAAGAATAATGGGAGGAGCAACAAACGATTAAGGAAAATCAAAGGCCTCTATCAGACTGGACTTTTGAAGTTAAATGCTACCAAAACAACCAAATTTAAAGAAAACCGGCAAGATGGATTGAGAAAAATTTGGCCGTGGACTTAAGACCTCCAGCCCAACAACATACAGACAGATGGACATGGGGAATCTAAACCGGGGAAGGGAGGGGGAATCTTAGAATCCAAAGGGTATGTAACCAACTTTTTGAACTTTCCTATATTTTCTACCTTATATTCTTTATAACTTTGATCTTACATGTTTTTGTTTTTGTTTTTTTTAAGAAAGGGGGAACTCGTGGAAGGAAATGAGAACTGATCTTGGGGGAAAAACTTTGTTCTATTTTAAGATGAGGAGTGTTGTTAAGATTGTGTAAATTTAAATTGGCTTATGAGTAAAATGTATTAGGTTCTAATTGGGAATGAGAGCTTGTGGAACCAACTTAGGGAAAGGGGAATACAGTCGGGAGGGGAAGGAGGGAGTCCCAGAAAGAAGGCTATGAAAAGAAGGGTATAAATTTGTTTCTCTCTTTCTTTCTTTTCTTTATCTTTTCTATCTTTCTTATTCTGTTATTATTGGAAATTTTAATAAACATGAATATATATATATATATATATATATATATATATATATATATATATGCAGGTTTTGGTGTCTTCGGGTGTCTTCCCGTGTAAGAGTCGGGGTGTCTGTGCGACGTTTCGACGAGGTCTCACTCATCATCTTCAGGCTGGTGCTTTCGGCTTCTTGTTACTGGAACAGAGCCTGTTCCAGTAACAAGAAGCCGAAAGCACCAGCCTGAAGATGACGAGTGAGACCTCGTCGAAACGTCGCACAGACACCCCGACTCTTACACGGGAAGACACCCGAAGACACCAAAACCTGCATTCCTGTACCCGTGAAAATCTACGAAAGCAAATATATATATATATATATATATAATGCTTCCTGGGCTGCCTCAGGTAAAGTTCAGTTCTGCATTGCCAAGGCAACCAGGGACTGCGCTCGGCTGTCACAGTAGCTCCTTCCCATCTCTGTTTCTTGGTGGCTCCATCTTCTTCCGGATCAGGGCACCTGTCCCATTTGGCAACTCAAGGGTCGAGAAAAAGTTTAAAGAGCCTCTGTAAGGCCATGCCCTGGACACATTATCTAGGAATGCCACCAAGCTGAATGTAGCTCAGGGTTGCAGAATGTCTGCTTATAAGGGTCAGTTCTGGCAGAGACTCTGACAAGCTTCAGAGTTTGGCTCATGATAATAAAGGGGCTGTGCAGAAGATTGTCTCCATAAAAAAAGATGAGCCTAGATTGTTCCTTTTCCATTTTAAGGAGGGCATAATCACGCAACATCAGGGAAGACCCCATATTCAGATAACGATGTTCACTTATCTACTGCTCCTTGAAGTGAGCAGGGTCCTACCATGTGGGCAGGGTAAGGTGTGGAGAGGAGTCTGGCTAAGGGTGCAATATCATTACTAAGGTGTGTGTGGGGAGAAAGGCTAAATTGATTATTATGCTTGAAGATGTTTCTAGGAACTGATTTCCCTTTATGTCCCCATTGTCTGGATTTGCTGGAGTGCTAAGAAGCAGTGCAGGCAACATTCTGATGATTCTGAACAGTGAATTGTTGTCCTAGAGAAAGTAGGTTTGTACAGTTACACCAGCCCTTGTCTTTTGAGAGACAGAAATGTGTGCTTCCCCAGGTGACATGATCTCTCAGGACCTACCAGTTCAAGAATTCTAAGGTGGCCACTAGATACTTTAATGCCACCACACAAAAAAGAGGACACTTATTTGCATCAAAGTTGCATATGGTGATATATATTCACAGATGCAAATTCTTAAATAATTGCAATAATTTAAACAGAAAAAGAGTATAGTTCTTTGGACAAGACAATCCTTCAGAAAGAAGTCACTAAAGAACCGGAAAGTAGGGCAGAAGGCCATTCTACAGTGTTCCTTGTGCACAGACAGAAAGGCAGGACAAAGTGCCATAATAATAAGGGTCACTCATCAAAAAGACCATAAGAGCCAGTGCTGCTATAGCCTGCCATCATTCTGCTAGGGGGGCAAGAATGGCTAAACCACCTATTTTGTTTTGTTTTTAGATATTTCATGATTGTGCAGTGGGAAAATGCTTGTGTTCATATTTGTTCATTAGAACAAAACAAAATAAAAGCCTAACTGTTTTAAATATATATATATATATATTAATGTTTTCATTACAGCTACACAATATTTTCTTTTAAAAAACCACTTAATAATATCACAAAAGATATTTGCTTGTGGAACATATAATAAAAGAAGAACCAATCAAGCAAAGTTTTCCGAGCAGATACACCTTTTGCCATCATCCTTGACAAAACATTGACAGGACATTTATTTATTTATTTATTTTGGACCAGCCAAAAGTTACAAAATAGTCAGCAAGGGTTGCCGAACTCTTCTTCAAGCCAGGTTTTCTTTCTTTTTTTAATTAGCAAAAAGAGTGTGGTGTTTTGTGGGACATGGTTTACTTTCAGATATGCGGAAGATGTAATTTTAGAATTTTAAAATATAAACTTTTCGTTCCTGTGAGTAATGAAATTCTATGTATTGGATGGAATCATTGTTTGTATCTAGGAGGGGACCCACATTACAATTGTGTACTGAGCCCTCTAAAATGATGCTTGGATCATGGCAGTGAGGGGATTGAAAAGGAGGGGTGGCAGATGTGACCCTGAGACTCAGTCCGAATCTCTCTCTGTGGGACAACTATGGCTAGTTGCCCACCTACTGCAGCATCCTCTTCTCACAGTGTCCAACCAGATGACTATGGGAAACCTGCAAGAAAGACTTGAGCATAGCAGCACTCTTCCAATATCTTTCCCATGAATGGAATTCAAATGTACAAGGGTAAATCTAACAAGAAATGCTGCTATTATGAGCAAGTTGCTTTGTGCAGGATTTATTTATTTATTAAAGCCATTTCCTTGAATTTTATCAATATTAAGCCAAAATAACATTTTCTATCATCGAACAAAGAAAGGCACACAAAATACTGGAAGGTACCAAAGTTTTAACTAGTATTTTATCATCTTGACCATTCTTCAAGTTATGTTCTTTTTACATCTTGGACACCATGTTCAGCATACACACACATCATTATGCATTTTTAGCAGATTTTTGCTGCTGCTTCTCTTTTCATAGCACATTTTCATAGAATCATAGAATTGTAGAGCTGGGAGAGGGACTGCGAGGGGTCACCTAGTCCAACCCTTTGCATCGCAGGAATCTTTTGCCCAACATGAAGCTCGAACCCACAATCCTGAGATAAAGAGTCTCATGCTCTATTGACTAACCGAACACAGTGAGACTCAATTCTTAGTAGACATGCACAGCTTTATATAGACTACTCGTTATTTCTCCCTTTGCTTAAACATAGTTCAGAAATGGGATCCAGGTAATGAGAGTCATAGCCCAATTCTATGCATGATGAAGGTAATTAAGAATGTAAGAAAAACCTCTGCTGGATCAAGCCAGTGCCCCATCCTGTCCTCACAGTGACTTATCAGATGCCTGAGGCAAACCCACACACAGGACAGTCTCTGTCTGCATTTTCCAGCAACTGGTATTCAGAAGGCTGTTGCCAACTGTGGAGGCTGAGCACAGCCATCATGACTAGTAGGCATTGCTAGCATTACCCTCCATGTATTGGTCTACTCACTTCACTGATGCTTTCTCCCAGCTCATAGGATTGCAGATTTTGATCTACAGTTTATATCACATTCTGCCATTTCCTCTAGTAATCCAGGTAACATGTAATATGTACAGTGGTACCTTGGGTTATATACGCTTCAGGTTACATACGCTTCAGGTTACAGACTCTGCTAACCCAGAAATATTACCTCGGGTTAAGAACTTTGCTTCAGGATGAGAACAGAAATCGTGCTCCGTCGGTGTGGCAGCAGTGGGAGGCCCCATTAGCTAAAGAGGTGCTTCAGGTTAAGAACAGTTTCAGGTTAAGAACAGACCTCCGGAACGAATTAAGTACGTAACCAGAGGTACCACTGTAACTTGTCTAGAAGTACTAAGATAAGAACTTTATTTATATTCTACAGTATATACCTTGCAAATTATACAGTCTCAAAATGTCTTGAACCCCCACGGAAGTCAGCTAAAAATGAGAAACTCGTTTTCCTCTCCAGCTGCTTAGGTTTCCATCAGTGCAATCTGATATATGTCTACTCAGAAATAAACCTCACTGAGTTCAATGGGACTTACCCCAGGTACATATGGATAGAATTGCAGTTTAAGGCACATTTGCCATATATAGCTCTTTGCCAGGAGGTATTAGTAGAGCTTACTCCTGAATAAACATGCATAAATTGGCACTGTAAATCCTGAAGACATGGCATTCTGATTTGTCTTGAAAATGTTTTGAATATGGTACTTACCTTCTTGCCTGAAATATATTGTTAGATTAGGATTAACACATCGTTCTGTACATGAAATGGAATGCATGAAATGTGGAGATTCTGTACCAAAACTAAGAGCCTATACCTTGGAGCAGGTTCAGGTTCCTTAGGCAGGAGTGATTCAGCAGCAGCTGATTTTGGCTCGGTAATGTCCTCATATGGGTCTCCCTCTTCTCCTTCATCATAAGCAGACATTGCTTATCAAGCACGCTCCTTTCAAATATGCTATTAGTGAAACCAAATTTAAAGCAGCGTTAGTTCCAGATGAAAATAAGGTGTCCAACCTTTAAAAACATACTATTGCTATCCGTCAGAACATTCCTGCAAATGAAATTATATTGTGAGAGGGTTTATACAAACACATCAACCATGTTATCTGCATCCTTTCTATCCCCTTTCCCTGCTTAGCATGATAAATAGACACTATCCTTCTTGACCAAGTGACCCACACTATTTCTTGATAGTTTTCTTTGGGGGGGGGGGTTAGTTAATGTGAATTATGGAGTGGAAAGAATTGACACTGCATAGTTTGATAGCCAGTGAATTCTTGTAACTGGCATTATATCTGGGCTATTGCAATGTTTTGTACAAGAGGCTGCTTTTGGCAATGGTTTGGAGATGACCGCTTGCTCTGCTTGGGGGTGGGCAGGGGTGGCTGGTTGTGGCTCCCCACTGTCCCCAAGGGGTGAAAGCCAGCCAGACCTCTCCCAGCCAGCAGCTTGGGCTGGCAGGATACCCAACCACCCTGGAATTTTGAACTGCTTAATCATGGGGTGGAACCTAGCTGGCAGATCGGAGTCAGGAAGTCTTTACTATGGTCCGCCTCGGAATAAAAGCTGGCTGCGCCTGGGTCACTCCAGTTCAGGACCATGATGGTCACATGAACAATGCCACATCAAGTCTGACCCTAGGTAAGGGGAAGCCATCCTTCTGCAGGATTAAGGCACTTGAAAAACTCCCAGATTATACTTCTAAACAATCTTTCTGGGCTGTCTTGCCAAGATGGGACTCAAGAGGCATGGAGTTAACTTTGCTTGGATCCTTTTTGAATGGTCGGGGGACTTGACCTTTGGGATGACTTAGGGTTCTATTTTGTCCCCTGACATCTTTTTGACCAGATTTCTTTTGACATCCCTGTGAAACTGCTGTAAGAAGCCATCTGGAGCCTTGGGTTAAAATGTCAACTATGTGGATGACACATAAGTCTACCGTTCATTTACATCTACCAAATCCAGGAGACTGAAAATTCTGAATGGAGGCATTTTGGGATGGACCATGAGGGCAAAGAAGTTGAAACCTGAGCCAGGTATGATGGAGGTATGTGGGTTGGCAAGCCAATTTAGGCAGTGGTTTGCAATTGGTTTTAAATGATGTTTCATTCCCTATGAAAACCCAAGTTTAGTAATTTTGGGGGGTTCCCTGTCCCCCACCCCCCAGCCTTTTTCATTTTTCCATTTAGGTCCTTATGGGGGGAAAGGATACACACACAAAATGGCAGAGTTGTTGTTATAGGGCTTCACATCTCTCTGTGTTACCTCTCTGCCTTGCTAATGTTGAAATAAAATGTTGGGACTATCATGTTCCTTCAAGCTTATGGTTCCCTAAGCAACTATAACATTCATGCTTGCTGGTCTTTACAGTTTACCAGGTTACTAAATCTCACCAGGTCACTGCTGGAAACAGGGTTACTATATCTATTATGAAGGGCACAACAGACTTGCAAACCACTTTGCCACTATTTGTTCTTATTCTTTACTCGCCCATTTAACTCAAAGTACATTTCTCGACTTCCGGGTTAGCGCCATCGCCGAATGGCGGACTCCCTCCGAGCTCCGGAGGGAGTCGGCTCGGCAGGGGTTGGGTCCTACCGCGCCGGCGACGCGGGGACCCTCAAAAACCACGGGAACGGATCCCGTGGACATGGTGACTCGGCTGGCACCGCTATCGCCCTCCCGGCTTGTGAAGGAGCCTTTTTAAAGGCTACGGATCGGGCGCCGGGGAGTGGCGTGGTGCTTTGAGTCCTCCGCTTCCCCTGCCGGGCGCAGCCGCATGCCATCCGGCGGAGAGCGCTGGCTTCTTCCAAAGAAAATTCGGACAATTAACAACAACCCGTGAGTAATTGGGTAACCGGGCATAAAAGGAGGAAAAAAGAAAATTTTTTCCGGATTTGGCACGAGCGGGAGGGGATCCAAAAAGGAAGTCAGTCCCCTCCCTGATTGTAAACATGCTAAAACAAGGACTGAGAAACCAAGATCGATTCAGAAGTTTATTGACGACAAAAATTATTAACTCCACGATGGGAACTACAAGAATTGTGCTGGAGGAGAAGAGTGGAGGGTGAGAGGAAAAAAGGCAACCCCCCCCTGGGAACCGGGGCGATTCGGAGAGCCTGGCGAAGAGAGATGGAGAATTTGACAGCTGCCAAAGGAGCTGTCAAAGCTGGAAAATATAAAGAGGACTTTGCTACAAGTTTTTCTTTGCTGGTTAATTTTGCTACAATTTGACATAAATATGGATATAAACTGTCGGGGAAAAAGAAACAACAAATTGACTTTTGGATTAGAGGATACAAAGTTATTGCAATCCCCCTAGAGGGGTTTCGGGACATTACAAGTGTCGTATGTGGAAAACTACTCTGGGATGTGCATAGGTCTTATCTCTTGGGAAAGCCGCAGAACTGAAATATTATTTTGTCTACAGAGGTGACCATAATACAATAGAATCTTCTATTGAAGCAAGAAAGGAACTGGACGTAAGTCTTTGTCCCTGAATAACAAACCTCTGTAGAGTCACTAAGTTTTGAAACAAGAATGTTTTGACAGCTGAACAAGACAGAAACCGGAGAAAACAAGAAGCAAAAGAGTAAATGACTAAATACGACACGGAAAGAACAACGGGAGGAGCAACAAAAGATTAAGGAAAATTAAAGGCCTCTATTAGACTGGATTTATGAAGTTAAATATTATTAAAACAACCAAATCTGAAGAAACCGGCAAGATGGACTGAGAAAATTTGGCTGTGGACTTAAGATCTCCAGGCCGACAACATACAGACAAATGGACATGGGGAATCAAAACCGGGGAAGGGAGGGGGAACCTTAGAATCCAAAGGCTTTGTAACCAATTTTTTGAACTTTTCTATATATTCTATCTTATATTCTTTATAACTTTGATCTTATATGTTTTCGTTTTTTTCTTTTTTAGAAAGGGGGAACTCGTGGAAGGAATGAGAGCTGATCTTGGGGGAAAATTTTGTTTTATTATAAGACGAGGAGTGATGTTAAGATTGTGTAAATTTAAATTGGTTTATGAGTAAAATATATTAGGCTTAAATTTGGGGATGAGAACTTGTGGAACCAACTTAGGGAAAGGGGAATACAGTCGGGACGGGAAGGAGGAAGTCCCAGAAAGAAGGTTATGAAAAGAAGGGTCTAAGCTAGTCTCTCTTTTTCTTTCTTTTCTTTATCTTTTTTATCTTTTCTATTCTGTTATTATTGGAAACTTTAATAAATATGATTATAAAAAAAATAAAATAACTCAAAGTACATTTCTCACCAAATAAATAAATGGCTTACCTCGTATATATATAAATATCCCACAATTCTCTTTTAAAATGGCTCATTTAGTTTTCAGGTGTTCACTGTGATCTGAAGACATCAGCAGGCTTTTGAAGAGAAGGACTTTACAAAAAAAAATCCAGGCATCCCCTCATAGAATGCTTACAGGCTGTTCAAAGCATCATTGTTTCTAAGTAACCAGTATGATGTCACACTTAGGGAAATCTAAAAGACTAGAGTACCACTCCACTTCTCCTGTTCAGCCTTACTAGGGCACCTGCTCATGACAGATCAGAATAGGTAATTATGTAAGATGGGGACTAAAACCGAGAGTAATGTGTGTAACTGAGGTGTGGTGTGTATGTGTGCATTATGTTACCTAAACATCTTTCTGCTGCCAAATATTTGGAGGGGGTTAAGGGAGAGGCAGGCCTTATAACCCCTCTTTTTCCTTCCCCAACCACCCCCCAATTTTAGCCAAATCAACACAGTAGCTGAGGGAAGCAGGTACAAAAAGAAAGGATGTCTGGAGCCCTCTGTCTTCTCTATAATCTAAGCACGGTCTTGAGAGTTATTTTATTCACATGAACACTGGATGTTGTTGGACTCAACTCTCATCAGCTCCTGCCAGCACAACCAATGACTGGGGATAATTGGAGTTGTAGTCCAACATCTGGAGGGCCAAAGGTTTCCTATCTGTGCCTTACTCTGCAATGTCATTGACTTTTTAGAGTGGGCTGTGTCTCTTTTCCAGGGGCGCTTGGACAAACCTCCAGTCATGGGTGACTTTGGGCCAGTCCCCATCTCTCAGCTTAACCTACTCATAGTTGCTGTGAGGGTAGAGTGGGGAGCGGGAGAGCCATGTACAGAGCCTGGAGTTATTCAGAGGAAATAAACTGAACAATAAATAACTAAAAATATGTAGTGGAAATTTCAGTATGTCATTTGACTTCTGTAAATTAGATGAACACAGTCCATTAAGACATTAAGACTTCATGCTCTCTTAAGCTGTCCTGAAATTCTGTTTCCCTAATGGTTCGTTTATAATGATATACTTTCACATTTATTTATTTAATAAGTTTTTTTCCGAGTTGCATTTGTCATTTCAAATAATCTTTTTTTTTTTACCTAAAGCTTATTGATGAATATCAGACCAATTAAAATGAGAATATGTGCTTTTATTTCCCAAGGAATGTGAATTGCACCCAGAGTAAATGTTTTTTTCTAATAGTCAGAGATCACGCCCATTGTCCAAAAGAAGAAATATACTGCTATATGCAATCTATTATCTGTCTAACCTTTTGATGTTTCTTTTTGAGAACATTCAGAAGAGGGTTAACACTGCTGGAATGGCTGCACTATGCCTTCCTCTTGAAACTTCAGCCTTATCTACACTATACTTTAAAAATAGTAGTATATTGCTTTCAACAGTCGTGGCTCCCCACAAAGAATCCTGGGAGCTGTAGTTTATTAAGGGTGTTAAGATTTAGGAGGAGAATCTTATTTCCTTCACTCAGGTATAAGTTCCATTGTGGTTTATCAGTCAATCCCTCTTCCCAGGAAACTCTGGGAACTGTAGCTCAGTGAGAGGAATAGGAGCATCCTAAAAACTCTCAGCACCATTAACTAGTTCCCAGGATTCTTTGTGGGGAAGTCATGAGTTTAAAGTGGTATGATAGTGCTTTAATTGTACAGTGCTTTAATTGCGCTTTTCAGTGACAGGGCAGAGAAAGGAGAAAAGTTGTTAAGTATTTAAATATTTATAAACTGCACTTTCATATAAAGTATAAAGGTAGTATATACAGTTCCCCTGTGTCAGCACTGCAAAAAGTGTTAGCATGGAGGTAGAATTAATGACATTGTTTTGAGAACAGCTGCATTAATATTGGAATGCACATGCAGATTGAAGTGATGCCTGACGGGAGGTCAAATGTAATAGAACTACCTCTATAGTAAGCATGTTGTACTATCAGGATGCATAACCTGGAACACTACCGTTGGATAAGCAGGCTTTGATAGGGTCCAATAATATAGTTTATCAGCTTATATGTGATACCTTTTCCTAGACAATCAGAAGCTTGCAAAAGTTAACCATGCTTTACAATTTCAAATTATGTGTTCTGTCATGTGGGGCTCTCCTTGAAGATAGTCTGGAGGCTGCAGTCCAAAACCTGCAGCAATGTCCAAAAAGCTCTAGCCTGGCTTTTGGCAAGCATAGGCAAATGAAAACACACTGCTGCTCAACTGTGCTAGCTACTCATACGTTTTCAGACAGTATTCAAAGTGATGTTGAGAACTTTAAACCCCACTGTCATCTGAAGACTACACCAGATATCACCTCTCCCCATATAGGCCCATCTATCTGCTGAGGTCAACTTCAAAAATTCTGCTTCAGGTTCCCTTAGTTTGGTTATTAGTTTGGAGTATTAGAACTTCTGCAACAAGAAGCAGAGCTTTCTCTGTATTGCATTAATGTTATATTAAGGAACAATTCCTGCAGATTGTATATGTAAATTTATCTCCAGCTTTAGAAATTTGCATAAGCCTCACATTTTTGTGAAGGCGTATGGATTGGAGAATCTTGTGGAGGTTTGGTGGTTATATTGTTTCAGGTTCTTCTTTTTGTTGTGCTGTTCTGGTGATAGGGAGCCCTCCAGCTGGTGCCTGACATGCAACTCCCATCAGCCCCAGCCAGCATCGTCAATGATCAGGGAAAATGGGAGCTGGAGTCTGGTGAAACCTGGACAGCCACAGATTCCTCATCCCACCCCCTTTGTGATTATAGTTTTTATATAAGAATTTATATAATTGCTTTTAAACTATGTTGGGCGCTACCTTGAGCATTGCAATTTTGCTTTATCGAAATATTATAAATAAGATACAATATGTTATGAAATGTCCCAATTCCTATTTTAGCAGGAACATAAGCTAGAATAACCATTGTTTGTTCTAAAAGGTCAACAGACTGGGTGACAAATAAGGAAGAAACTCTCCTCTGCAGCTTAGCAAGGGACACAGAAAATATAAGAGACAATCTGATAACATTAACCATGATCTGACATAGATAATGGCTTCTGAGCTGATCATCTTGTGTTTAATGTGTTCCTCCAAGATAAATAGAATGTAGGCCTTTCATATTATTTAGTAAATACTGTAAAGGTTTATCAGCAACAACAGTAATATGAATTTAAAATGCAGTGTGCACAAACAGAAAATTCAGGTAGCTTTATTATGTCTTATGGTGTTAACATACCTAAATAATTACATTATAGAGAACTGAAACAAAAACAATGGTTTCTAAAGCATATTCACAATCAAGTATAATAAACAATTAATACAGGCTGATTTATACATTATTAACTGTATACACAGATGCAAAATTCACTTTAGTGAGAGACTCAATTTTAAACCGTAGATAATTTATGGCACGAAGCGAAAAACACAAAACTAGAGAAATACAAATCTCATAACTCTCTTTCTTTCTGATTAGATATTTGCAAGCTGTTTGCATCCAAGTTTCTGAACATTCACAGTTTGAGAATCTGAGGTTCTGATTCAGATCTCTCCAGTTGCAGTGCATTACACACAAATGCAACATACATAGGAATTGCGTTTCAAATACAATTTGGGAACTTTATACTTTACTGATGAAAACCAAATATTCATATAAAACCTAATTGCCACTGGACAACAATACATGCTGGGTAATTATGGTAGTCTCGTTGTTAACAGAGAGGTTTTCCACTGCGTACATTAGTAGCACACACTTTCCCCACATTCACCCCCTTCAACAAAACTTCCCCAACATCATCTAGACCTATCAAAGTAGTTAAAGGAACTATAAATCCATACAGTCCTCCTAAGAATATGCTTATGGGCCATCCAATAAAGTACAGTATGATGAACCAAATTATTCCCCAGATGATACAGAGACAATCCATCTTCACCCTAGTAATACAATTAGTGGAGTTAATTCAATTAGTTTTGATACAAAGGCATTTTATTTACTAGACTATCAGATTATAGATTAAATTTCCTTTAATATTTCAGCATCTCTACAAAAATACACAGAACTATAAAGGAATGTGTTACAAATAAAATCCAATTATCAAAACATGAAAATTGAATGTGTAAATATATAGTTTTTGTATATGGACAGAATGGAAACTGGCATGTAGACAGTCATCTACTTTAATAAAGCTAGGATATTATAAAATAGGGATTTTTTTGTATACACTCACATTAGGAGGGCATACATCACCAATAGGCAATAGTACCTAAAACCACTTTTATGCTGTTTATTAGCTGGTTAAAGGACAACAAAGACTCCTCCTCATATTTATTTTAACTTTTATTTTCAAAATACCAGATTGCATTTGAATAATACTAGGCATAATACAACTTGTCTAAGAAGTGATATACAAGCTCTTTCCAAGGGACGAAAATAAAAGCATTTCACTCCACAGCTCAACACAACTTGATTCCTACAAGTTTCAAATGCAGTGTGGGTGGGCTTCCAGTTTAAAATGGACTTCTATAGATAGCTGTTATTATTCCATTGATTATGCCTTTGGGGTCTGGTATCATGCAGGGTTGCCATATGTCTAGGAATCTCAAACATGTACTCTTTTTGGGGGGGCTACATGCCAATCTGGGGGATTTTAAAAATTTAAAGCAAATGTGCTTGTTTGGGGGGGGTTAATTTTTGTGTGTGCATGCTGGCAGCTCGGGCTCAGGCTTGGGTGTGGGCCTGTCTTGGGCTCTGGCGCAGGCAACCCAGGCTCTGGCTTTGGCTCAGATTGCTCAGGCTCGGCAGATAGCTGGGGGATGAGCGGGCAATTGCTGTCCGGATTTTTACCTCTGGAAATATGACAACCCTGCTCTCATGATACTTCAGTGTTGTGGTGCATAAATTTATATTTTCTTAGTACACCTGTGATTATACATAAGACCACATTTAGAAATGATTACTGCATAGGAAGACCCATAATTATGAAAGCATTTCGAAAGCAAGCATATATAACTATAAAGGTAAAGGTAAAGGGAACCCTGACCATTAAGTCCAGTCACAGACGACTCTGGGGTTGCGGCACTTATCTCATTTTACTGGCCAAGGGAGCCAGCGTTTGTCTGCAGACAGCTTCCAGGTCATGTGGCCAGCATGACTAAGCCGCTTCTGGTGAACCAGAGCAGTGCACGGAAACACGGTTTACCTTCTCGTCGGAGCGGTACCTATTTATCTACTTGCACTTTGACGTGCTTTCAAACTGCTAGGTTGGCAGGAGCAGGGACCGAGCAACGGGAGCTCAACCTGTCGCGGGGATTCAAACCGCCGACCTTCTGATCGGTAAGCCCTAGGCTCTGTGGTTTAGACCACAGCACCACCCGCGTCCCTATATATAACTATACCTTTTCCTAATAATAATAATAATTTATTTATACCCCACCCATCTGGCTGGGCTTCCCCAGCCACTCTGGGTGGCTTCCAACAATATATTAAAATACAGTAATCCTAGAGTTACTTTTTTAGGAGGAGTCAATTTAACAAACTCTTCTTGATGCCAGCTCAAGATATCTAATAACAGAATCCAAAAAGTGTTACTTCAGTCCAGGAACAACATTAACTTTTGCAACTATGGAACATTATATCCAATGTTTGGCTATCTTTGAATCAGGCCTGGAAGTTAATTGACAATCCACACTGTTTTTTCATCAGGGCAACCAAGGCTTATTTAGACCTGAACCCAAACTCAAGTAGGTCAAAATAATCTGTTTCATCCAAGAGCACTTGCAATTGCTGCACTGAAATCTTCTCAATCACCTTTCTTAAAAGGGGGTATTTTTGACTTTGTGGTAGTTGTCACAAACTGATAGGTCCGGGTGTGCTTGTATTTTCAGGCGTGGTTGGATCACTGCCGCTTTCAAGATGGCCAGGACCACACCCTACTGCAAGGATGTGTTGACCACACCCTTGATCCATCTGGTCATACCTCCTTGGCAAACTTTAATAAGAGAGTCAAGGGTTGAGGAAACAAATGGTTGGCCACACTGTTGCAAGCACCTCATCCATATCTTCAAGCCAAATCTATGGAAACAGATTCCATGGTGTTACAGCAGATGTTGCACTGTACACCTCATTTGAGACTTCAGTGAATGTGGATGTGGTGTCAAGATTATTAATTAACTTGAAAATTCCAATCTGGATGAAAAGGCCAGGTTTAGATACAATTATTTTAAAGAATAATATACATGAATGAAATCTTTAGGCAGCTTTATCATCATGAACCTAAGCCAGAAATCCAAGGATATATTCATAAGAATGTATTTACTTCAATGAAAGATACATTCTGGAAAGTCTGAGTAAGTTAACCTGGTTGTCTCCTATGGAGATATGAAAGGTCGGGGGGGGGGATAGAGGCCAGAAGGTCTGTGTATGTGTGTGTGTGTGTGGGCAGACTGATTTCTATGAAATACGCTAACAGATAAGATCAAGCATATTTTTTTAAATACATTTGTTGCAAGAAGGCATAAACTTTAGTGGGCTCTGAACAATCACTAACTTTTTTATTATTTATTATCTAAATGTCTCTGTTCTTCCTAACGAATCCCACTACCAACTCACTTCTTTGCTCTCTGAGAATATCTGATTCAGCACAGATGACACTTGTCTCAAAAAAGAAACAATTACTACCACTGCTGGTGATGACTGAAATATGTACTTAGTAAGGAAAATGTGATTTATTTATTAAAATAGGAAAAAAGATAACCAGCAGATAAAGTTAAATGGTCCAGTAATAAAATAAAGTATTCTGCTTAGCTGTTAAGTGCAAATAATAATAATCACCCCAAACTTACCTTTATGTTGTATGGAATTGTTGATTATAATGTCTTTGAAAATCTGCCTTATTTTTCCAAGCAGTTACTAAAATAGAAGTAAACAAGCAAGCTAAGGCAACACCCACAAGCAAAATACCAGAAATATGTTTTGTTTTGTTTTTACAAATATGTTTCTTTCTCCTCATGCAAGTCAGCTGATTTGATCAGCAAGGCTATGCTAAGCAAAATGAGGTCATACACTGTAGTTTTCAAGCATTTCTAGTTGTAAGAAATGTTATGGAAATGCTGGCAACTACGTAAGAATTAGGTACACACACACACACACACACAAGCATTGTTCTTAGTTATTTGAGTTTGTCTCCCGTATTCATGTAAAAATACACATCTCTTTTCTCCATTCTTAGCACATTTGGGTCTTGTTAGCTTGATCTTATTTCTCAGTAACACCCCATATCCATCTCATTCTCCCTTGCCGTCATTTTCATGCTCTAGAAGTTAGTAGCTGCAGCTGAATTGAACGCATGACAAATCCCGATTTCAGTCCCCATCATGTTCACAAGAAGCAAAAGCAAAGGAAGAAAAGGAATACTTCCCTCCCCTCCTCTGTTTAAAGACTTAATTCCCCGATACTTGCACTATTTGTGTGGATGTTACAGAAGCAGGGCCCGTTATTTCTCTCATGAAGGAGTGTGGATTTGCAGGTTTGTAGAGATGAATAACATGTCTACAAAGGAGCCTCTGTACGCTGAGATATCGAGATGTTCCAGAGGAAAATAAAGTACTACTGGACTCCTGTGCTGAACGATGTAAAGAGCAAGTACACTGAATAATAAAAGAGTCTGTGCCATCCTGGTTAACTGCTTATATTTTTGTTTATATCACATTTTTGCAAACAGCTCTCTTCCCCGAGTCAATTATTTTGTGTTGCCTTCTCCCTTCTCTTCAAATCCCATTACCTCAAAGACAGGCCTTTGTTTAATTCTCCTCTTGCCCGGCAACCGAGGAGTCTCTCACAAATCATACCTGTCAAGGCATCCTCCATCTTACCTGTCCAAAGCTTGTGTTAAAGTCAGGCGCTTTTGTAACGAGCTTTTGCTTTATTTGTTTATTATTATTATTTTTACCGCAGGTAAACACACAAAGAAGCTGATTCTGCAGAGAATTCCTGCCCTCAAAGAGAACACGTGGCAGGCTGTGTGTGTACAGGCTGCAGCTATGAAGGACGTTCCTTCCCTCAAAAGATTCTGGGCCCTGTCGTTCACCCCTCACAGACTCACAACGGTGCCGTTTCTCTTGGCTCTGCCAATTCAAAAGTTTGTGGCTATAAATACGAAGGGCTGCAGGGACAATGGAGACTGGGTTGCCTATCCTCCACAGTAAAGCTTATTAAGCCGGTGCAGGAGGACATTAGTATTTGTAACGGGCTCAAAGTGTTGCTAAATCAAACACAGGCCGTCATTTAGAGTCAATATAGAGGCTGCTGCCATTACCCTGAAGAAACAAGAGGCCTCCCCTCAGACTAGACTGAAGCAGTCCACAGGCCCCGTCTCACTCACTTATCTTAGGCCTCAGCTAAACACCCTTAATTTGGAAATATTCCTAATCATTTGGCTGATCCTGGATACAAGGCTAGAATCTGAACCAAGAATTTAGGTTTTTAATTCTCTCTTCCTCTCTGCAGTCTCCTCATAGTTTTGGTTCAGGCCACATGGTGCAATTTTAAGAACAACTACTCTCTTCCTACCCCCTCCGTTTTGCTCAGTTTTTTTCAGGGGAAATGGTTGCAAAAAATAGCTTTGTAATTCCACACACACACACCCAATGTCATAGAGTATATAGAATACCTCTCCAAAAGTGAAAGGAAAATGAAATTTAGGCTCACAAACATATACGCAGGAACAGGCCACATCATTTATATCAATTGTGGAGGAGGAGTGGAGGAGTTTGGATTTGATATCCTGCTTTATCACTACCCTAAGGAGTCTCAAAGCAGCTAACATTCTCCTTTCCCTTCCTCCCCCACAACAAACACTCTGTGAGTTGAGTGGGGCTGAGAGACTTCAAAGAAGTGTGACTGGCCCAAGGTCTCCCAGCAGCTGCATGTGGAGGAGCAGAGACGCGAACCCGGTTCCCCAGATTACGAGTCTACCGCTCTTCACCACTACACCACACTGGCCCTTGTGTACAAATTAGGCCCTCAGTGATTTGATTCAGACTGCAATCCTTTGCACACTTACTTGAGTAAAAACTGTTGATGATAGGATATACTTATGAGAAATTATGCATAGGATTGCACTGTTGGCCTATGGTGCTAATACTATAGAAGGCAACTCCACTGAAACAAATTTGGCTTCCTCCAAAGAAGATTCAGGATTGGGGTGTTATACATTATGAAACACAGTATGAATTCCTTGTTTCATTTTTTGAAACCCACTTCATTCTCCGATTCCTAGTGTTTCTATGCTGCTGCTGCAAATGATGATGATATTAGTATCAAAGAACAGAGAGGGGAAAATAATGTGAAATCTAAAATAATACTTCTATTGCAATAGGGGAGAGAGAACTCTGCCACCTAAAACATTTTTTCTGTTTGAAAAATTGCCGTTTAACATTCACTGTCCCCCTCTTTGAACAGCCCTCAGCAGCTGAAAGTTAAAAACTGCTTTACTCTATGCTTATTTGCAGCATCTTTCCAGGAAGTTGTTAAACTGCCAGAGGTCACCTACACTGGGAAGAAAGTCAAGAGAGAGTCCAACCATACCGACAACAGATTTGTCAGCAGTCAGGGCAAGCTCAAACTTGCAGCTTCACTATCCTTCTATTACAGAATAGCATAAGAAGGTTGCAGAACTGCACATTTCAGTCAGAAAATGCACTCACACCTTGGCAGTAACATTCCAGTTTAGTGTTTTAAACCTGCTCTCATTCTACCACAGAGAAGCTGGAATGAAAAGGTACTGTAGAATGATATTCTAATGCTCTCTTTAAAGATCCTAGAACGCAGCTTGTGTTTGTCAGCATGGCTGAGTTCCAGGAAGGTTTTGCTGCAATGTCATTGACAAAGTCTTGACTCCAGAAGTTCTTTATAAAGGCATGCAAGTGAAAGGTAGGGAAATATTTTCCAAAGCACTCCTAAAAAGGATTGTGTGAATAGAGAATAGAATAGAAAGGCAATTTGCACCCTCACATCTGGCAGTGTGTTCATATATCCTCAATTTGTGCCTCAGTAGGGACCCCAAATTAAGAATCCATTTCTTCTAATTAACTCTTTTACCACACCTGTTTTTTATGAGATGCTTCCACCAAATTCAGTCTCAGAAATTTACAGACTCAGGTCCGCCACTCGTTACATATCCTATGTCAGGTGCATATTGGGAATGGCAAAGACCAAGACTTTGAACATAAGAAGTGCCTGACTCCGTTTTGCTCCTGGATGAAATAATATCTCCTAAATCTAAACTGGGAGGGTGAGTTTGTGTAAAGCAGCTCCAGAATATAAACAGAGTTCAAAGCAAAATACAATTAATAAGAAAATTTCCCCAGATTATCACACCCACTAGAATTCCCAGGTGCTCCTTATTCTAGTGAGCACGTCACAATTCATTTGAATATCAAAGGGGTTCCAAATTCCAAATCTCATAATACTTTAACCATAATATGTAGACATGGCAATGATAATGTCCAGTTTTAAATGTGGGTGGCTTGTCTACATCTTCTGTGCTTCCTGTGGAGGCATATACTATCTGTCACCCCATACTATCTGAATTAGGAAGAAGATGAGGTGCTAGTGCCTGGGGCTAGAAATGGACTGGCTGTGTGTTTCAAGTTCCTAAGTCTGTTATGTGATGAGGCAGCCTGTTTTGTATGGAGCTGCACTTAACAGGAAAGACCCCATGAAAGTAGAGTGCCTACTTTCCAGCTATGACTGGTTCACCACTTTGTTGCCTCCTGTTCAGAACTGTCTTGGACACTTACCCCATGCTTTGTTAACCCCTAGATTAGACTATTTAGAGCTGCAGAATATAGAAGCCAAGATAATGTCTGATATTGAGGGAGGACCCCAAGGGCCACAAAAATTGATAGTATATCGCTTTAAGAAAATGCTATATTGATTTATGAAAAAGCTATGAAACTGTTAAGAATGCTAAAGCTTTGAAACTGCTGAGAATGCAAAAGGCCTTTCCCATGGGAAGAGAAGAAGCTAACATTTTTATCACAGAACACATGCAGCTAAACGCACAGGTTTAGAAAGCACAATCAGCTCTGTGTAACACAATGTATTCCTGTATGAAGGCCATAACAGACACGGTGGGAATCAAAGCCTAGGCAGCAGAAATGGCCAGTGCTTATTGTGCAAGCATACTAACCTGAAATGTATCCAACAATTAGGATGGGGTAATGTGAAATACTTCTATGATTGGATGAAATTAAAGGGCTTTGTGTAGAAACTTATAAATAACCCCCCTAGACCGCTAGCTGGGGGATTACAGTTCTTGCGGAATGATCTGACTGTAACCTATTGCTTCCTAAGTAATAAAATATTCGCTGGACTCTATCTTCTCCCAGCTCCTGAGTCTCGTTGGCCAAAGACTTAGGAGTTTTTATAGGGTTTGACCTCTTGCTACAATATGACTGCAAGTACTCTTACTGCACTTATTCTGAAATTTCTACCCAAATTGTTAGTGTATAAAGCCCTAAGTGTCTTTAATATCTGGAGGAGTGCTGCTACTTTCCATAGGCATCAGTTCATGTACAGTGGTACCTCGGGTTACATACACTTCAGGTTACATACGCTTCAGGTTACAGACTCTGCTAACCCAGAAATAGTGCTTCAGGTTAAGAACTTTGCTTCAGGATGAGAACAGAAATCGTGCTCCGGCGGTGCAGCGGCAGCAGGAGGCCCCATTAGCTAAAGTGGTGCTTCAGGTTAAGAACAGTTTCAGGTTAAGAACGGACCTCCAGAACGAATTAAGTACTTAGCCAGAGGTACCACTGTACTGAGATCTGCAGATGATGCCTTACTGTTAGCACTATCACCTTCAGAGGTCCGGGGAATGGTGGCTTTTGACAGGGCCATCTCTTCTGTGGCTCCAAAACTGTGCAACTCCATCCCCAGAGAGGTGCACCAACCACAACACTTTACATCTTCCATTAGCTACTTAAGTTGCACCTGTTTACCCTGGCCTTTGGAAGTGAAGCAAGAATGTTGTAGTTGTCCTCCCAGTAAATGTATTATTAGCTGTATGTGTGTTATGCTTTTATCATTTTTTAGGTTTTTGATGATTCATTATTTTGTGATTGTATTTTAGTTTATCTAACCCATACTAGTACCTGAGAGCGAAGGGTGGGTAAGAAATAGCGGAAATTGAATAAATACACAAATAAATAAAATACATGTAGAAACAGGAAATTCAATAGATGCTCCCTCGGCCTATAGAGCGAGATGAGCGCCAAAGTCATCCGCGACTGGACCTAACGGTCAGGAGTACCTTTACCTTTAAACTCTTAAAAGAAGCTATATGCCTTATCAGATTCTAAGTGATGGATTAAATGAAGATTTGCAGCTTTACATCTCAATAAGACTTTACTACAGTTCTGTATTCACAAAATGCTTAAAAACTGGTATATTAGTGGACTACAAGTTATGCTAAATGTGTAATTTGGTAATATGTGATTTATTTACTTTTGGAAACTTCTTAGCCACCTTTCAAAGCACAAAAAATTCCAAAGCGGTGTAAAAATATGAAATAATGTCATTTTAAGGTACTAAAATAGAAAGATCTGTATAACCATTTGATCTCAAGCCAGCAATCGCATTATAAAATACAAAACCCTAATTCACAGCCATTAAAAACAACATACATTAACAGAACCATTAACTCCTAATTAAAAGCAAATTGCAATAACTGTTTTTTAGGACCAACCTGAAAGGAAACAGGCAGGAAGCCAATTGTACCAAAGAGGAGGCATGAGGGAGGCAATTACAAAAATGCAAAGGAACAGGGGGTGGATCTTGACGGTGTCATTGGTTAGCTATTTGAAGGGAGAACGAAATTGAATTTCTCATTCTCTTAGAAGCGAATGGATTCAATGGGTCATCTAAAAGCATGCTGGCTGGGCCTGATGTCATGCCAACCTCATCATCTCCCTCCCCGATAAATAGCCTGTTGCGCCATTGGAACAACATACAGGTGTTAAGGTAACAACTGGATATATTCCAAACTGTGTGTGCAAGAGGCTTCAGCATCAACTCCAGCAAAAATGCCACCTTCTTTAAAACATGTAGGCATACACAATGGGGGTGGGGAGATAAGCACATTTGCATGCCCCTAGGAAGCCACCCACTGTTCCTCGGGTTTTCTTACTAATAAGTCTACATCAGCAAACTTACTCGGTTCATCTAAAAAATTATAGTAACATTCTTTTATAGTAAGGCTGGGAGAGAGATGAGTCAGAAGGAGCAGCTGTTGTCAACGCCTCCTTTTATTGCATAGTTTAGGCTGACAGGATGCCAGTGGGTGAATGTTGTATGAGTAGGGAGTAATTTAGGACAAATGGCTCACCAATGAAATTTGACCTGCATTTATAATTGAGACAAGATGAAGGCATAGTATACACATTACTAAAAATATTAAAAGGTAAGGTGGAAATACAACAGGGAAGACCAGAATCTCCCCCAAATTAATCTGTTTAGGTCCATTAGTATCTATAACTGAATGAATATAGTTCAGTGAGTAGTTATCAAGGATGAATATTATAGTTAGGAGTCCCACAAAAAAAAAAAAAGATAGCAACAGCAGAGATTATTGTCAACCTGGCTGCACTTTTTCAGGTTATAATGCAACATGGCAGCAGTTAAAAGGGCAAGTTCTCCCACTGTGACAATTTGACTTCTCTTTAAAGGGTCACAGGAGAGTGAACAGTCATTAAACCATTTTTACAATCCCTTGATTTTCAGCCATCTGTAAGTTACACAGGCTGCAACAGGACCAAAAGACGAAGGCTGCTGCTCTAGCTGAAGGTTGTGTGGAATTCGGTTAAGCTTTCTGCCATTAGAATGAGGAAAACTATGGGGGGAATTAAAGACAGAGACATACATCATATTGAGAGGAATTAATTTTGGCAAAACATGGCTAACAGGCAAAACAATTACCATCTATCCCATGCATGCATAGCACTTAACAGATTTTTCCCCATGCAAATTCAATTATTAGTCATGCTAATGCCTACCTGCTAATTACATTCCCAGATAAAAACTGCTTGTGACACTCTAAAAATACCCATTAAGAATACCTCTCCGGTGCTAATATGTGGTGCACATAAGGATGCATACCCATCTATCTACTTTATATTTTAGAAAATGGTCTGTCTGCCTTCTGTGTGTGTGGACCCCGCTCAAGATAGCATTGCCAAACTCAGCATGAGGGTTTGTGAGGTTGGGGCAGCAGCCTTCATCAATGTTTGGACACTAGCCACCATTTTGTATCAAGAAGGCGATCTAAAAAAATCATTTTGGTGTGACTTTGCCCATTTTGGGGCATAGGTTTGGTCACCTCTCCAGATATCATTGTCAAACTCAGCATGAGGGTTCCTGAGGTCGGGGTGGCAGACTTTGTCACCAATTGGAAGTCAGGTGCCAGTTTGAATCAAGATGGTGGACCGAAGTGTGACTTTGGTGTGACTTCACCTAGGTTTTGGAGTGAAGAGTCCAAACTCAAAAATTACACCATCCATTTAAAAATCACAAAACTTTATTGGTGTCTACAAATTCCCAGACAGCACCGGGCACTCTCCACTGGTATTATATATGCCATATATGTGAAAAGAACACACACCATTGATGTTCTATCTTGAAAAGGGACAGTGGAGAAGTTATTCTTCCCCAGCCTTGGGTCCTCTACATGTTGGACTACAACTTCCAGAATCCTTGACCATTGCCCATGCTGGCTGGGATGATGGAGGCTGTTGTTCACATATTTTTATTATTAAAATAGATAAGTAAAATATATAGCATGATAGTCAACATTAGGCCTACTCAGAGTAGGCCCATTAAAGTTAATGAACACGACTAACTTAGGTTCATTAATTTCAGCAGGTCTCTTCTGAGTAGGAGCTAGTTAAATACAACCCGCAATACCCAAGCATGTTCAGAACTGGAGTAAAGGGAGCTCAAAAAGTCAATTACATACGTCAGCACTGTTTTTTTTAAAAAAAAAAATTATTAAAAATTTTCTTGTTTTACAGAAGTGTAATGTCTCTCATATTTTTTCCGTTTCATTTGTTGAGACATTAGGGGGAGGGAAAAAAAAGAAGGGGTGGAGGGAGGGAAGATGGGTGGGGGTGGGGTCGGGTGGCGATGTTTCTATTTTGCTTAATGTATGTAGGGTTTGGTGTCAGCGTTGCTCGTGCTGTTCACTTGTGTTCCTTTGGTTGTGAGAGAGGTTGGGGTTGGCCTTGGGTGTGGTTGTTTGTTTGTGATTGGCTGTGGTGATCTTTGTTTTCGTGTGTGAGTGGGGTGGGTGGGTGTTTTGGATCAGGTTAGCCATATTGATTTGTATGCTGTTGATGGATTATTGTCATTGTCTTGTTGGGCTGTGTATGTGATAAAGGGGAGCCATACCGGGGTAAAGGCATCTTCTTCTGTTTGTCCCCGTGTCAGTTTCAGTTTATTGGTTAATTTTTCTAGTTGGGCTGTTTCCCATACTATTTGGTACTATTGGTCCATTCTTACTCCTGACAAGTCTCTCCAGTGTCTGGTTATGGTGTTTCTGGCTGCTGAAAGTAGGTGGGTTATCACTATTGTGGACTAGGAGAACATCTAGCATTGTGCTGAGAAGTGCATGTTTAAAGGAAGCTTTTCAAGGGATCCAGCAGGGTGCATCACCTCCACGAGGCACAGCCTCAGGGTAGCATTTCTTAAACAGCAGCCATTCACTTACATAGAAGAAAGTAAAGCAGCAGTAAAAGGGACCCCTCTGGGGTGAAAACTACATTTGCTTCTTATCCACCAAGAAGCAAGGATGTGGCCATCTGCACACTGCATAGCTGTCAATGTTCCCCTTTTTTTAAGGGAAATTCCCTTATTCCGAATAGGATTGTGCACTCTCTTTGGCTCTCTTCCTTGTTCACAATGGAAACTTGGCAAAAAAGAAAATATAACCAATGTAGTGCACCAGTCCTCGGGTAGATTTACTTTATTTAAAATTTCTTAACCTCTTATGCCAACAAGGCAACTTTAGTTAGGATATCTGTTGCTGTTAACACTTCACTTTAAGAAAGTCCCTTTTAAACAGAGTTTGCCCTCCCACCAGAACACTCTTAGAAATGCTAAAAAGGAACACTCCCTCCTCACAGTCCATTCCTTTCCCTGTACAGTAATTAGTAAACATTCCATGTCCCCAGACTATCAATCTAAAAATAGCTCTCCTGACAACAGAGATGTCAAATTTAAGCAGCAGGATGCTGAAGCGCCTTGCGACACATAACAGGACTGCTCCAACGCGGCTGCTTGGTAATTCAGGAATTTATAGCTGATAAATGGGCCCTGTCACATTTATCTCCAGTAAAGATTGACGTGCCAAGACTTTTATTATCAGTTTCCCACCTGGATGGTGCATAGTTCCCCGTAATCTGAATACCATGGTTGATAGAACATCGATGACCGGGCCAGTTTTCAATTTTAGGATCCATCTTTGGATATTCTATATAGCAGATGATGTACCTATAAAACACTTAATAAAATTTCCTGTTTCCAAGCGGTGCCTTTGGGCACTTTTCCCATATCCCTCACAAGATATGCCCACTTTACCAGCTTGACAAATGCCAGTGCAGGCACCTTCACACAGCTCAGTCCAAGAGCTGGCCCCCACACTTTAAGAGGTACCCATTGCCAAAGGAATCTGCAAAATATCACCAGTTGCTTATTGCACTCATTTGGGCCATGTACTCTTGCTATTGAGACTCTTATCCCGGCACCAGGTTAAAGTATGAGCAAAAATATCTCAAGTTGCTTCATTAAATACATACAAACTACCAGCAGCTGTTCCTGCCAGTGTTGGGATTTATTAAAAAACAAAAACAAAAACAGCAGAAATAAGTTGTTAGATACTAGAATATTTTTAGAAAATAGGTTAGAAAGCAGACGATCCTTAGCTGAGCTGGTCACATGTTGCCTGAAGGCCTTGTACCATTCATCCCTGATTAAACATATGAATGTTAGTTTATGAAACTGTATCACAGTGTCTCTAAGCTGTGCACCATTAGGTCTCTCTCAGTGACAGGTTAAAAAGCTGCAGTTTATTTTTGTGCATGGTGGAACCTATGGAACCACATATTTCCAAAGTAATTTTATTTTCTTCTGGCAAGGCAATTCAAGAATGTAAATGAATAAGTGTCTAAATTAGCAAGTGTAGATTCTGTGCAATTTACAATGCAAGGAAGACTGAGAACAAATTGATTCTCATTAGCTGAAGATATCTCTATCCTATATCTGACGCTGTGAGGAAAAAAAATATTATGCTTATTTTTGTATGCGGATAAACTGCACCACCAGAGGCAAGGCTAATGGAATATATCTAATATAGCTTGAAGATTGAATGCTATTTTAATGATCTATATATTTTTGTAAAGCAATCCTATTGGCAACTTTACAAGCAAATATACAACATTGGCAGCAAAGAACGTGAAATTCGGATGATAGTTAACTTTGAAACATACTGCTTGTCCAGAGGATTTATAGATGTAAAATGATCTGCCAAGATGATTTCTCTCAGTTGTAAATTTGGAAATTTAAAGAAGGGTGCTCAATCGAAAATGATTCTAGAACACCTACTCTGGTAGAATTTTACTGATCTATTTAACATTTTGCCTGTGAAATCAAAATCAAAGGCATATTTGCTTTTTTTCAAATTTATTCTACCGTTACTCCCACTAGCTACAAACCAAAGCGTTGCAAGACACCCTGTTGTGAATAGAGTCATGAACCTCACAAGGCAAATGTAATTATTAGATTTTGGAAAAAAAATTGGGTCTAGTTTTCTTTTGATGTAGCAGAACTATCACCAGCTATCTAGAAAATCCAATAAAAAACTGCAAATAGTGTTTGTTTTTTTTAATAGCGCTGCGTCAATAAAGCATATAACTGTGAGCTTATGGCTGGCAAGATGCTGGACTGGCTGGGCCAAGAGCCTTACCCAACAGGGTTTATGTTCTTATAACGTCATCCCTCCCTCTAGCTAAAGTAACAATTAATATGTCTTAAATTATAACCAGATCATGTGATAAAACTTCCTGGGGTGTACCACTTCAGATGAAAATACTGTACAGGACATGACTGCAAGCTTTTCCAAATAAAAGACTCCATTGCTAGCAGAAAAATGGGGCAACCCTGAGCTAAGTTGTACAATCTCTGCTGTTCTTTTCCAAAGCATCAAATCAGGATAAGGACCAAATATTGTGGTCTATGCTCACCCCAGCGATCTACATTGTATTTGATTAAAGAAAATACTTGACTGGAAATCTCTCCAAATTGAACTTTATAGTATCAAAAAAGGGGAGTTACACAAAGGATTGATAAAAAAACCCACTTTACTAAATACACAATACAAGTAAAAAAAAACCCTCATTTGCTAATGATATGTTAGTCATAAATGATACTTAAAAGTATCATTAATATTTACTCTTGGTTAACAGTTGCTTGTTTTACCGACTAACATGTTTTGTGGATATACATATGATTAGTCATCTCTATGTGTCTGCTTGAAAAAGAAAAGTTCATTTCTCTGTGCCTTCTTCAGTTTCACTGTCTTCACTATCACTGTCTCTTCCAGGATGCTCAGGCATTTTCCGATGTTCCTCCTCTATTTCCTCTGCTACCTTTTGTTTCTCATTAAAAACTTTCTCTTCTGCTATTTCCATTGGTGTGGGTTTGACTTCAGTTTCTGTTTCCATTTCAAGATCTTTGCTCTGAACTTCTTCACTTTCCTGAGATTGAAGTGTTTCGATTTCTTCAACAAGTGTTGGAGGAGGCAGCAAGTTTTGCTAGTAAGAAAAATAAACAATTCATTATGAAAATGCCTGCTTTTTGTTTTATGAACAGACCCATATTTGAATGCAATTCAGGACAACCAAGGCATCCTAAATCGGAAGACTTCAATACAATTCAATAATGTGAATACAGGTGTTGCTGCTCAAGAATTCCATGTGTACTGCTTGCTGACTGTAATTACAATTAATCTACTTAATAGCTTACTGTCATTGGTTATAAGATATGTAATAAAATATTCTTTGATGTGAGATTCTACAAGTGAGAGATGCAATTTTAAAAAGGCTAGCTACAAATGAGGTGATTCACAGAAGTCTTATAAAGGAATCTGATTATTAAAAGAATATTTAAGAATTATTGGAGAACAGATGATGTCCCTGCAGTCTGGAGGTAGGAAAATGTCCCCATCTTTAAAAAAAAAGGGGGGACACCTAGGTAACTACTGACTGGTCCTAGAATGGATAATTAAATGGTTGGTTTGTGAGCACTTAGAAAGAAAGGATGCTGTGATTACGAAGACTCAGCATGGGTCTAGGAAGAAGTAACAAGTCGGGTGCTGCAGGGTTCTGCCCTGGGCCTATTGCTGTTCAGCATTTTAATAAATGACTTTGATGAAGAAATCATCGGATTTTCAGATGACACCAAACTGGGATGGGTAGCTAATGCCGCAGTAGACAGAATCGGGATTCAATATTAGTTTAACAGATTTGAGAACTGGGTCAAAACTAACAAAATGAATTTCAATAGGGACAAATGTAACATTCTACACTTTGGCAGGAAGAACCAGCTGCACAGGATCCATGGGTCTTAGTAGATCACAAGCTTAACATGTCAATAGTGTGATGCAGCAGCAAAAAAACAAGTGGATGTTATTCTAGGCTATATCCAACAGATGTATAGTGTCTTGATTGAGTAATACTCCTGCTCTATTTTGCCTTGGTCAAACCATGCCTACAGTACTGTGTTACTGGGTACTACAGTGAAGAAAGATATTGACAAGCTGGAACCTGTGCAGAGGAGGGCGACCAATATTATAAACAGTCTGGAAATCAAATCTTATAAGGGAATTGGGTATGTTTAGCCAGGTAAAAAGGAGACTGAGAGGTGATATGACAGCCACGTTCAAATATCTTAAGGGCTGTCACATGGAGGAGGGAGCATGCTTGTTTTCTCGTGCTCCAGAGGGTAGGTCCTGAACCAATGGCTGCAATTTACAAGAAAGGAGAGTCTGGCTAAACATTAGGAATAGCTTTCTGACAGTAAGAGCTGTTCGACAGTGGAATGGACTCCCTTGGGAAACCTCCTTACTTGGAGATTTTTTAGCAGAGTTTGGGTGGCCATCTGTCATGGATGCTTTAGTTGCGATTCCAACATTGCAGGGTGTGGACTACTAGATGACACTTGGAGTACCTTCCAACTCTACAAATCAATGACTCTATGTGGGGGGTGAGAATGGTGTAAAGAATTGTGTTATTTTATTTTACTTATAGTACTTTTGTGAAGAGAATGCATGGCCTGAGAGTTTACATTATCTCCCATTGAGTTAGACTTCCTCCCTGAATTGTGCTTTTGCAGCAGGAATCCCACCACTGTGAGACTCCAGAGATGTTACCCCCCCCCTTCCATCAGTACACTGACTGGGGGAAAGTCCTGGAGTTCACAGTTCCTGCTGCCTCCTTTCATTGTATGTAGGAAGTTGTATGCTAGCTCTGGAGTTGGCACAACTAATTTCTTCTCATAGTAGTCAAAAGAAAAATGGTGCCACAATGAAACAGCATGGCAGTAGATGTGGCACTCATTCTGTAGGCTGATCGCCAGGGTCTTATCCCCTGACCCAGGTATAAATTTGAGTTAGAATTGCTCTGGCCAACTAAGAACAGACATATCCAGTAGAATTCTAGTATTAAAACACTGTTATTGTTGTTTGTTTGGATTGTCGTATATGTGTTGCATGTATTTATGAAATAACAATGGAACTTTTTTAAATAAAAAAATCCATTTCCAACTCTGGAAAGATAGCAGAGAACCCCACCCACCTTCCTCCACATCTCTTCCACTATTCCATTTCGTTGTTCCAATGAGCTCTTTCACACTAGCATTTCCGCACACTATTAAACTGAAATTGCATCTGCTATTAACTCATGTTTCTGACAGCCATGTCATGGAGAGGAGAGATTTCAAAAACGACACTCAAACTTTGAAATTACTATATCTGGATCTCTTAATATGTGGCCAAAATGCTATTTTGGGGAGACTAATTATAGGGATTAAGGAAAGCTGAATCTCTCAAATAAGGGATTCCTTTGTCCCTGGAAAAATATATATTTCATGCTGCCGGATACAAAATGAGGCTCCTTCTGCGATGCAGCTGGTATCCATGCATGACAACGGTTATTCGATTCTTTTTGTAAGTATGGACTAATGTGATGGTAAAAATAACATCTCAGTAGTGCTACAGAGAATACATACCAGAGCATTTGCTGCAAGTCTGCATGAGTTATGGACTTACAAGGTTATCCAGTCATTGCACTATAGCCTGTAAGTGTTCGAACATAAACTGAGCATGCAGACTGTTCTTCAGAGAATGTAGCCAGTGCAACTCCTGTTCATATCAACAAGCCTGTTCTAGCAGAACAGTAGAGCCAATATGCAAAAGGTGTTTTTCATGTCACAGAATGATCAAGGGCATCAAGTGTTTATTTTTCTCCCAAGAGAATATTTTAAGACCGCCCCCTACCTCAGAAAACTATCCAGATTTATATCAACATAATCAGCCAGACTTCCAAATGAATGGGTTTTTTTGTTTTGCTAAACACAAGGACATCAAGGCCGTGGTAAGGCCTTATCATCCTGTTTTATAAAAATAGGTTTGAAATTGTTATGCTTCATGAAGACTCAAATTAATGCTGAAGGTATGAAACCAATCATATGGCAGATTTCAGAAACACTGCTTTTGCAAGTTCAAAGGAAGAGGTCAGACGTTTACTAACTTACATGTTATAAAAAATTCGTTAAGAGTGCTTTCACTCAAAGCAGTCCCAATTTTAAAAAGTACATTTTCTCAACTTTCAGTAATATTTACCTGTCTGTGCTGGCGTGTATTCTGTATCATGTGCATATACATGTTGTACACAAAGTTGGCCATCTGAGGCATATTCTTTATAACATGGACTTGGTGAGATGGGTGTTCTCCATTCTAGAGGAGGGGAAAAAGTACTATTGAGATATTTAAAGCAAAAAAAATGAACATAAGAGCACTTTTGTAGTAAGATAAAATATTCAAAATCCAACCAATGAAAGCTATGCCTTAGGAAGGAAAAGGCGAAGCTCCCTTATACTGAGGGAGACCACTGGTCCACCTAACTCAAGTTTGTTTACACTGATCCCTATGAGTTTAGGCAACAGGCATTCCTAGCCCCACCTTACTTAAAAATATATATACCACTTAACTGTAAGAAAACCTCTAAGCAGTTCACAAAAATATAAAACAAACTATTAAAACTCTTGAAGAAGTTAAGAACAGGTATTCAAACACATTCAAAAGATGAAAAAAGATGACGATAGCTGAACAATGAAACGTGGTCTGCATGCAAAGCACATGCTCTACCACTGAGCTATACTCCTTTGGTAGCATGCAACCCCCTGTGCTGTTCAGACAACCAGACTTCCACTTGTGCAATGAAAATTCATCTTTTTCTCCTCCCCCTCCCGCCACCGGTGCATGCTCAAAAATTGCTCCAAAGGATTGGAGATTTTGTGGGAGCAGAAGGAGGGGAAGTCTTGTTGTGCGAGTGCAACTCTGCTTGGATACAACCCACTGTTTCAATCGGACTGTATTTACGTAATTCAAGACAGCTCTCCATACCTGCCGGGCTGCTGGAAAATACTCCGTAGGGATTATATGCAGTTGAAGAGGGCGAGCAGTGAGCTGGCTGAAAGCTGGAGTCAGCTCAAAACAGTTCTGGAAGAGTGATACTCGGGCAAAAATATAAAGCCCAAGTCTTGCTCTTGACATAGCAACCACCAAACGCCGAACATCCCTTCAAGAAATAAGAATGAAATTGACACACTGTTAGAATCAACTACAATTGCTACAAACTTTGCAGAGCTCCCTGAATGCTGAGAATTAAAGCTAGGATCTCCTGCATGCATGGCTTGTGCTCTACTCCTGAGGTCATGGGGATAATATTTTAAGCACCATTAGGTTGCAGTTTGATGTGACATAGGGAAATCTGCAAAACATTTTATTTCCTCTTCAACTGTTAAAGGTACTTAATGGTCTGCCTCCCCACCACTGCACACTTTCTCCTACGAAGCTCTGGAGATGCCATTGATGACAATGACCTCACCTTTTAGATACAATATCAACAACTCCAATTATTATTTGTGGATCCCTATGCATATTCACATACCACAGGAATGATAATTTACCGTTATGGGGATTATCGTAATCCACATCTCACTAAGGCATAGGTTGATCAGTCATCCTTGCAAGAGTTAATTCCAGTTGAGGTTTAGCACCAATGATACCCAATTAAATTTATCACAAGATGGAGTGCTTATTAACGAAACTCACAAATGTAGCGGATGCAGTTTGGAGGATTCTACATGCAGGAAAATACATTCTGAATAATGAATGGGTGAGAGATCTTTATGACTACTACACGACACTACTTGGACTCTGCCCTTTGCAAAAATACGTTATTACTTACCTCAAGTGGCCAACCGCTTTAGTTCGCACAAGTGAAAGGATGATATAATCATTTTGCTGACCTTGAAACCGGTCCACAGTTGTCACCTAGCAGAAACATGGAGAGTGTTAATTCACTGGCATTCCAAAGAACATTTGGAAAATTAACTATGAAGTACAGCTTCATAGGCTAGTGAAAGCAAGCTGGCCTTTTGGTGCTAAGCTGAAAGGCTTCTTTCTGAGAAGATGGTGGAAATTTACTCCATTGCAAACAGGAACGGGGCAACGGGGAAAACACCCGTCTTCGTAATGGAAACTCCCAGACATAATCGGAGAAATCCTGATGACTGTGCATGCACAAACACAGCTTCTGAGTTAGGGATGGAGGAAAATTTTGTTCGTCTGCATTTTTAAGCAAACTGACCTGACTTATACCTCCCAGAGTAAGATACAAATTAGAATACAGTGGTGCCCCGCAAGACGAATGCCTCGCAAGACGGAAAACTCGCTAGACGAAAGAGTTTTCCGTTTTGGAGGTGCTTCACAAAACGAATTTCCTATGGGCTTGCTTCGCAAGACGACAATGTCTTGCGAGTTCCTGCTGGTTTTTTCCCCTTCCCCCCCTTTTTCTAAGCCGCTAAGCCGCTTATCAGCTGATCCGATCAGCAGATAAGCCGCTAAAAGCCGCTAATAGCGCTAATCCGTCAATGGGCTTGCTTCGCAAGACGAAAAAACCGCTAGACGAAGAGAATCACAGAGCGGATTCTTTTCGTCTTGTGAGGCACCACTGTATAATTATTTCTCACTTTTCTGAATTTTTCCAAAATGTCTATTTTGGGATAGATTCCTCAAGAAATGTGTACACTGGGACAAAACACATATTTAAGTATGCACTTCAATACAAATCTTGTTTATTTATTTTAAAAATCCACATATTAATGAGGAAATGGGATGTAAAAGATTTATGAATAAACAAATGTGCATGTCTGGGAATCAAGGAGGCTGTGGTCCCTGCGGATTCTCGAACCCCAACATATTACCAGAAAGCATGTGCAGAGGGAGGTCCACAGCATCCTACAGTCTCTCAATGGCCTTCCTGGGGATCAAAGGGTTGCCTGAGAACACTGTCACCATTGTTAGATCCAATGTTTCCAAAACTACGCCTGATAAACTGGAGCTTTTAGTTGGTGACATATGCAGTACCTGGTACTGTTTTATTCCTGGAATATATGCACCGAAGGCCATTTATGCAATAAAAATGATGAAATATGCACTAAAACCAGAGATGTGTGCCTTAACTACACTGTTTTCGGAATACAAGGAAAATGCATACTTCGCTTATTTAAAATTTAATGTTTTCATCAAAAAACATCTGTGCAAAATTTAAGAGGCGCCATATATCATGTTCTTGCATAGTAATGTGATTCCTGAAATGTAGCTACTAATGGTTACAGTTTTCCTAATCTTAATTGATGTTGCTTATAAATACCGCTATGGGGCAAGCCTTGGCAAAAGCCTATGCAATGTAATTAGCCATTATAACATCTTGTGCTCTATTTCCGGGCTTATTTTTGCTTTTGAACAAGTCTTGAATAATTAAAATATTCTCCTTCAAGATACAAAGCTATGCCTTTTGTGAACTAATGACTCAAAAATCCATTTGCATATAAATCTGACATCTAATTATAATTTGCTAGATTATCTCCTGCAATTCACCAGCTAGGATCTCTGTGCCTAATTTGCTTTTTGGGCTCAACATTAGACAGGAAAAACAACAAATGACATAGTGGCACATAGTGACATAGGCAGCAATCAGCTCAACCAGTGAACAAACTTAAAATCCTACTAGTAGGCTTGTTTATAAATATTTGAAAGGAAGGAAGGAAGGAAGGAAGGAAGGAAGGAAGGAAGGAAGGAAGGAAGGAAGGAAGATGCAAGTGAATAGTATCTGGAACATTACCTTGTTTGGTCTTCCAATCAACGGGTTATTCCCACAACGCTGATTAATAATATCCCGAATGAGGTGTTTTTGGCCATTATAGGTTGTCAAGATGCTTATCTTCTCTGCAGGGTATCCTAGCAGGCACATGTACATGAACAATGCAACAACATATTCTGCCTCACCAAGATTCTGCAAAGGAGAGGAACTTGTTTTATGCACTTGGTCAGATAATATTCATGCAGCTAGGATAGAGCAAAACCACCACCTGGGAGAACATGACTCCTGCCTATTAAAGACATTTCCTTGCTATGACTTCCTGAGAGCAAAAAAATGAAATTTAAATGCTATTGGCATCTGTACAGCGGCATTTTTTTAAGACGCTATGGTAGTATACAGATGTATATGCACACATATTTACATATACCTCTCAGAAAGGAACATTCCCACTTCCAGCCAAGTGGCACAAACTGCAACTGGTCTCCATCACCCGCAACCCATAAGATATATTTTTTCTGTACAATGGGGTGGTAGTGATGGAGGGAAGATTTGTATTGCTCAGTGCTTGCAATTTAACTTAATATTACAAAACTAAAACTTGCATTCTGTTTTCATCGTAAGTACACACCCTGATGTGAGTACCAAAACTATTATGAATTGTTTCCCTCTTACCTGATAAAAGTAAGGATTGGGTTCAGATTCTCCTACGCCATGGAAATCTTCTACATTTATGAGCTGGAAGTCATACAGGAAACCAGCATTTGCTGTTCTGAATTCTGGCAAGAGCTGCACATGTGGCAAGTTACCCAGGTTCTTGTAACGCCAGTTGTAGAGATTGCATAAGCTTTATGGGAAATAGAGTTGAAGACAATTATTGTCAATTTGTCAACATGAGTGAATATATTCCTTTACTATTTCTCCATGTCACCTTTAAAATTAAATCTCATGCATGAAAAGCAAATACATCATTACAAAACATGTTTACTGGACCACAGTGAGGAGCAAGGAAGGAGAACAATTCTGCAAAATGAGAATCACAATAAAAGGAGAACACATTTAGAACAACCAGACTCCTGTAAGGTCTGAAATATTTAAATTGCTATAGGTAATCACCTACACTTGGAATTGTACCAATAAGCAGAATGAGATGCAACACAGATGTCAAAGCACTTAAAGGGGTTTGCAATGAAACAGCTGAAACAAAGGAGGAGACCTTCCTTTAAGCAGCATCTTGCCTGCTTGTGCTTTGAAGTCCCGACTTTGGGATTTCAAAGCACCAAATCCCTGAATTTCATTTGTGACACCATGGGATTGATAGGTGGGTGACCCTGCCCAATGGTCAAAATCTGGCCCCTGTGCGAGTGCAAGGATTTATGCTTGCTCAACAGAACTTTCACTCTATCCTCCCCCATACCCCCCCCCAATTCTGTTCTGGGGGGTTCACACGACCCTCCAAACCAGAAGGTTTCAGGATGAGGAGAGAATGCTCCATTGCACAAGCATGAATCTTTGCAATAATGGGTTGAGTGCACTGGGTACTGATACAAAATTCCTTTCAATGTTTCAGGGGTCTTTAAAGAACAGAACTGATAGTCATTATTCACCCAGAAACAATGTTTACTTCAGGTTGATACCACTGCGTATCACCTGAGTGAGTCACTGAGCACAATTCACAGCATGCTCCTCCTCCATCATTATAGCCTAGAGAAGTAATGCATGATCTGAAAAGGCTTATTTGCCTTCTTCAGTTCATTCAATAACCTTAGCATTACAATCTGAACACTGTAAAAGGTGGAGTGGCTACTGTTATGAAACTGACAAGAGAGAAAAGTCCATCGCTACGAAAAACTTGTTATAGTAATCATTAGGCATACATAGCCTTCAAGACAGGCTTCAATATCTGTATGGATAGTTTTCCTTCATACAAGACCTCCTATAATTTTTATTTTTCCTGTTGCCTTACCTTGCTCTTGCTCTTCCTTGAGCGTCCAAGTCCACAGTTGGCACTCCCACACGGACAAAGCGCGTAAAAAGAGACTGCTCCATGTTTGAATATTTTTGAAAAGCCATGTTTTTAATGACTGGTGGCAACTGATGATGGTCCCCAATCATAATCCACCGCTTCAGTCGACTGAATCCATCCTGGGGATTCTATCGAAAACAAGCAAGATTCTAGGGTTGAAATGCTAGAACTATTAGGGACCACTATTTTTGAGCTCTACATTTACTGTACTGTGGTAAACATTACTTTCAAAGCTAGAAAAATGTATAGCTTCATCTTTATTCTGTATTCATAAATGAAGAGGTGCAAAAAAACACCTGTTAGGAAGAATAGATTCTTCTGTACTACAACACTTGTCACTTGCAGTCTTTTCTTCTATGGCCACTGTGTGTTAAGAAGCAAGTAATGTGGTCTTCTTGCAAATCATTCCTACATAAGGCAAATTCTTGACATAAATCTTATTTAAATCCAGATGAGCCCAGCTACATTGTTAGGTTCCTGATATTGTTCCTTATTCGTAAGGCTTTCCAACGTTCAGAACAAAGGTATCAATTGGAATGTTTCTTTTTTCACGCATGGTAAAAAAAATTAATGTTATTAACCAATACAATCTTAAGGACAAATAGTAAAACAAATTTGTCCTTGTTTCTATTTGACTTGTTTCTATTCTGTAAATGGAGGTTGGTTTGAGGCTTGGGATTGCTACCGTAGTGGGGCGAGGGAGGTATGGCGGTGGGGGCAGATGTCATAGGCGAAGGGGATCGAGATATGGATATGCTCGTACCCCTTCCAATCTGCGCCCCATCCCGAGGGACGAAGGTAGGGTGAGCAAGGATTACTCACCTCCGTCACTGGTGTTGTGCAATGCCAGGTCTATAGGCAAAAAAACCGCCACCCTGCGAGACTTCTTCACCTCGCAGGGGGTTGACCTGGCTTGTGTGACGGAGACTTGGGTGCGCGAAGGGGAAACTGTTACCTTACGAGAGATGGCGCCCCCAGGTTTCTCCGTCCTCCACCAGTCGCGGACTGTGGGCCGGGGGGGAGGGGTGGCATTATTAATCCGAGAAGACTGTTCTTTCAGGGCTCTGCCATCGCCATCGATCCCCGGCATTGAATGTGTTGGCCTAGTGTGGGGCTCCGAGGTGAGCTTGGCTGTCTGGCTGGTGTACCGGCCACCTAGCGCACCAGCAGCCACCCTGTCAGGCCTGTTGGAGGCGGTGGCCGGCTGGGCCTTGGAGTTCCCCAACCTATTGGTACTGGGGGACTTCAACATCCATGCTGATGCCACTCCCTCCTCACAGGCTCTGGACCTGGTGTCTTCCATGGCGACACTAGGGCTCTCCCAGTTTGTTTCGGGCCCCACACATCAAGCAGGCCACACGCTGGATTTGATCTTTGGCGCCGGTATAGATGTGATCATGTCTCCCTCGATTAAGGTGCCATGGTCTGATCACTACGCTCTGAAAGCCAGGATTGACTTTCCACCCCCACCCTGCTTAGGTGGCGAGCCGATTTGGGCTCGCCCGCAGAGGCTGATGGACCCTGATAGATTCCGTCAAGCCTTGCGGGACCTTGCTCCCCCTGGCGACTCATTGACTGAGCTTGTTGAGGGCTGGAATACCCAGCTCCTGGCAGCCATCGATGAGATCGCACCTAAGCGCCCTCTGCGACCCCGCAGAAACCGGGCTCCTTGGTTTACCGAGGAGCTTCGGAAAATGAAGCGGGACCTCAGACGGCTAGAGCGAGTATGGCGGGGTGCCCGTGACGGAGCCTCAAGAACATCTTATAGGGTTTTTATGAAAACCTATGAGATGGCAGTGAAGGCCGCTAAGAAATCTTACTTCTCGGCCTCCATTGCATCCGCTAGCTCTCGCCCGGCGCAATTATTTAGTATAATCCGGTCATTAACGTCCCTTGAAGGACAGCCAAATTTAAATAACAATCTGACACACAGCTGTGAGGCATTTGCGAGCTTTTTTGTGGAGAAGGTCCTGTTGCTCCGCCATGACCTCCTTGCCAATTTGGATACAATAAAGGAACTGGAGGCCCCTCGACTGTCCTCGGGTCCAGTATTGGACCACTTTGACCGGATATCTCCAGCCGATGTGGACAGATTCCTCCAAGCTGGAAAGCCCACCACCTGTCCTCTTGACCCGTGCCCGTCATGGCTGATTAGAGCGTGTCCAGACGAGGTGCGGGCCCCCCTGGGGGATATCATCAATTTGTCCCTTGGCACCGGGATATTCCCAGGGGAACTGAAGGAGGCGGTGGTGCGTCCGCTCTTAAAGAAAACATCGTTAGATCCCTTAGATCTATCCAATTACCGCCCGGTCTCGAATCTTCCATTCCTGGGTAAGGTGATTGAGAGAGCGGTTGCTGAACAGCTTGGTAGGTTTCTGGATGAAACATCTGCTTTGGATCCATTCCAGTCCGGCTTCCGTGCTGGTCATGGGACCGAGACAGCTCTGGTCGCCCTAACAGATGATCTCCGCAGGCAGCTGGATCGAGGCGGGTCGGGGCTGCTGATTCTTCTAGATCTGTCAGCAGCCTTTGACATGGTCGATCACGAACTCCTGGACCACCACCTTGCCGACGTGGGGATCCAGGGCACAGTCCTTCAATGGCTGCGCTCGTTTCTCTCTGATCGGGGACAGAGGGTGGCGCTTGGGGGGGAATTGACATCGCGTCACTCCTTGGTGTGTGGAGTGCCTCAGGGTGCGATTCTCTCCCCGATGCTTTTTAACATCTTTATGCGCCCCCTCGCCCAGCTTGTCCGGAGTTTTGGGCTGGGTTGCCATCAGTATGCTGATGACACCCAACTCTATCTGTTGATGGATGGCCATCCTAACTCGGCCCCAGACACACTGACCAGATGTCTGGAAGCTGTGGCTGGATGGTTACGTGGGAGCCGGTTGAAGTTAAATCCTTCGAAGACAGAGGTCCTCTGGCTGGGGCGGGACGATATGGGATTGAGGGGGCAACTCCCATCTCTTGCGGGGGTGCAATTAGTGCCAGCACCGTCCGTTAAGAGTTTGGGTGTAATCTTCGATACCTCCCTTTCTATGGAGGCACAGATTACAGCTATAACAAAGGCGGCATTTTTCCATCTCCGCCAAGCTAAGCAGTTGGCCCCTTATCTCTCTCGCCCTGACCTAGCCACTGTGATCCATGCGACGGTCACCTCCAGACTGGATTATTGTAACTCGCTCTATGTGGGGCTGCCCTTGAGACTGACCCAGAAACTCCAGCGGGTGCAGAATGCCGCAGCGAGACTCCTTACGGGGTCTTCGCTGCGGGATCACATTCATCCGGTGCTATACCAGCTGCACTGGCTCCCGGTGGAGTACAGGATCAGGTTTAAGGTGCTGGTTTTAACCTTTAAAGCCCTATACGGCCTAGGACCCTCGTACCTACGGGACCGCCTCTCCTGGTATGCCCCACAGAGAAACCTACGGTCTACAAATAATAACACCCTCAAGGTCCCAGGCCTCAGAGAGGTTAGGCTGGCCTCAACTCGAGCCAGGGCCTTCTCGGCTGCAGCTCCAACCTGGTGGAATGCTCTGTCACAAGAGACTAGGGCCCTGCGGGATCTGACATCTTTCCGCAGGGCCTGCAAGACAGAGTTGTTCCGCCAAGCTTTTGGTCAGGGCGCAGCCTGACTCCCTCCTCTGGCAACCTGCACAGAATTTTGTTTAATCGGTTGCCATTAATTTGATTTTAACTAATTTTTATAATGAAATATTTTTAGAATGTGTTATTATTTGATTGTTATTTGATTGTTGTTAGCCGCCCTGAGCCCGGCTCGGCTGGGGAGGGCGGGATATAAATAAAATTTATTATTATTATTAAAATAATTACATTGAAATAATGGTCATAAACTGAAGTGCTGCAAGTGTTCTTACCTGTAAGAGGAGTGGTATAAAAGTTTCAATCTCCAGTATCTGAGCAGCCTCTTCCATTAAAATGTTGTCATACTAGGAGGTTAAAGAGAAATATGTTAAGTTTTTGTTTTAATGCAGGAATGATTAGTTCATATCGGAAGCCATTTGCTTACTGGTGTGCACACAGCATCTGATAATTTATTAAATAATATAGTATGTGCATAATGTATTTTGCTTATAGTAAAACTTGTATAATTTGAGTAGTGGTTTCTCATTTTTTTGCTTGCATAACAGAGCTACTTGAAATATATGAACATGTCTAGTCAGGATATAGTGAAGCTACACCAAACTCAAACCTGACAGGATGTTGAATGCATCCAACATTTGAATACATTTTCTATGTCTTTGACACGTATGTTCTTGGCTTGGTATGCCTGTAATTAGACTTCACAATGTGTGTGGTACCTGCTAACAGATCCTGAAAGCAATTAGGTAGGGAAGAGGAGCAGGCTCATAAATTGGCGACTATTAGAAGGTATCTTGGCACAAGAGAACATTTCAGAGTTGGGCTGCTCTGGTAAGTTTCCCTCCAGGATGGTGAAGGTGTGAGACATCCGGGAGATCTGGGTGGCTTCTGGGTCTACGACCAGCTCTTTACCTATCCATATGGTGTAGTACAGAGCTTCATGGCTGAGGCTTGAGCCATGGTACCCAAGGGACAAAAGAGGCTGGACAGGCAAACCGGTTCCACACTCCATATCAGGTAGAATAGTACTGATCTTCTGCTACAGTGTTCCTATGTGTATGACATAGCTAAGTAACTAAATAAAGCTGTGGCCAATTGAATCCAGCATCCATCCTTTTTGCCAATTTGCAACACATTCCTTCTCCTACCTGTTGCCTTTATAACCCTCTTAACAGCAGCAGATGACACACAATTAATACAAGGAAGCCTTAACATTTTGTCCACAGTGGCGTTACCTTGAAACCCAACTCAACCAAGTCATGGCGTTTCAAAGCAGCATGCGTGCAGGTCATGGCAATGATCTTTGCTTCCTTCACAAGCAGGTATTTGGATCTGTCCAGTCCACTGCGAAGCAGTTCAAACGCTCGGAATTCCTACAGAAAATAGGCGACAGCCACACTTCTGTGAAACAATGCAGAATACTCACGCTTACAATAAAACTGTGTGACTTTCAACTTGCCACCAAAGAAAACAGTTGCAAAATTCAGGGGTCTGTGGGTGCTCTGAAGCGCAGATGGAACTCACACACACATATTTTCCCATTCATTTGAATGTCAGAAACAGATGTTTGGGCATAAAGTTCTTCCTGACTTTCAAATCAATCGCAGGGTTCCACAGTTGGGCATAGACAACCAATCTGTCTTCCTGTATATTTGTCTTTATGCAGAATTTCAAAATTGGCACATTTGGGAAAATTAGGAGAATCCCTAATCAACAATGATCTATTGATCCCTGATCAACAGAAAAACACCTCTAAGCACAAGGACAAGCAGATCAATTTTCTCTCCCCTCCCTCCCAGGTTTTATTATTAATTTTGAGATACATTAAAAACAAGTATCATAATCACAATACCACCATGACAGGCTTTTTGAATGCCCATGAAAACAATAACATAAGACAAAATACGCAAACATGCAGGATGTTCCAGTAACATTTCATCATAAATGGATTTAAATATTGCTTGATATATGCTTTCTAACCTGCATCTTACAAAAGGATCTTAGAAAAGTTATAGCTTCTTATTAAGCTCTGCCTACTTTGTATATATGTTTCTAATTTCATTCATTTAACTGAATAGCATAATCATTTAATGAAAAAAGATATTTGCTTTTAGAAGCAAGCATCCCACCAATTGTTGATTCTATTTTTGCATATGGTTTTTAGTATTTCCAAGATTACTGTTTTAGGCTCCATCTTCCCTTTGTTCAACCCTATTCTTCAAATAGTCTTTATTTTTTAGGACAATCTCATCAAAGTAAAAAAATATCTACTTTGCTACTGCTATATCTCCAATGACTTACATTTTTAAAAATAAATATTTCTAATCATTTCAGGTGTTAAAACACTCCTGATAGGATACTTTACAGTAATAGAATTTAACACACACAAATGCAGCTGGATCTTTTCTACAACCGTTTCTCTTCAAAAAATTGCAACCCCAAGAAAGTTTCCAAGTTTACATTATTTACTGTTTGACAAGTTTCAGTTTACAGGACCTTATGAAAATTCAGTATACATAGTGTGTATAGTATGTGAAGTGCTACTCATTTCATTATCAGAACTTTCTTTCCCTCTCTATAACAGAAAAAGGAATGCCACAGTTAACTTCTTAGAAACCTTACCTCGAGCTGAGTGAATATCTTTTTAATATGCCTAAAACATCCTTCGGCAATTTCCATATCTTCATTGTAAGACCTGCCTTTAAAAATTGGCTGAGGGGCATTTGCAAAATACTGATGGAAAGGAAAGAAGCTGCAGATATCAGCAACATCTGAAGGTTTGCTACCTTTAACTTTCACTTTGCTCATATATTCTTCCCAACGAGACATTACCTGGAAAAAAGTGATCACATTAACATTGCTATTTTGCAATCTCGTATTTACTATGGCCAGAATCCGAAGCGTTTTGCACAGAACACTAGGAGAGCATTAGGCCTTTTTCTCCATGCTCTACTGGATCATCTAAAGCAGGCATGGCCAAACTTGGCCCTCCAAATGTTTTGGAACTACAACTCCCATCTTCCATAGCTAACAGGACCAGTGGTCAGGGATGATGGGAATTGTAGTCCCAAAACATCTGGAGGACCGAGTTTGGCCATGCCTGCTCTAAAGTCTCCCCTTTCTAGCGTGGGACTCAAGACATCCAAGGAGATGTAGCTGGAAGACAGAAACAAGCAAATCCATTATGGACATGTGAAAGTACCTTTCACTTGTGCATCCCTGGACCCAAGTCTATGAACACAAGATCAACATTTTAAATTACCATTGTAAGTCCATATTGTAACATATCTACAAATACACTGAAATAACTTTTTTCTTTAGGAAATATGAAACATCTCACCGAGATCCCCTGCAAATAATAAAGAGTATTTTCTTTTCTTTTAGAATGTTTCTCTCAACATTCAAGGTGGGTTACTGCTTATATAATATATAATCAAGGCAGAGAGGGTACGCCAGTTCAGACTCCTTGCCAAAAGTCACACAAAGCAAGAACATTGGCCTTTCTAATTATGACTCATCACACACAGGGTGGAAACAATAGGAACAAAAAGAAGTAACAGCATAATTATAGCTTCAGTTGCCATTTGCATTTGAGAGTGAAACAACGGGTTCTTCAGTCCAAGTTCTGAGAACTTCATCCCAATTCCCCATCTAAGTTCCTTAGAATGCTATGTTCACGCCTAATCTTTATTTAATTTCTTACTTGATATAAGAAGAAGTGGCCAGCTGTTTCACAAGTATAGGAAACATCACCAGGGACCCCCAAACTCTCCTGTAATCGGCCAACTTCCCGCAGAAGCTCCAATCTCCGTGCTAGAACATAGTTTACTCTTCCATACCTGCAAATCAGATTAATACAGTGAAGAATGAGGTACATGGTTGATTCAGTTTTGCTGACTACCAATTTGATTCTGGACTGTGAAAAAAGCTGCATGGATGCAAACACACAAAGAACCATGTGATTAGTGTTAAGCACCTGAGGAAGATTTGAACTTTTGTTTCACAAACAACCACCTTCCAAAGTGAATGGCAAGTCACTTCTGAACAAGGGAGTTCCTTCATAGTTTTCAAAGTTGCATTGCAGTTTAAGAACACAAGAAGAGCCAAAGGCCCATCAAGTCAGCATCTTGTTCTCATAGTGGCCAACCAGATGCCAATGGGGAGCCCACAATGGGACATGAATCACAGAACTATAGGACTGGAAGGTACCATGGGGGTCATCTTAAAAAGCAGAGACATCACCTTGCCAACAAAGGTCCGTATAGTTAAAGCTATGGTTTTCCCAGTAGTGATGTATGGAAGTGACAGCTGGACCATAAAGAAGGCTGATCGCCGAAGAATTGATGCTTTTGAATTATGGTGCTGGAGGAGACTCTTGAGAGTCCCATGGACTGCAAGAAGATCAAACCTCTCCATTCTGAAGGAAATCAGCCCTGAGCGCTCACTGGAAGGACAGATCGTGAAGCTGAGGCTCCAATACTTTGGCCACCTCATGAGAAGAGAAGACTCCCTGGAAAAGACCCTGATGTTGGGAAAGATGGAGGGCACAAGGAGAAGGGGACGACAGAGGACGAGATGGTTGGACAGTGTTCTCGAAGCTACAAACTTGAGTTTGACCAAACTGCGGGAGGCAGTGGAAGACAGGAGTGCCTGGCGTGCTCTGGTCCATGGGGTCAGGAAGAGTCGGACACGACTACACGACTAAACAATGAGGGTCATCTAATCCAACCCCCTGCAATGCAGGAATCTTTCTGCCTAACATGGGGCTCAGACTCACGACTCTGAGATTAAGAGTCTCGTGCTCTTCCAACAGAGCTACCCCAGCTACTTGAGTACAACAGCATACTCCTGGCTTGTTGTGATCACCAACAACTGGTATTATAGAAGCACACTGCCTCTGATGCTGGAAGCAATATAGCTATTGTGACTGGTAGCCACTAAAATTCCAACATAAATTTGTCTAATCTTTTAAAGCTATGCAAGTCAATTACCACCACTCATTCTTGGGATAGTAAATTCTGCAGTTTAACTAAGCATTGGGTGAAACAGTTTCTTCTTTCATTTCAATCTCCCACCACTCAGCTTCACTGGATGACCCTGGGTTCTATTATTGTAAAGTCGGGCGAGCAGGGATTAAATCCCTTTTGTGAAATGGTTTTGTATTTGGTTTTTTAACAATTATTCACAGCAACTTCCCTTATATATTCAAGGGAAACAATCTATAGGAGTCCCTCTGCTTCCATTACTCCTGGAGCTTTTGGACAGGTTGCAGGACTCAGAAATAAAGTACCCTTCAGCTGTTCAGAGAAATCAAGCCACCCAACAGAAAACCACCCCCATAAAAACAAACAATTATCAGGTCTTCTCTACCCTTCTTCCTTATTTTACATGGTTCTGCTTCTTATGAGCTATCAGCTCACCTGCTGAAATCTTTCTCTGTCTCCAGTGCTTCCTCCCCATGACCAAGGCGCAGGAGGTGGCGCTCATCAATGTCGAGAGCCATGATTTTCTCAAACAGCTGGTTCAAGGCCTGGAGAGTGACAAGAGCAACAGGAAAGTAGATTTTAGTAATCCAGATGCTATTACGGGGAAACCCTGGATGTTAGAAAAACCATTCCTATTTTGGTAGAAATTGAAACGAAACAAATATGAAGAAGCTATTTGCACTTGGGAACCCTAAGGAAAGCTTGCTGTTTGATTCCAAAGGACCCAACCCCTCTTTCAATCCAACCTGGGCCAAGCATATACCTATGTACAGTCATACCTCGGGTTACGAACGCTGCGGGTTATGGACTGCGCCAAACCTGGAAGTACCGGAACGGGTTACTTCTGGGTGTTGGCGTTCGCGCGTGTGCAGAAGCGCAAAATGATGTCACGTGCATGCACAGACGCGGCGCTTCAGGTTACGAACGCTGCGGGTTGTGAACGTGCCTCCCATATGGATCACGTTCGCAACCGGAGGTATGACTGTATTAAGATTTAAACCTGCTGATAAAAACCCTTCTAGAAAAGAGCAATGTTCCTATCTAGTCCAATGCCTATTGACATTAGACCAGTACCCTCACTATATTGTTTTTAGACACCTGCTGTTTTATTTATTTATTTCAGCAAGCCTACTCAGATACATAATTTAGCTATTTATTTTATCTGTGATTTATTTATTATTATGTATCATATAAAACGATAGTTAAGCCACTTAGCAGAGTTCACACATAATGCCAAAACCCTGCTAAGTGGCTTAACTATGGTTCATTTACTGCCAACAAACCATGAGCTGAGCTGAAGCTATGGTTTGTTGTTGGCTTACAAACCTTGGTTTGTTTTAATGATTAAATGTAAAAACAGGACCCTTTCTTTATCACAGTTTGTTTTGACCACCTAACCACAGGAGTGGGACAATTTGTGGTTGACTCATGTTTTGTTTGTTTGTTTGTTTGTTTTAAAAAAGCAAACTATGGCTAAGTGATATATGCAAACTGGGCCTCTGGTGTGTTTCCCCCAAGTCAGTGATGCAGAATACATGTGAAGACACCATACAACATGATGGCAGCATCTCTATGTGGCATGGAGATGCTGTCTTAAGGCTAAAATCTTGAGTCTAAAATGCAGTACCACATGGTGCTTGCTGAGACTTTGCTCAGCTTCACCAGAGCCTAAAGCCTCCCATTCCACAGTGGCACAGAAGGATAGCCAGATAAAAAGGTAAATGCAGGGACGCGGGTGGCGCTGTGGTCTAAACCACTGAGCCTCTTGGGCTTGCCGATCAGAAGGTCGGTGGTTCGGATCCCTGCGATGGGGTGAGCTCCCGTCGCTCTGTCCCAGCTCCTGCCAACCTAGCAGTTCGAAAGCACACCAGTGCAAGTAGATAAATAGGTACCACTGCTTCAGGAAGGCAAATGGTGTTTCTGTGCGCTCTGGTTTCTGTCACACTGTTCTGTTGGGCCAGAAGCAGTTTAGTCATGCTGGCTACATGACCCAGACAACTTTCTGTAGATAAACTCTGGCTCCCCCAGCCTGAAAGTGAGATGAGCACCGCAACCTCATAGTCACCTTTGACTGGACTTAACCTTTTTCTTTTTCTTTTTTAGTTAGATAAAACTCTTTCTTTCTTTGAAGGACCGCCTGCAAGCTGCATTATATGTTCTGAAACTGAAGTGAGGAACAGTCATAGGAATAAAATAACAGGGCACAACGTTCATTTACCTGATTGGAATGTGTAACAATCAGGGTCCTCTGTTCAGGGAAGTTGTGATAGAGATTAGAGATTATCTGCACTGCCACGTCAGTTTTGCCTGTACCAGGAGGCCCCACCACCTACAAAAAGGAAAGGAATTTCTCATTGGGGGACAAACTGCTGAGAGAGTATATATTAGGCAAGAACAGAGCTGTAAGTGGTTTTTTTAAAACAACAACAACAACCAACAACACTACCCATAGGTAAATGGGAGTAAATACAAACATACATGTGAATGCATGTGAAGGTGAGAAGAAATAATTGGCAAGGAAATCCCAAGGACCTGAATGATAATTAAGTAGATCCTGGCCAGCAGGGCATGGGCTGTATACAATATCATGTTGAAGACACATTTAAAGAGTTTAATGCAGGGGTGGCAAACAGCATACAGCCCACTGGCTGGATCCTGAGCATCCCCAATGGGCCACCTGGACAGTTGGCTGGGCCATGCAAGCCCTGCTTTCAGCAAGCATTGGCAGAACTCCTTAGTGTACCCAATAGCCAAAAACAATCAGGAGTATACTTTTAAAACTGCTGGTTCTACATATGGCAGGGTGTGGCTTAGGGAAAATAGCCTCCTAGGGCAAATTTGGCCAGTAGGCTGGAGGTCCCCAACATCTGATTTAACGGTTCTATTGTGAACCTGGCTCCCAGTACGTTTCCGAGCACAATTCAAAGTGTTGGTGCTGACCTTTAAAGCCCTAAACGGCCTTGGTCCAGTATATCTGAAGGAGCATCTCCACCCCCATTGTTCTGCCCGGACACTGAGGTCCAGCACCGAGAGCCTTCTGGCGGTTCCCTCGCTGCAAGAAGCCAAGTGACAGGGAACCAGGCAGAGGGCCTTCTCGGTGGTGGCACCCGCCCTGTGGAACACCCTCCCACCAGATGTCAAAGAGAAAAACAACTACCAGACTTTTAGAAGACATCTGAAGGCAGCCCTGTTTAGGGAAGCTTTTAATGTTTAACAGACTATTGTATTTCAATATTTTGTTGGAAGCTGCCCAGAGTGGCTGGGGAAACCCAGACTGATGGGAGGGGTATAAATATTATTATTATTATTATTATTATTATTATTATTATTATTATTACCTGAATCTCCAAAAAGGGAAAACCCCATGGAAAAACCAAAGGGAGGAATTTGCTCCCATAAAAGCCATTAAAAATGCTTTTGATCTAATAAAGCTATTACTCTGATTACTGAAACTCATATTGGCTCCGCCACATGAAACAAAAATTTCCAGTCAAAGGAAATGTTTTGGTCAGCTTGTAAAGCTTTATTTTTTATGAGAAAAAAATCCATTTCCCCCCTCTCCTTCCCCACTTTAAGTGTCTAGTAAAAAATACAAATCTACTCAATGTTAAGGAGCACACCAAGCTTTTGGCACCATTTAATTTTACACAGTAGGCAGAAGAAATAAGAATTGTATGTACTTCAGAGATTAGCCAATATTAAAAAACATAATTTGTTAATAAAAGAGGAAACATGTAATAATATGCATCATTACCATTGTCAATCCAGGTTGCATTCCTGCACGTATAGCTTCAATCTGTGTATGGGTAAATTGAATTGTATTGCTGAAAATTGAATTAAAGTAAATTCAGTTAATCCAGAGCATGAGACAATAAACTGAAGTTATATGAATTTATTCAATATAGTCTTCATGAATATTTTCCTTCATGTTATTTTTCTTTGCAGTCAAGGAGACCTGAACTTGCTTAAAGAAAATATGCTTTTTACATTATTTGGGTAGATGAAGGAATTCACAAATATCAAGAGAAATCAATTTCTGCCTTTAGGGCTGAGATAACACTACAGTACTCCAAGTCATTACATGACTGTTCTGAAACTATTAAGTTACGGTTCATCACGTGTAATTTAGATATTGCAAAGCCATTGACCAAAACAGCTAATTTGATCAACGTCAGAAGTCATATTTTATCACTGAGCTTGAAAGGACTAGATACTTACTGCTAAATGTCATTTTAACATGCATGACTCCATACAAAACAAAAATACACCAACAATATGTTGAGGAGCTGCTCACTCAACAATGCAACAATGATAAGAACATACTCTTTACCAACAAAACTGACTTAGCTGTATAAATATGATTTGCACATCTGAAGATCACTTTAATACTCTGTAAGCAGTAAATTGTGATAACCCACTTGACAATTACCTCAAGAAAATGATTCTCCTCATTTGAATATGAATATATATATATATATATATATATATATATATATATATATATATGCTTTCGTAGATTTTCACGGGTACAGGAATGCAGGTTTTGGTGTCTTCGGGTGTCTTCCCGTGTAAGAGTCGGGGTGTCTGTGCGACGTTTCGACGAGGTCTCACTCGTCATCTTCAGGCTGGTGCTTTCGGCTTCTTGTTACTGGAACAGAGCAGAGTCTGGTGTTTGAGTTCCTATAAATACTGTTGAGGGGTGTGGTGTATAGCCTCCAACGTTCTGGGCAGAGAGGAAGTTCCTAGATTAGTGTGCCTTTTCTTCTTTTGTTCCTTAATTACTTGAGGGATATCTTGGGTGATTTCATGAGTGATATTCTGAATATCACTGGGTGGGTCATTAAGTGTAGATTAGTTGCTAAAGCTTTCGTGTCTTGACCTCTTGAGCTTGTGAAGAGTTTTTCTGAGAAGATGGCTGTGCTGCATTTAGTTGTGCTCTGGCTTGGCTTCGTGTATAGGGGCGAGCTATGGTTTTGTGCCTTGTGCCAGCCAGATCTGTGTGGGGATTGCAGGGGGGTGCAGCATCCGGAGGTGCCACTATAGTTTGGCTACTGGATGGAGTCTGTAATATGTCTGTGGAGAGGGTCTGGGTTTGGGTCTGGTGTGGTTGATTGGTGACGGCGTTCTGTGTGCCTCTGGTTCTGGTGTCGGTTTTTGTGGGGAGGGCTAATTAATTTTTGTGGGGAGGGCTAATTAATTTCGTGTCCTGTTTCTTTCATGTGTTGGAAAAGAGAGGAAGTTTTTTCTTCTTTTTTTGACGGCATTCTTGTGTTCTGCGATACGTGCATTTATTCGTCTGTTTGTTTGTCCAATGTACGTGGCTGGGCAGACTTTGCAGGGTATTTCATAGACCCCTTGGTTTTCCAGCTGGATTTTGTCTTTTGGGTTTCTGAGGATATTGGCTATTTTTTTTTGGTTGGTGCAGAAGGCTGTTTTGATATTGTGTTTATGGAGGATTTTGCTGATTTTGTCTGTAGTGCCCTTGATATAAGGAAGGAGGGCCATGCCATTGTTTTCTTCTGTGTCTTGGTTTTTGGGGGGTGTTTCTTTTTGGATTAGCTTCGTAACCCTGTTTTTTCTGGTATCCATTGGCGATTAACACATTTGAGAGATTCTGTAACTCAGTTGTCAAGTGGTCTTTGTCAGCCAGGCGTTTGGTTCTGGAGATGAGAGTCTTGGCTACGGAGTTTATTTGTGCAGGGTGGTGGTGTGATTGTGCATGTAAGTAGCGGTTGGTGTGTGTTTTTTTCCGGTAGATAGTGTGTCCTAGGGAGCCATCAGGTTTTTTTGTAGATTAGGACGTCAAGAAAGGGGAGTTTTAATTTTGCAGATTCCAAATTGCTCTTTAACATGGAACATCACCACAAGAGAATAATCATGGAAGCCATCGAGATAGAGAAACACCCTCACAACATGAACAAGCGTGACGACACGTCCCGCCTGCCAGACATCTGGAAATTAGCCCTCCCCACAAAAACCGACACCAGAACCAGAGGCACACAGAACGCCGTCACCAATCAACCACACCAGACCCAAACCCAGACCCTCTCCACAGACATATTACAGACTCCATCCAGTAGCCAAACTATAGTGGCACCTCCGGATGCTGCACCCCCCTGCAATCCCCACACAGATCTGGCTGGCACAAGGCACAAAACCATAGCTCGCCCCTATACACGAAGCCAAGCCAGAGCACAACTAAATGCAGCACAGCCATCTTCTCAGAAAAACTCTTCACAAGCTCAAGAGGTCAAGACACGAAAGCTTTAGCAACTAATCTACACTTAATGACCCACCCAGTGATATTCAGAATATCACTCATGAAATCACCCAAGATATCCCTCAAGTAATTAAGGAACAAAAGAAGAAAAGGCACACTAATCTAGGAACTTCCTCTCTGCCCAGAACGTTGGAGGCTATACACCACACCCCTCAACAGTATTTATAGGAACTCAAACACCAGACTCTGCTCTGTTCCAGTAACAAGAAGCCGAAAGCACCAGCCTGAAGATGACGAGTGAGACCTCGTCGAAACGTCGCACAGACACCCCGACTCTTACACGGGAAGACACCCGAAGACACCAAAACCTGCATATATATATATATATATATATATATATATTTTAAATAATGACATCTGAAACATATGTAAAGAACGACTTACAGAGAAAGCAAATCCAAACCTATAAACATGATTTCATGTTTTAAAAAACTGTTTCACTGACAGACATTTTGTAACGGAAATGCGCTCAACACTGATCCCTTTAGAAAGATGTACATGGATATTACCGTTTGGGTTGATTATATGGGTACGGTCCTCTGTTGGGGATGACATGGGGCTCAACAATCAATGTTTTTGAGCCATCAGTTTTTTCTTCATCACACTCTTTCCGTTTCTTTCCTGCTTCACTTCTGACTGGAAATGTTATCCTAGTGAGGGAAATCATTGTTCTTCAGCTTCATGTTATTTCTTACATGAGACTGTTCTTCCAATGAACTATTTTCCGCCACAGACTAGCTAGCCCCGGTACCCTCAAACCTTGACCTTTATAACAAAATGAAGATGACAGCATGATGCAGGGAAGATTAAATCTGAGATGACTGAAACCCATGAGAACACAGTATGGTGTGTGTGCTTTCCTTTTCTTAATTTAAGAGTTGTTGTTTTTTAGGAGAGAGACTAGATAAGGAGACCATTTGATATACAGGGCAGCAGTTGCTGCAGGCAATGGCAGGACAGGCATCAAGATATCAATAAAGCAGATTTCTAGAGCCATGAGACAAAGGCAAAAAAATAAGAACAGAGACTACATACAGTGGTACCTCAGGTTAAGAACTTAATTCGTTCTGGAGGTCTGCTCTTAACCTGAAACTGTTTTTAACCTGAAGCACCACTTTAGCTAATGGGGCCTCCTGCTGCCGCTGTGCTGCCGCTACACAATTTCTGTTCTCATCCTGAAGCAAAGTTCTAAACCCAAGGTAATATTTCTGGGTTAGAGGAGTCTGTAACCTGAAGCGTATGTAACCCGAGGTACCGCTGTACAATACATTAAAAATTGCAAAGAAGGAAATAACTGTTAAACAGCATTCCTAAAATCATGAGGGAAGAGATGGAAGATGGAAGGAACACTGCTTTACAGCGTTTCCCAAACTTGGGTCTCCAGCTGTTTTTGGACTAAAACTCGCATCATCCATGGCTAGCAGGATCGGTGGTCAGGGATGATGGGAACTGTGGTACAAAAATAGAGAGACTCAAGTTTTGGTAACATTGTTGTAAAGCTACCAAAGTCAGGAATTCTGTCAAACAGAAGATGGCACCTTATGAATGAGCAGTGTGAAAGAGCCCTTCTGGAAAATTCTGTGTGGTTCCCCCCCCAGTGCAACACATGCAAATTCCACAGAAACGTAAGCTGTCCACCATTAGCATGCTATTCTATGACAGGCATGCCCATGCATAAGAAAATGAGAATCAGATGGGAGCAGGCCTGACTCGGAATGAACATGAGAAGTATTTGAGAGGTGGTGTTTGTTAATTCACCTGAATGGAGGAATCTGCATTGCAGGGTCTTCAACTGTAACTTTAATGCTGTATCCAGGAAAGCTGGCTCTTAAGTGATCAATGGAGAGGAAAGTATCATTAAAATCCAGGGAGGCGATCTGATTTGGCATTTTTGAATAGTGAGCACTACTTGGGTCTCCATAACCGAGGATAATGTCATGTAACCAATCAGGAACCACACAGTCGGTGTTCATCAAATTCCTTATAGTCTCCAGAACAGCCTAAAATAAAACAGGACATGATTTAATGCCAGTTTTGTACTCTGGTTTCAAAGAGATTTGCACTCAACTTCACAAGCTATTTCAGCCTTTCCGTGTGCTTCAGAGAAAATAAGTTTTCTTCCAATGACAGGTGTTTGGTCAGACTGAATCAGTAACTAGATTTTCAGCTGACGTCAGCCCACAAAGAGCTAGTTCAGCAAGACAAGAAGTATTTATGGACAGCCTCTAACTACATGAGAATCAGCCTAGGTGAGCCTTATGTTTGGCCATGCCCCCTTGTCCTCCAGCGGCTCCATGAGGAGACTGGAAGCTGTTTGCTTAACCTCACTTTAGCATCCTATGCTTTAGCATCCTAAGTTCTCCTGTTAATTAGAGCTTAATTGGACTAAAGTACAGGCGCGTGCTAGAAGAGCTGAGATCACAAATTGCGGAACAGAACCAACTGCAAGGTCGTTAAGGTTTGAATTTGAGAGAAGACTTCGTTCAGTGCAAAAGACGGTGGGGGCAGTGGAGCCTACAGTTTGGTTTCCTCTCTACATTTATGATTTGGCAACCCTCTCCTGAATGTTAGTTCAAATTATACTTGTACAAGTGAGGATGGAAGAAATTGAATTAAAAATATGGATTATAACATCAAACAGAACTGTGTTTGTAAAGAAGAGAAAAAGGAAGGGAAACTCAAGAGCTGATTCTTTCCCATCCTTTATTATCTATGAACTGAATAACGCTAAAGGACTTGGAATTTAATTTAATTGGAAGGATAATTGGCCATATATATCCAGCTGGAAGGATGAAAGGAGTCTATGTGCTGCCAAGGAACTGACAAAGTTTTCTTATTGAGTCATCTGTAGTTTGACAGACCGCACTTCCTTCCAGGCTGAGGGGGGGGGGAATGGTGACAACAGTTTATTTGCTGGGACAGAGTGACTTTTGCAGCTATTGTTAAAAGTTCTTGGTGCAAAACAACAAAGCATGGGATGGAGTGATGGAGAAACTTGTGGAACAACAATGGGATATCAGCTCCGCCCAAGGCATGATGGATAACAGCAACAATCAGGAGAAAGACATAACATCTTACAAGGACAGGAAGAAACATGACAGCCAGAATAATTGCTACATACAGGAAAGAACAATGATAAAGTTTTTAGTCCCTCATTTTATGTTTTATAAATCACTTAATGTGTCGACACAAATAAGTTATTAATATTTCAGTTGTTGTATAAGGGATTATTACGATTACTGGGATGTAATTTTGGCAATCTTCACAGAACTCTAGCCCAATGGTTGCCATCAATTTGATTTTAATTAATTTTATAATGAAATGATTTTAGAATGTTGTATTATTTTATTGTTGTTAGCTGCCCTGAGCCCGGCTTCGGATGGGGAGGTAAAGGTAAAGGTACCCCTGCCCGTACGGGCCAGTCGTGTCCGACTCTAGGGTTGCGCGCTCATCTCACTCAAGAGGCCAGGAGCCAGCGCTGTCCGGAGACACTTTTGGGTCACGTGGCCAGCGTGATCAACCGGCATCTGGCGAGCCAGCACCAGCGCCGCACACGGAAACGCCGTTTACCTTCCCGCTATAAAGTGGTACCTATTTATCTACTTGCACTTAGGGGTGCTTTTGAACTGGTAGGTGGGCAGGAGCTGGGACCGAACGACGGGAGTTCACCCCGCTGCGGGGATTCGAATCACCGACCTTGCGATCAGCAAGTCCTAGGCACTGAGGTTTTACCCACAGCGCCACCCGTGTCCCTCAACTGAGGAGAGCGGGATATAAATAAAATTGATTATTATTATTATAACTGTAACTAGTAAGATTTTGGAATGCGGAAATAAAGAAAACCGGAAAGCCATCAAATCTAGCACACAGGGGGCCACTTTAATTAAACTATATTAATTGGTATTTGAAGGATTAGTATTAATAATTGTATTATAAATTTGCATTGTTATAATGAGGTTATTATTGGAATGTAATTGAAAACTAATTTTTAAAATTCTACAAAATAATAAAGGTTGTGAAATTCAAATCCTAATCAAAACAGACTACTTTGTCACTTTCACCCGGATCTGATTCACAGAGAAACCATTCCAGCTTTAGGGCACAGCTGTGCAAAGGAAGTAATGCCTGAGCAGGATGTTCATAAAATACAGCAGCTGCTTCCTAGCAAAGACATACATGAGTGCAATGACGGGGGGGGGGGGGGAATGTGTCAGTGCAATCACGAGTCACCACCAGAAAACAGTGGCTTTATTGGTGGAGACACCAGGTCAGTCAAAGCAGCCCCAAGGCCATTCAGTCCTCCATGTGGAGCAATATATACAAACATGGCCTGCAGTATTATTACCATGTTATGAAATACAAGACAAATAACGAATACTCTTTTTAAAATGTGTATAGACAGCTGCACGGATGTTACTGGCCCAGAGATGGAAAGAAGATAAAATTCCTACCAGAGAAGTATGGCATATGAAGTTAATGGACTATGCTGAAATGGCTAAAATGACCGGAAGAGTCAGAAATCAGGAAGACCAAAATTTTAATAAGGAATGGGGAAAATTTATAACAGGCTTCCTCAACCTTGGCCCTCCAGATGTTTTTGGCCTACAACTCCCATGATCCCTAGCAAGCAGGACCAGTGGTCAGAACATCTGGAGGGCCGAGATTGAGGAAGCCTGATTTAGAACTTATCTTAAAGACCACTGTAAACAGTTAAGATCGTTAGTAGGACTGGAATAGCACTTGTAGTTTAAGGTTGATTCTGGACACAATGGAAGAAGTAAAGGGTTTGGATTATCATAAAAGATGCGGGAAGAACTGATTAATAATAGGATCCACATAGGGGAGGATGGAAGCCCAGGAGATTCCCTGGATTCCTTGTTTTTATGATCTATGTTTGTTATATCTCTGTAAAATTATAAGTTGAAAAATCAAATAAATAAATTAAAAAAATAAAAATGTGTGTACATACTCTTTAAAAAAATCTATTTACCTGCTTTATAGCAGCTAGCATCCCTCCTTCCCTGGTGACAGTCCCTGCTCAGCATGACATGAGAAGCCTCTCTCAGGAAGGGGTCTTCTTATACCATGCAGAGCTCTGAAGCAGGCAAAAGCAATGCAAACTGCTTCTGCCTGCTCCAAAACTCAACAAGAAGCTCTCTTCCACCCAGCTGCATGGAGACTGGCCTGCTCTAAAGTCCAATATGCTAGGAAACCCCCCTCGGCCTGAAGTCTCCTGCATATGGCAGAAGTCAGTAGGTGATCCCAGACTGTAGCCGTCTAGTAAGCAGAGGCAAAATTTGTGGCCTCCTATGAATTATTTTTTACCTCATAATATTCTGGAAATGTCTCTTTAGATATGTACAGAATGACACTGTTCTATCTAATAAACAATAGTTTGGGATCTTCATACTTAAAAACAGCTTAGTTCCCTGTCTCCCTTCCTAACTGGATTAAGTTGTGAAATTTCTCTTAAAACAAAATATGTGGCCTCGCATCTGAAGGATGGCTCCTTTACTTATTCCTCTGCATTGAGGATATTTACTAGTTCTAATGTGTAAGCGAAGAGCAGGACATAAAAAAGAATGTCCACCTGATCTCTTGCTGATCAACATACAGTTAAGCTTGATCCTGAAGTCAAGACCGGTGCCAGGTTTGTCAGGGCACCTTCAGGGTGGGCATCTCTCCTCTTACCGTGGATGTGACTAGTATGTGTGCCCTGGCAGGGCTTTGTTGATGTTTTCACCTTTGCTACAGCAGTGACAGTGGCAGCCAAGGGGAGCAGCAAAAACAGCAAAAAGAAAAGCAGTCAGTCTAGCCAGCCAACATTACTGCTGGCGCCTGCCATTTCCTCACAATACTTCTGGAGCCCCGAGGCCATATCCCTCCTAAGGAATGCCAACGAGGTATTGTGGGGAAATAAAAAATGGCAGCTGCTAGCATCAGCCACATCTGTCTGGGCTCCAGCCAACATTTTGGATCAGTGATGGGCTGCTCCTAAAGTCCTGGGCCATTGGGAAATGCTCAACTCTGGATGACAGCCTTGCAAGTAGTAAGACACAAAAATTGTCCTGGGCATTAGAAACATAGGAAGCTATCTTACACCACATCAGGTCACTTGTCCATCTAACTCAGTATTGTATACTAGCAGACAGCAGCTCTCCAGAGTTTAGGACAGAAGTCCTTCCCAGTAACCTTGATCTCCAAATCGTTTCAGACTTAGACACCCTTTATCTCATAAAGACCTCGGTGAAATTTGAAAGCTTCCAGGCTCTTACATGTACAGATCCAAATATATCACCTTATCTTTTCCGAGACTAAATGCAACTGTGCTGCCAATTATAAACTAATTAATATTGGCCGAGTACATGTAAAGGTACTCGGTACAAAAGGAGATTACAGGTAAGCCAAAGCAACCAGGTTTCTAAAAATTGCACCAATAATTGCAATTTCCCTGCTTCTTCTTTCTAGAAAGTCCAATCCATTTTTTAAAAAGCACTAGGCATTAATCTTCGTTTCACCAATTCAGGACAACTGGCAACTCCAACAGTAAAACAGGTTATCTGCTCAGCTGATAAAACTCTTTTAAGTGCTGTAGCAGATGGACATCACCTCATGATCAGACAGGAAGAGTGGAGTTTTGCATGGATTTGCATAATACCTGATCTTGCCAATCGATGAAGCAGCAGCTGTATTTATGACACACAAGGTTATTTGAGGTGATCGGTTAAAAATGGCAACATTCCGTCTTTGAAAAATGTATTTATTCAACAGATGACTAGTATAAAGGGAAACAAACTCCAAAATACTAATATTTCTTTGATGTAGTGGCCACAAGCAATAAAAGGCAAGAGGGCAGACCTACCATGGCGAAGTGCCGACTGTCATATTTAGCTATCGCTTTATGTTTGTGCTTCTACAGCTGTCATGTTTGCTTAATTTAGGAGACTACATAAGATTTTTGCATCTTTCTCCCTACAGGCTCAGCAGAGAAATCAAGCTGTCTGCTATCTGCTTGACACACTACCAACATTTGTCATTAGTGAGAATGACTTACCTTATTTTCTGTTATGTGAGCAAGGAGGCATAGAGCAGATAGGGATAACCTATCCTCCGGGACAGAGCAATCCCAAGAAGCAGGCGGAGCCTCATCAATTGGTTTAACTTTTAACATGAGGGAAATGTGAAATTAAAGAGACACTGCCAAATCATTTCTGTATTATCTGGTTGTCTGACTGTCCTTTGCTTGCAAATAACCTTTTAAAAACTTGGAAGGCAAAACTTTTGTTTTCAGCAGAACACTGAGCAGTCTTTTCAGCAATCGATACAGATTTAAACTGTTACACTCAAGGGGAAAACCCCAAATACCAGCATGATTCCTACACTGCTAGCAACAGAGGCAGATGCCCTGGTGGCATATTCTTAATTTAACCATCACTACATTATAGCTTATAAAGCAGAACCACCTTGCTTGCAATTCTGAAAGCTGATGCACTAACCATCTTTTGTCCAAATTTAATGTTTTTTTGATAATAAGGTGACCTACGCTGTGGATTCCATCTGAAACTTGGTGAGTCCAAAATCCAATAGATTCATTTGGAAATTTACCTCTTTAGGTGCATGAAGTTTCACCATGAATGGGTTTAAGATTTAAGAAAAACAACTAAACAGTGGGAGGAGGGCAAGGACCACACATTTTTTAATGGACATATGGCCCACATTGACACAAGATCCAAAAAATACTCTGCTTTCAACATTTATTTTTAAGCAGAAAATTGCACTGTGACTTACTTTAAAGTTGTTTTCTTTTGGCTTTCTCCTCATAATTATGTTAAATGTCTCATAGACATCTTCTCTTCCACTTTGGATGGTATTGGTCATGTCCTGTTGATACTGATTGGGATCCAAGAACACTCTAAACGTTCTGGAATCACCTTTAAGTCTTGGTTTCGGTTCTGGTCCTGTTTGCATTGAAAGGCAAATAAAGTTCAAAGTTGTTGAAAGATAAACTAAACAGAAAATGCCTTGCAAAACAACAACAACAACAACTTTTGAGTAATCTGTTCACACCACGACCAATCCTCTCCAACTGATTCCAACTTTCCTTACCCCTTTCTCCTCTCCTTGCCCCTGCCTAACAAGGCTGTCCCTTCCTGGCTCACATCTGGTGATCCACTCTGCCAAGAACAGGTGACTGGCATTGGGACTATTTAGGTCAGCTCTACATACCAGCCAGTGTCACTGAATGGATCAGGTCAACCAGCTCTGTTCCTACCATCTCTAGAATAAGCACCGCTACAGCCTGGCAAGAACTGGCATATTAGGGTGTCTGAGCTTGCCCATCCTAGCCAGGCTGCTACAGGGACGGAAACATTTACCACCTTAGAGCCACAATCAGACACATGCTGTTAGCAGGGAAATTATGCCTACCGTTAAGTGCAATGTAGATTTTGCCTTCATATTTCAACTAAATATATTCAGTTGTTCTTTATTTATTACCCATCCTTTAACCAGCTGCTCACAGTTACAATGATTTAAAATTCAAAATTTAAAGCAGTTAAATCCGATCACAAATCACAAGAATAGGCTGGGCTCTGCAAACAGATATCTCAGACACCTTTGCCAGGGGCAGAGAGGTGTGTCTTCAGCACCCACCAAAAGCTTTATAGTGAAGAAGGCAAGTGCACCTCCGTGGGGAGGGAGCTTGATAAATTATAAAGGTAAAAGGTAAAGGGACCCCTGACCATTAGGTCCAGTCGTGACCGACTCTGGGGTTGCGGCGCTCATCTCGCTTTATTGGCCAAGGGAGCCGGCGTACAGCTTCCGGGTCATGTGGCCAGCATGACTAAGCCGCTTCTGGTGAAACCAGAGCAGTGCCCAGAAACACCATTTACCTTCCCGCCAGAGCAGTACCTATTTATCTACTTGCACTTTGTGCTTTCGAACTGCTAGGTTGGCAGGAGCAGGGACCGAGCAACGGGAGCTCACCCCGTTGCAGGGATTCAAACCACCGACCTTCTGATTGGCAAGTTCTAGGCTCTGTGGTTTAACACAGAGCACCACCCGCCACAGCAAATGCCCTCCTCCCAAACTTCTGAGGCAGCTTGAACTACCAAGAGGGGCCCCCTCTGCTGATCTTAATAGTCAGGAGGGTCTGCAGGGAAGGAGACGGTCTTTCAGATATTATCGACATACCTTCTTCAATGACGCGCCCCTTATCATCCAGCATTCCCTGGATTTCGCATCCTCTCACATATACCAGGCCTGTCTGCTCAACGAATGGCTGCCTTCTGTCAAACTTCGTACCATACGGCTGTGTGGGTCGGACAGTAATTAAAAAGCAAACATCGTGCTTGCGCAGACCTAAAAGGGGGGGGGGAATGTCAGTGCGATCTGATCATTTGCAGGTGTAGTGGTTATTTTATGCTGTAGCTTCATAAAGTTGGTTCCCCACATGGCTCAGATCCAGAGCTTGTAACAATTAGCTGTGCAATCAGTGTAGTGGGTCCAAGCCTGGGGAACCCCCTACCAAGTGAGATTAGACAGCCACCCTCCTTGCTGAAGTTCAGAGATATGATCAATACTGTCTTGTTTCAGCAGGCAATTTAAAGTAGTGTTTGGTTTTGGGATACATTTTTACCGTTTTACCGTGCCATTTTCTGTGTATTGCTTTTATGTACACAGGTTAGAAATGCAAATAATTAGGTGGTATATAAATGTCTTGAATAAATGAACAATTTAGGTCAGAGAAAAGCAAAACGGAGATTGTACAGAAGCCAGTAGCAGCTTTATCTCTGTTCCCTGTGCTATCATTAATATGTGATTATCTTATTCGTATTCATTTGTAGACCTTTTCCAAGACAAAGATCTCCACTAGGAATGTAGGAACGTAGGAAGAGAAGCTTATCTGAGGCTTGAAGCCAGGATCCCAATCCAAACAAATGTTTTAAAAATATAAAAATTCACAATACTTTAGTGCATTTTAGTGCAGGCTCTGCATTTTGAATCAGGACATGCAACCAAAAGGATTGCACAATCCCATCATATTTTAAACACGTCTGTTGCTGAATTTCTGAACTAGCCGTCAGTGTCCCCCCAAGCATGAATAGTTGTTCCTATGCATCTTGCCAAAAAGGTCAATCCAAGTATAATCCCCCAAGCAGCAAAGCATTGCCTTGAGATAATACACCAGGGAACACAGAGAAGACTGTAGTGGCATGCAAGTCCTGACAACACACAGAAACCCCATCAGAGAAATGGTCATTTCAATTAAGTCAGAATCTTTCTCACCTTTCATATCTACTACCCAAGTAGACTTAGCAGGATCAGACTATTTATTTACTGATGCCCATTGATTTACAGAACCGCAGCTCTAAGTAATATTCCCATTTTAAATGACTGGCATTTTGTAGATATAGGAAAACGCGGTGGATGGTGACACAGAATGAATATTGCATATTGTTACAACAGTTCCAGATCAGTCTCACAAAGGGGGTCATAGGTTTCTGAGTCAGAATATAAGGCTCACACCCAAAAATTTCTCAAGAGGAATTAGCTATCCCCATATCAACCTTTAATCACTCCTGTCATAGAACAGCTAGACCAATAAAAGAATGCTTTCTTCCCCCTTTCAAAAATATGGAACTAGGAAGAACTGATGATCCCAAACTATGTGTTACTGAGAGCACTAGCGTTCTTTCTTTAAGCAGCAGGACTTAATGCATTTTAAACACAACAAGCATACAAACACTTAACATTCACCCCACATAACCGGGGATGTGACGTCACACTGCTGTAGCTACACACATATACATACCTTCCCATTCATCTTTGATGTTGTCTCTAACATTCAAGTTAATTGTGACATCCGCTCGGACTCTCATGGGCCAGTTTTCTCCAATGTTGGGCTTTGCCACCTCTATGACCGTGAAAGAGACAATGGGCTGTGCCATTCGAGCCCACCCACCAAAGACAACGCCTCCATATTCAGACTGCCTGAAGAGCAAGATCAAAACAAGAGACTTTTGCATTCAGATCTCTAACACACACCAAAGCTAATGACATCATTGCAAATATATACAAAATTATACCATTGGAAGGGACCAAGGGACCGCCAATCCTACAGCTGGGAATTGCAATTTATCCAGGAAATTCAGCCCAAGGGAAATTGTTTGCCATTAGCAAGTTAGCAAATAATCTGTCCAGAGCCTGTTTGAGACTATAACTCACCCTAGGGAATGCTCTATTAAACCCAACACCTCTCTAATGGCCCCAGAAAAACCAGGGTAGGGAAGGAGTAGAGAAATCACACACAGAGGAAAGTTTTTCTTGATCCAACAGCTTCAAGGTTATAGTTGCATTCATTACCATGGTTTCATCCTACTGACACTATCCTCAATGTCCTGCCTGATTTCATAAGTAGACTCTAGGCGGAAGAGGTTGAAATTTCTCAGGAGGTAGTCATGGAGAGTAAGAAACTGTAGATTCAATTTCGGGAGGGCAAGGCAGCCTAAGGAAAGAAAAAGGGGAGAGGAGGAATGGTTTGTTTATTTATCACGTCAGACTTGTTCAGCCATTAGTTTTATGCAATTACAATCGCATGGAGCAAGGCCACACTTCATTAAAGGGCACTTGTGTAGAGGGGAGCCTACTCTACACAAGCTTTCCTTTTCAGACCGCCAGCCCCAATCAAAAATTACATAGCTAGCAGGAGCTGGTTGGTTAAGCCCCATGCTATTCTTCTGCATCAGTATGGGAACTTGTGGAAGCCATCTCTATATACAATATTTGCACTAGTCCATCACTGTGCAGCCCCCACTGGAGAGATTTTTAGCACCACATCACAATCCTGGATTTGTATAAAGACACAGTGCAGCCTCCATGGGAGGTTTTAGAAAGCATCATCACAACTACTCCAATCACGTCAACTGCACCAATCCATGATTAGGCAGAGTGGCAGACCAGAAACATTTAAAATTTAAGCATTTTCCAGAAAACATACCTTCACCAGAATAGTACTCAGTTGGGACTATATTTTCATCCCAAATAATCTTCTCGGTGGGATACAGAGGCATTTGATTGAGCTGTTGAATTTGAGAAATTCGACATTCATGCCGGGACACCTAGAAAAGACACAAACATCTTGTCATGTGCCCTAAACAAAATTACAAATATTTATAGAAGGATACTCAAGAAGACTGAAAAGACACCAACTGGTTTAAGAGGTAAATTGCAAAGAGAAAGTTAACCTTTTTATTTTACGCTGAACATGCAAGTTTGGTTCACGTGACATGATAAGCCAAACAAGAACAAATGTGGACAACCCTAAATGAGCATCGGGCTTGCGCAATCCTGTCCCATCCCCTCCTCTGATGCAACCAAGAAGACACTCTTCATCAGAATTTAGTCTCACTTTTAAAGGATCCTGGCTGAGCTTTACAGTCAAACCAACGATCATGGTTTAAAACATACTCTATAACTTCAAATCATGGATTATGAAGCTGCTGGCTTGCTAAACTAACCAGTTTGTTTTAAACTAGGAACCCCAGTGACGCCCTCCTCCACATCGCACAAGGGGATAGCATATCAGCCCCTCACTTAGCTTGGGTTTGCTCAGCTTCATCCATACAGCACCAAATCATGTTTTAGTATTATGTGGCCACATTGCCAATATCTAGCTCTGAATATATTTTTATAAGTTTGTTGAAGCCGCTCTGATTTGTTGTATTGTTTAGTTTTCCATTTTCGCCAGGACACACAACAAAATGAGAAATTATGCCCGATCACCACACTCATAAAAAAACACCCTGTTGGCGGGTGAAGAACCTTTGGCCCTCCAGATACTGCTGAACTACAACTCCCATCATTCCTGGACATTGGCCATGGTTGTGGGGCTCATACAAGCTGTAGTTCAGCACCATCTGGAGGGACAAAGTTCCCCCTCTCTGCTGTAGGTTCATGAATTGTTTTACCTTGATGCAGGCATTCCCTCTTCTCTCTTAATTTTGGATCCAACAATGGTTAGCATTATATGTGCATTAGGTTGTTTGCTAACCATGGTTATTGAAAATGTTAGGATACATACAACCCAGTTTAGGGAGATTTGAAACTGAAAGGAGGGTGATGTTTATGGGATAGGAGACTGTGTGAGCAGCACGGAAGTCTACAATGCATTCTAAGTTGTCTAACTATGGTTAGGCAGTTGGGCAATGTGACATTTGCACCAGGCTACACACACATTCTACAACCTAAGACCCAAAACTTGTGGAATATAAAAAAAAACCCAGATACATTGCTATACACGACTGCCAGCACCCAGTTATGTAAGTCTAAAAAGTTGTGATGTAATTGGGACATTCACAGAATTAACAAAAGCCTATCTAGGCTGCATATTACATATTTGGAGGAGGGGAAGAGGAAGGGAGTCCTGAATAACAATTTTAAAATGTATTTCTTCCCCAGCAGTCCACTGGTCGGCTGAAAGACTACACAGCTTTGAATACAGTTTTGAACAGAGCCTCAGAGCACATGGCACACATCCAGTGACGCATTAGCAACATTGCAGAGAGCTTGAACCACCACCCAACACAAGTAAATCTTCATGGCATCACACAATAGTTAGCAGCGTGACCTCGTTGTGACACAAAATGCAAAGTTCAAACCAGACATGTTAGGATGTTGCCTCCATCTGTTTGTGAGTCTCTTGAGAGAGAGACACACATGAATAAATAAACGTAACTGCAAATTAAAGTTCAGTAGCGCTAGCTGAGTGGGCAACTAAAACAGAATGTAAAGACTTGAAAATACACAAGCACTGCTGGAATAATGTTGACAAATTAAGAAGTGTGATCAGCACAACTTCACTGAACAATTTTCCCCAAGCAAGTGCATTTTTAAAAACTCACAAGACTGATATTTAAGATGCTTGGGTAAGATCATATAATAATTAATACCCTTCATACTAAAAAGGTCTTAATGACCATTCAGTTAGAAGGAAGAATTTATTAAATAGCTTAAATGTCCATGCTATGCCGCAAATATAAATCTTTAATGCAGTGTTTCTCAAACTTGGGTCTCCAGCTGTTTTTGGACTACAACTCCCATCATCCCCAGCTAGCAAGCAGGGCCAGTGGTCAGGGATGATGGGAACTGTAGTACAAAAACCAGCGAGAGACCCAAGTTTGAGAAACACTGCATTAATGTGTCAACTAAAGCCCCATTCACTCCAACAGTGCCCAACTCTTGACCATGAGGTTATGACTCCTTTAATAATATCAGAAAAAAATCCTTGCTAAATGGGAGATTTTTGAGGGGTAAAGGGGGGGGGCTGAATCGAAGGAAATGGGTCAGTTAAAATTTAAAAATGGTCCATAGGAATTAAGTTTCGCCCCCCCCCCAAATCCCTGCTCTACATTTATGTTTTCCCCCCAATTACTACATTTTAATAGATGTGAACACAAAACAGCAAAGTTAGGCATAAATCTTAACCTAGGAGGCCTATGCATGCCTATACCCAGTGCTTTTTTTCTAAAAAAATGTTTAGAGGTAATCTCATTTTCCTACTCATGTTGAAATACTGCCCCTCAATGAGGCCAAACTTAGATTCACAAAATGTTTAGGGGTATGCGTATACATACCCCTAAAAAAGCACTGCCTATACCCAACCCTAATTCAGCTAATTCTTTTTAGTCACATTTGAAATCTACTGTGATAAAATAAGTTGTCCCCTTTCTCCTTTCAGATCCTAATATATAACTTATTGAAACTATGAATTCATGTACTCTTGACATTTCTTTGTGCTATTGGCAGGATGTGAAAACACAGTGCATAGGGTTTGGAGCGCACCCCAGGGATTTGCAACCCAACCCAGACTATGGTTGAGTCTCTGGTGCAGAATTTGAGGAAACCCAAGGAGCTGCAGGCAGAAGGGGAAAAACCCCCGGCCTGCCCTCTGATGCCTTGATAAAGAATCATGGTGTCCTATTCATCATCACAAAACAGCTTGACCCAGCAAACACAGACACAAGGCTGTTTACCAGCAGCTCAAGCAGAAACTCTTTGTCATAGCTTGTCTTTTCCTCTTCAGGTAGGGCTGGCAATAAGCAGAGATAGGATGCCACCTGGTGGAGTGTTTCTGGACTGAAGAAAAAAGAATAAAGCAAAAGTCACATAGCACTTGAGCTTAATAAATGGAGCTGTTTGCTTTGAATTTCTGTCAGTGTCCTCCCCCCCCAAAAAAAGTACAATAACTATTTGTGTGGCCTACTGACCAAGATTTTGATCTAGGCCATTGTGCATTTTAGCTAACACTCTTTGCTCTTATGCAAGGAACCTAACACTGAAAGAATTCTTGACAGATATCATTATTCATATTTTTTAATTAAAAAAAACAACCTACAATCAGACAAATTCAACAACTTCTTTTGACATATGAAACCCCCAAACAGTGGAGTTAAGGCTGTAAACCAGATAGTCTTTACACATATACTAAGAGACATTGCCTTTCAGAAGCTGCCTTTGTTTTCCCTCCCTTCACCCCTCTTAAAATTCTGTTGGGGAGTTATTATTTGGATAAAGTAAACAAAAGATCACTCATGATTCTCTGAATCATAGTTTTAAATTTATCTATTGCTTGATTACTACAGGTGGCCACTATTTCTATTTAGGCAAACATTTCAGGGTTTATTTAGGCAAAACATTTACTAGAATAACCAAGCCGTGGTATGTTGTTGTTGTTGATGTTAAAGGGGCTTCCAATACTAACTGTTGCTCAAACAATCAGCAACTCACTGTGAACTTGTGGGATTTCCTACTCCCCACACCAAATCATTGACACCCAGAAGAAGCAAATGATGAGAATAAAATAAATTAAAATATAACTTACCTTAGAGGCCCAAAAAGTTTTATGAGGGAGTCACGTGTGTCTACAGCAGATACATTTGAGAGGGCAAAATTGTAGAGTTCTGGGAAATGTGCGAAAGCAGCTCTCTAGAATCCAACCAAGAACCAGGATGAGAAATCAAATGCTGTCTTTACTCGGTAACGTGACTTATGCAACACTCTGCAATTTAACAGGCCAAGTACAAACCCCCACAAATAGCGTAAGGCTAGCTCACAGCAAGGTCTACCAGATATTTTGGGGGGGGGGCATTGTTAGTGGATCTGAGTTCACACATGAGAACTGTGTCACACTTCCATATAATGGGCTGTAACCAACAAAGTTGTCCCATTAGCATAAGGACTTCCACTTGCACAACGAGACTTCAACACTCTCTCTCTCTACTTTCTGTGTGTGACCCCCAAATCTGCTTTAGAGGGCTGGAGGAATTCCCAGAACAGACTTGGGGAAGCGGCATGCAGGAAGTGGTGAGGCTATCCTGATATATAGGCATGAATGGGGCAACTTTGTTAGATGCAACTCAATGATTTCCATTTTTTTCTGAATATTGGTTAGGATTGGGTGGTTGATAAGAAAACAGTTGGAACAAAAAAGACACGGCAGCTATTTTAATTCTAACAGAAGCTACAAAGATGACAAGGGAGAGGGGCCAAATATTTCAAACCCTACTGTATCTGTATGTATGGGCTGCCTGCTATGTTAACATGAAGCTTAATACAAACATCAGGAGAGGGATAGCAGACCACATTGTGGGAGTTGGGGAATGCCAGCATGATTCAAATTCCACCCTGCCTGGACAGACTGGCTATCTGCATAGGGCTTTGGCAGCTGACTTTCAGTACTATCCACTTACTAAACCAAGGACATGCCCCCAAACATCAAAGTTTCCTGAATGATAACTTATTTACCAACAGTACTTTATTCATATTAAGAACAGACATATCCACCCATGAAAGTGGCACTATTTCCAGGCTTACAAATGAAGTGGTTTCCCCCCCAAGTCTGTCGTCACCCCTTTTCTGACAAGCAATCTTACACCTATGGCAAAGCCTTCAGTTACACCGGAGGCCGTTAAATACCTGGAGGGAAGTAATTCTGTCATAGTGAATAGTAGTCATCTCATTCTCTGTCAATGCATTTCCAGTCTGGTCATTAATTTCAAAACCAGTGTAGAATTTGAGCATGTCTAAAAGCTGAAACAAAATGGTGCCAAATTAGATATTCAGAAAGGTGGGGTCTTCAACCACCACATGGGGCCCAGTACTATAAAGTCAAGGGATATTTCATTTTATTTCCAAAATGTAAAACAAACAAGTTGTATCATTTCACTGCTTAGAGAAGGAAATTTCATTTTTCAGTCCATTACAAGCCAGCTGTAAGAGAACATAGTGAAGAGAAGCTGGACCCTTGCTCCTCATGTTTTCTCTCACCCTTCCATTTTTACTCTCCCACTATCAAAAGGGAAGTAAAGGATGTATTATCACGTCCAGAATATACACACACCTCATGAGTGAGCCGACATCCAACATTAGTCATACATACAGTAAACATTTGTTTAAATGTATTCTGACATTACACTTCTGTGTGTGTGTGTGTTAGATGAGGCCCAGCAGGCCTGATTGTTATCTGTCCCCACCCCTGCGGGGCAACCCTGACCTGACAACATTAAAGCACCAGAAGATGGACAGGTGGGTTGCCCGTTGCCCCTACCAAAGTCCCTTGCACTGAGCTTCCCAAGTGTTCAAAAGGAGGCTGGTTGTCAGGCACTGAAAGCATAGCATGAGGGGCTTTGCCGGCCCTAAGCTCATAGAGCTGGCAAAGCTGCTTTGTGCAGGAATCAGCTGCACAATCAAATTCCCCAAGAGGAACTCAGTGATGCAGCTGATCCAGCCACATCTGTACCTGCTCCTTATGATCTCAGGTATTGGCAGGTGGCTATGGTTTGAGGAAGATGGCCTTGCAGGTAATATCGAGAGCTGTGTCAATACTTGCCCCTAGTCTAGGTGCAGTTCCCTAAAGCTCATCCATACTTTTAAAATTGGCTTTAGCATGAAAAACCCAAATATAAGCAGGCTTAACAAAATTGCTTCAGCCATAGTTGCTCTCCATCTAGTGCACCCCCCACAAAGTCAGCAATGTTTAGCCACTGTAGTTGCACTATGCTGCCTTCCTGTATTACATGCTTCTCATTAAGCAACACAACAGGGGCTAACAGCAAACAGTGGTTGCCAACCATCTCTTTCTAGCTGTGATGCTGTATTTTTTTTGGTAATAATGTTGTGTTGCCTTGGCTAGCGAGGATTTTGAGGTGCTGAAAGAAGTGCTCTGCAAAATCAAAGCGAGTCGTACCTGGCAGAAAAGATGACCCTCCTTGCCCCTTTTGGCTAGGCTGGATAAGTAACAATGCACAACGAGGTGGGAATCATCAAGTATTGTGTTAAACCAGCGTCGTGTTGGAAGTAGGGCCTATAATAATAATAAAATAAACAATCACATATATGTCAACATTTGGGAGGATGTTAGTAACTAGAAGACTGGTTAGAATTCAGTGCTTTCTAAAAAAAAAGTTGGTGGTAGTATCCAAAATATCCATTTTAATAGTAGCATCTGTGCAATGCCCACAGGTCTTGTCCAATGGGCTATCTAATTTAAACAAAGATCAGAAACAAAACAAAACCAAAAACACAGAAGTCCCATTGAACTCAATGGGATTTACAGTGGTGCCCCGCAAGACGAATGCCTCGCAAGACGAAAAACTCGCTAGACGAAAGGGTTTTCCGTTTTTGCGTTGCTTCGCTAAACAAATTTCCCTATGGGCTTGCTTCGCAAGACGAAAACGTCTTGCCCTTTTTTTTTAAAGCCGCTTGAAGAGGCGCAGTTGCAACGGACCGTGCTTCGCAAGACGAAAAACATCGCAAGACTAAAAGACTTGCGGAATGAATTCTTTTCGTCTTGCGAGGCACCACTGTACTCCTGAACAGCCATATGAAGAATTAAGCCCTTTCCTTCTCATTTAAAAAACTTTAAAAAAATTAATTCTTCATTAATAAAACATTACAAAAATGTTTCTTTTCTTTAAAAATCCTCCTAAAATATCTCCTTGTCAGATGTCAAAAACCGCAGCAGAAACTGGGGGTCAACAGACTATTGCAATACAGCTATTTCAATCATGTAATGCTGCTGCTTTCACAGCTCCATACTACAAAAATACATGAAATAAGAAATGCAAAATAACTTACATGGCCATAACTGTCAAAAGGTTTTAGACAGACAGAGCAGTTAATGGCGATGAGAAGCCTGAACTGGTTAAAGGGGGGGGGCATATTTATTGCCAATAAAAAATGAACTGGTGGGAGCACATGGCTCACTTCCACCAAAGTCATGCTAATCGCTGAAATGCTCCGGCAGTTTAGCCTCAATCACAATATAGATGTAACCGAATACAAAACCCTGAAACGCCCTGGGGGAAGAAAAGGGATCTTAAGTATAGGTAAAGACACTCCGTTCAGATAGGACAAGCTACAGGAGAACAAATGTGATGGCTTTTTATAGCCGATTTCTGGTTTGCCAGTTCCAATCAGCACAACAGGCTTCAGAAACTATCTGAACTCCTTTAACTCTCCTGTAATGCCCTTAGCGCAGAATGAACCAACATGAAATGTTCTGATGCTTGGCATTTTGGCTACGATCCAGCAGCATCCCAGCTGAATATCTTGCATACCCTCTCTCTGGGGCCAGAATCCTGTTCAGAGTGGATAGGCTCAATGATACTAGCCATGTCCCTCCTTGGAAACGTTGAATTTTTAGCAGAGCAAACAAATATGAGAACATATCACATTTCTATCAAAGATTAAAGCCGTGGAGCTTCGTAGCTAACTGCATCTAGAGTGGGTGACACAGCCACACTTTTTTACAGAGTCTCTCCTGCTGAAATAATTTTACACATCTTAAAATAAAACAAAGGCAGTCGTATGTGATATGATTCCTGTCAGTTACCGATGCATGAACTAGTTCGCTATTCAAAACGAAAATTTTCAGGATATCCGGTAGAATGCTGCTAGGCATTTAAAAATATAACAACAATTTTGAAAGCCTTGCTAGGACCTTCTCACAATATAGAGACCATAGGAAGGCTGCTTCCAGTCAGCGTGTAGACAAACCTGAGCTATACAGACCGATGATCTGATTCAGTTTAAGATTTGATTCAGTATAAGAGGACTTCCTATGCTCTATGTGCGAGTTAAACATACTTCAGTCAGCTGCTTCAACACTAGGACTAACGCAGCACATATTTTAGTTATTCAAGAGGCTTAGATGCTACAGTAGATCACTATATTTATCCCATATTTGGCATACCTCTAGATCTATCATGAGTTCAATGAATCTTTCACTGTAATGCACTTTATCCATAGAGAGAGGACCTAGAAGTAAATACAGGTAATTAAAAATGTAATCCTGGAACTTATGTATAATGCATCCAAATCAAATTTTGCTGATGCTTAAGAGTTATTTCAAGACCCTTGGTTCTAGGCAGAGATGGCCAAACAATTTCTATTTTTGTGCCTCAATTGCAGTCCAGTTTGGCAAGGAAAATGCCTTTTTTCCCTTCTTCTGGCACATCAGGGACTGCCACAACTATTTTTTATTTTACTTTTTTCATTGAATTTGTATACCGCTCTTCATCCGCAGATCTCAGGATGGTTCACAGCGTAAAAATAAAAGATAAAACCACAAAATACATAATAAAAACAGAAGAAAGCAAAAACCACCCCTCCCACAAACACGTTTAAAAGGATATAGGGTGTTGGTCAGCCAAAGGCCTGGCTGAAGAGGAATGTTTTCGCCTGGTGCCTAAAGGTGTCTCCAGCTGTTTCTGGACTACAGCTACCATCATGCCTAGCTAGCAGGACCAGTGGTCAGGGAAGATGGGAATTGTAGTACAAAAACAGATTGAGACCCAAGTTTGGAAAGCCCTGGTGTATAATGAAGGTGCCAGGCAAACCTCCCTGGAGAGAGCATTCCACAAATGGAGAGCCTGAAGCTGAACAGAGCACCTTAAGACAATGGTACCCAATGTTCCAACTGACCTGGTATTTCCAGAAGGGAAGGTCAGACAGGGTGAGAGTATGCAAGGTTGGGAGCAGGTACCTGAAGGTGCACAAATCACCTTCAGGCGACAGCTTCTAACACTTTTCCCACGTGATTTTCATGCTGTGAAGCCGAAAGGCTGGGCAGGCAGTGAAGAGAGGTTTCTTAGGGCTCCTCAGCCAAAGAGGTCCCTGGCAGTCTCCTACCTTACTTCCATCTCAAAAGCTTAGGAGGTGGCAGCGGCCACAAAACAGAAGAATTATTATTCCCTGTATAAGTAGAAAATATTAAGGCCAAGTTTGTCTATTCTAAAAATAAACCCTCAGTGGAGAGATATCCTTGAGGTGTTGGGTCTTTCAGCAGGAAGAGAAATCCTGGTGGATATTAAAAAATAATCACCAAATAATATTTAATGCGAAGCCAAGTATGTTTAAAGTAGAGAGCTAATTTGCAGTTGGGCAAGCACAGACTCTTAAGTTATGCATGAATAAGACTTGCCATTACTTCAAACTTACAATGTGACGCTGAATTTGAAAGTAGTTTTCTGAGAATTTACAAGTGACCTATTCATTTGAAGAACTGAATCTAGTTTTAAAAAAGACAGTTCCCTTTCGATATTTAGCAAATCTGTTTGACTGCTTTACAACTGAATCACTTCAAAAGTAAAGTCACTACATCAGTCTAGCAAATTCTACACAGTGCAGCAAGAACAAAAAATCCCCACAAAAGGGTTCAGAGAAATCTCCCTTTGTTTTGCATCAGAGAAACAAAGTTGTGTAATGAGGAGAATTTTTCAAATAATGTGTTCTACAGAATAGAACTCCTGTGCATTTAATAGCATGGTGATTTTGCTCCCATTCTGGAGCTGGCGCTCAAGGCAGGAATGTACTTGCATGCCCTCCCTCCAAGATACCATAAGCTGCAATAGGCTGAAACAGGATAAATCACATTTTCATCTGGGATGCCTAAATTTGGGCAAAGGGCAAGGTAAAAGAGAAGAGGGTCTCTTGCATAAGCCCATACACTTACAATTTGAACTACATACCTGAAATGGGTATTGATTTTAATACAGAGATGAATTTCTGGATCAGTTGCGAAAGGAATCTTCTTTCTTGAAATGCCCTAAAAAACAACAACAACACATGATTCCACATCCTGCTTATGAACTTCCCAGATGGATCTGGTTGACCATGGCAGGAAGCAGAACGTTGGACTAGATAAGCTTCTGTTCTGACCCAGCAAGGCTCATCTTATGTTCTCACATAAGCAGTTGTCTTTCAACCTGGCTTACTTGGGAAAGGTTCCTGGTCAGTCTATTTAATATGTCAGTACTGGATGAATAAACCAAATATGCCAGTATAATATGTAGGAACATATTGTGGTACAGCTGCACTGTATCACATCCACTATCCACTATACCCAGATGGCAAGCAGATGTGGGGTCTTAGTCAGCCCAACTCCTGCTTTCCCCAAGCAGCATGAGGTACAAATGGGCCTTTGCCAAAACAGCTTTTCTTCACAGACAGCAAATTACAATCCCCACAAATGATTTTTTAAAAAGCAATACTTACTGTGCCCGAGTATTTTCATCCATTTTCTCGTCATTCTTCTTGATCAAATTCCAAAATTTTCTAAGCTTTGATGTCTTTTTCAATTCGAGTGCCAGACGAGCCTAAAAGGGTGACAGGATGAATTCTTAATAGTATGATGAGCTAGATCTCTAGTATACCCATCCATCTAATTTGGGTGCCCCAAAGGTAATTTCAAAACCCCAAACTGAACAGGAACTTATGCTTGCCCATTGTAAAGGCAGAAGATTTTAAAAGTCTCCAAAACCGCTGATTAAAATAGCAATAAATCTCTGACAGCAGAAGCTGTCATGCAATGGTTCATTAGAATACAGCAGAAATGGTCCAGTGAACCTCCATGTCCACATGATGCTTCAAAGGTTCCCTGCATTCTTTATGAAATACTTACAGGCTGCAGGCCCATCCACATGGGCAGGGAGATAAGCTGCTGGACTTGCCCTCTGATCAAATCCACTTCCTGTTGCAAGAAACAGAACAGGCTATTAGTATGGTTGTGAGGCTTGGATTCAAAACTACAGTTGCACAAATGGAAGGCGCCTCTAGTTGCACAAGGAGGAAGGGGTGTCCCCAACTTTTGGCAATTCCCTTCCCACTACAGCCTCAACATGCCACCTCCCATGCTCTACTGGGAGGACCCCCAAACCCTCCAGAATGGCTTTTGGAAGGCTGCAGTGGTAAGTCAGGAAAGCTCTATTCCATGAGGAAAGGGGAAAAAATAATCTACAGCTGGCCAATATCGTTAGTATTCCATCAAACCAAACACGGCCCGTGTGCCACGAATCATGGCCTGTCAGTTCTCCAAAAGCAGGAAAAAGAAGAAAAATCCCCGCTAATGTACTTCGTTTGGTGGGTCAATTTTTTTGCAGATCTGATGTTAAGGGGTTATCATCTGGGTCTATATAATTTTCTGTGCAAGGAGTGGCTTCCGAGTCATAACCTCCCTACTCTGGAGAGGCCCAGGCTATATAAAGCCTCTATAAAGCCAAATGCTAACCAAAAGGAAAACTTAACTGTCCATTTGAAGAATCATATATACTAAGAGCAAACAAATATGCAGAGTTCTATCAGCTATGTAGCCCAATGTGGCTACTGAGAAAGAAAACATCTATGGGGAAGAGGGAGGCTGGAGTAGCCTGAAAGAGGACAAGACTAGCAGGAACACTGATCAAAAGTTACTCTGCAATACAACACTTTCATGCAAGTCCCACTACTAAATCCTAGGGCTTAGCTACTGAATATTTGCCCAGTGAAAGAGGTCTTGGAACACCTGCAGAACCTGCTCAAACACAGGCTCTGATTTATCCTTAAGAGAAATACAATCTCTAGTTGAGGAGCAGGCATTGGGAATGGCTCTAAATGGATCTTTGGAATCCTAGCGTAATAAATGCCACTTAAGAGGACCCCTTCAAAAGAATACTGTGACAACTGAATGTGGAAAGGCACAGCATGCTAACAAGAAGAGGCTGCTCTAAGTAGACAGGACTATGGACACTACTGCCATATTTGCCAAACACACCATAAATGACAACAATGACAAATCTCTGAAGAATAAAGCTTACCAGACTGTTGAAGCAGTGGTCAAGGAAGAGCAGGAGTATGGTCTGCTCCTGCAGAGAGAACTCGCTGTCACTCTCAGCCAAGGAAGCATCCAGCACACGTTTGAAAAAGAACGGAAAGTGCTCTGGCTTCTTTTTGAATGTCTAAGGGGAACATAAAGTCAGCAGTGAGCTCACATGGAACATCTTTTCATATTTCTATGCTGTGTGGATGCATAGTGGGGGAATGCACTCACTGGACATGACAACTGTAAGCTGTTGGCAAGCACAGACTGGCCATTTGCTCATAGGTTTACTGCCGGAACTAGCTATGTAGTAGGAATCGTAGCATTGTAGCATTTGTGCTTCACAGTAAGCAATTTGGTGATGAACACCAACAGAACAGCTGTATCTTTGAACAATGCAAAAGACAATGAGTGATATTCAATATTAGTTATACTCAGAGTAGATGCACTGAAACCAATGGACTAAAATTATTTAGGTCTGTTAATGGGTTTCCTCTTATTAAACACTGGATATAATTGCTGAAGGGACAGAAGCGGGAGTCAGACCAATCACTTCTATCCTCTTGAGGAGAAATAGTTGGGTAGTACCCAAATACAATACCCACTTCTATACCCAGCTGAGGGGTAAGCACAACATCTTTTTTCTGAATGTACAAAGGATCACAATGGGGGCAAACTAGCAAATAACAGAAGTGATTCACTCACAACAGACCTGTGTCCTGCAGCATGATAGAAACTGGGTTATCAGTGAAAACTCAAAAAGTAAAAGTAGAAATAGACCGTGTACAGAAAATTGAAGGCTTTTTATAATAAATAAATAAACTGAGACCCAAACAAGATGTGCTGACAGAAGCTTTTCTTGAAATGCAGCTTCAGAGAGGCATTTTTTAATTTTAAAAAATCAGGAATATGACAGGGAAATAATTAGTTAAAACTTATTACTTCCCCTCTGGAACTCTCAAGGCTACTACTTACATAACAAAACCGTGTATTATCCAACTTCATCTCCTTTGGCTCCAAATGGAAACCAAGACCCCATTCCAAAAATCCTAGCAGTATTGGGCGCTCACTTGTGGGGTGCCTCAGGGTTCCGTCCTCTCCCCCATGCTTTTTAACATCTATATGAAGCCGCTGGGAGAGATCATCAGGGGGTTTCCATCAATATGCAGATGATACCCAGCTCTACCTTTCTTTCAAATCAGAACCAGTGAAGGCGGTGAAGGTCCTGTGTGAGTGCCTGGAGGCGGTTGGAGGATGGATGGCGGCTAATGGATTGAAGTTGAATCCTGACAAGACAGAAGTACTGTTTTTGGGGGACAGGGGGCGGGCTGGTGTGGAGGACTCCCTGGTCCTGAAGGGGGTAACTGTGCCCCTGAAGGACCAGGTGCGTAGCCTGGGAGTCATTTTGGACTCACAGCTGTCCATGGAGGCGCAGGTCAATTCTGTATCCAGGGCAGCTGTCTACCAACTCCACCTGGTACGCAGGCTGAGACCCTACCTGCCCGCGGACTGTCTGGCCAGAGTGGTGCATGCTCTAGTTATCTCCCGCTTGGACTACTGCAATGCGCTCTACGTGGGGCTACCTTTGAAGGTGACTCGGAAACTACAGCTAATCCAGAATGCGGCAGCTAGACTGGTGACTGGGGGCGGCCGCCGAGACCACATAACACCGGTCTTGAAAGACCTACATTGGCTCCCAGTACGTTTCCGAGCACAATTCAAAGTGCTGGTGTTGACCTTTAAAGCCCTAAACGGCTTCGGCCCAGTATACCTGAAGGAGCGTCTCCACCCCCATCGTTCTGCCCGGACACTGAGGTCCAGCGCCGAGGGCCTTCTGGCGGTTCCCTCATTACGAGAAGCGAAGCTACAGGGAACCAGGCAGAGGGCCTTTTCGGTGGTGGCGCCCGCCCTGTGGAATGCCCTCCCATTGGATGTCAAGGTGATGGACAACTACCTGACATTCAGAAGACATCTTAAGGCAGCCCTATTCAGGGAAGCTTTTAATGTATGATATTTTAGTGTTTTTGGTTTCTGTGGAAGCCGCCCAGAGTGGCTGGGGAAATCCAGCCAGATGGGCGGGGTACAAATAATAAATTATTATTATTATTATTATTCCTTCCTCTGCCTCCACCAAGGTCACTATGCTCCCACCCCCTGCCCAAAGAACACTTCATTGCATTACCACAGGCATGCCTCTTAATGTAAGGATGTCTCTTAGTATTACTGGAAGATGGAGCCATGGAGACTGGAAACTATTGATAATGTAAAATGGCCCCAAAGCAAACTTGTTCTCCAGTTTCCAATAAAGCTGTCCTACAGAAACGAGCATTTCTCTTGCCATTATCTTTTGACAGCACAAAAAACTTCACCATTAAGTGCCAGACTTTGTCAAGTCACAACGCAGAGAAAACACCTCCAATCACTGAAACAATTCTTTTCACATTTCTCCTGCTTCCACTGTGAAACCTTTCAACTGTCCCTTGCTATTCTCTAACAGGAGCCTGCTGTTGTTTTAAAAGGCCACGGCAGACGACTTCAGACGAGGCACAGTGACAGCCGGTATTGCGCTTTCTGACATGCGACGACACTTTAAGTGGGCAATATAAAAGTTGCAAATTGTTGCTCAAAGTTACTGCAGGCTATAATTGAAGTCTATTACCTCCCATGCGGGAACGTTCTCCCTGAACTTTTCATTCACCATACAACAGATTGACATCAAATAAGCCTTGCTGGACACCTCAGGAGAATAATTCATCCACAAGTAATTTTCAAGGTACTGGCTGTGAAAAGTGAAAAGACAAGAGAGTTACCACCCATCTAATATGTCATTCATCGGGGGACAAGAAACATAATGATCTTTTTTAAAAACTAAAAAAGTCATCTATATGATTTGTACGTAGCTTCCAATGTCGCCTCCAACACAGGTCACTGCAATAAAAGTTACCAGGGCCATTTAAATCAATCTGAGTGAGGACAGCACATGAATTAGCCCTCTGGAACACTCTGTTCATTAAAGAAGTTTTACATGTACTTGGTACAAGCACTACATTAGTCTGAACACTAATTCATGCTGATTTTGTAAGGAGAATAAGAATAAGCATCCCTCCTACTTGCGACACGCACTTCAGCGGACGTTTGCTTTAGTACTCAAAGGCAAATGCCTCCTGTCTCTTGAAATAAAAGCCATCAGCCTAACATAGAAAGGCTTTAGGAAAGTCATTACTACACCAAATAAAACATGAATTGTGGAAAAAATTGAATCGACAGGATGGACACTTGCGAATGCGCTAAAAAGCAGGACAACTTGGCTTCACAAACATAAGCAAAATCAAAAACCTATTTGGGAGTTGAGGATATTCAACCTAGAGTGGCCACAAATAACTTCCATGCACTCCCCATCCTCCCTACAGCATCTTATAACTTGCTTCTTCCTAGCCCAGGGTTTCCTAAACTGTGGTCTGTGGACCACCAGTGATCTTCAAGTGTCATTCAGCTGGTCTGCAGCATGTCCCCCTTAAATATTCATACTGATTTTTAAATTTTATTCATATTGGGGTTTTAAAATTTCCTATATTGTATCTTATTGTATTATAATTTGAATTCTTTGGAATGCAAGTTGTAATACATTGTATTACAATATAATAAACAGAAGAAGCAATAACAATACCACTGCCTCTATCCCTCTGCATTACGCTTGCCACTACCAGCAGAAAAATATTTAAGTGGTCCACCAGCACCATCAACAATTTTCTAGTAGTCCATGGGAGAGGGGTAAGTTTGGGAACCACTGCCCTAACCAAAACAACAAACCTTTTCTACATCTAGCTCATGTCGAGGCTCCTCCAAGCCCCATTATGAAAATTTATTTGTGTTCCATCCAAATACCTATTTACCCAGCCCATCTCCATTCTTCCAGCAAAGGATCAGAGGTTTTTCAATCTAATTGGGCAAGGATCACATTCCATTAAAAGCTTATACATTACAGGCTCAGTGCAAAAACAAAGGTTTCAACAAAGTTACATAAAACACCCAGAGTGTCATCACTGCTTACAGGAAAAAAACGAAGCAGGAGGAAGCTTTGTTTTCTCTAAAAGTTTGGAAGAGTTAAACAAAAACCTATACTTTAGCTGGCCTAACATTGTATTTCCTGTAGTTTCAACTATACAGCTTATGACACACTGGGATATGGCCAGGTGAAGGAATGAGCTACATTATCTTTCCAAACAGCTATGGTATTTCATCCTTGCCTCAGTAATGGTAAATACAAATATTATTTGTATAGAAATTAGAATGTTTGAAGCATTTCATACAAATTATGTCAGCAATCCTTATAACGACCCTGTAAGATATATTCAGAGATAGAGCCAGCATTGCACAGTGGTTCGTGTTGGACTAGGGAGCCATGTTCAAATCCCCAGGCAACCATGAAGCTCAGGGATGATCTTGGACCAGTCACTGTCTCTTGGTCTATCCTCCCTTACAGGGTCGTTGTGACAATGCCTTGAGTTTTCTGGTGGGCTATATATGTATCAAACAAACAAACAAAATTATCATCTCCATCTTGCAGATGGAGGATGTGGAGATTAAGCTGGGATATAGTGGATTGCTAATAACCAATTAGTAAATTTATGGCAAAGGAGATTTTTGAACCAGTAAGACACTACCGCACATGGCTCAGATTATCATTTTGAAGTGCATTTCTTTCTCCAAAAACACTTACCTAAATTCCAGAAGCATGATTTTTCTAATCGCAAATCTGAAATCACAGGCAGGGGGAAAAATTAACATTTCAACTCTTGCCTAAATTAGTTTACCTTATGTTGTATAATTGAACTCAAGGGGTATTGTGCTTTGGATAGCAGATTCCTTATGGTGCTGATGATGGACTTTTGATTGCTCTTCACATCTCTTGTGATATAATCTCTTGTGATATAAATCACTGCTGGGTTCTCTGCTGTCTCCCATGCTATGTAACATCCAGCAGAGGCTGGTCTATTAGAATGAATGGACCATCAATATCAGTCTGCCTCAACCAGCTCCCACCTGTCTGTCCCCATTTACAAATAGTTCAGCAGGTGGCATTGGCTATCAACCTTCTCCTCCTTAGTCTTAGTGTTACAGGGAGAAGGATGGGGAGAAAACCTGAATTAGTTGGTTCTGAATATTATTGTCTATGGCTGGTGACCTCCTTCCCTTCTCCCCTACCAGTTGTGATGGGCACCAGCTTTCACTGTTAACATGAAACTGCCATCAGAGATGTCATCAGAAAACTAACAACTCCCAGCTGCATTTCTCTTTTTCATTCAGTCCAGATGGCATTGGGATATATGAAGGTTGCAAGTGTTATATTATGGTTTTAAACTGTATTTTTCTCTCTTATTGTATAAGCCAACTTGAATGAGATTTACAGTGGTACCTTGGGTTGCAGACGGGATCCATACCAGAGCTCTGACCAGATCCCAAGGTTTCCGCAACTGGAGGGACCATTTCTGGGCATGCGTGCACGGCAAAACCCGGAAAAATACTTCCAGATTTGCCACGTACGTATCCCAAAGGATATGTAACCGGAGGTGAACACAAGTAGAGGTACCACTGTACTCAAAGAGACAGAAAAAGACTATAAATCTTTTAATTAAATAAAAATTCTAGACAGGTGCCCATAATCAGTGGTGAGATGCACTGGTCTATGGCCTGTATTTCTTCTAAGGAATAATAAAAAATTGTCCTTGCAAGACAATTTATGCAAGAAAAGCATATACATACACAGAATTCGGACACTTATTTTATGGAGACTTCACTGTTTGAAAAGTCAAAAATGTGTCTATTATGATACTGATAATGGATAACAGAGAAAATGCAGTATACATACTTGGACCTAACAATTTCTTTTCCATACACATCTTCAATAACCTACAACAAAGAAAGAGACAGGGTTTTTTGAAAAAAGAAAAAGATATGCAGCACAATTCTTGCTCTCCTTGATCTCCTCTTTTCAGTAACATGCATTTTCAGAGATGAATTCTTTAACACCATCAACACAGTAGCATGGTCTTAAAACTACAATAATGTTTCATGTTTTCAACAAATGAAATCAGAAGTATTAAGAAGACTGTGCAGGGAAGGAATAATAATCTATGCACTGAAATCAATTTGGTTTTTAAAATAAACTTCAAGGAACCTTTGGAGGTTTGACAAAATATTCCATTATATAAGCAGCAAATATAGAATAGACTGTAAAAGCTGCTGTCAGGGTGGCTTATTTGTACAGTTTTAAAGAAAGTGCTGAAATCAAATCAACATTCTTCCTCTTCTGTAATCCAAAATATTTTTTTTTACTTTAAATACGAGTTTCTAGGATTTATTGCACTACCAATTTAAAATAGAACTAACAATGTTTTAAGCATTTACCTTCGACTCAAAAGGTAGCCTTTTCTTGACATGTGGTGCCCAGTACTTGTTTGCCAACTGTAAGATAAAAGGTCATTCCATTAAAATATACAATCAGAAGTCCTAGCCTACTCTAACCAAACCTCCATTCTATAGGATAACATGAGAATATTTCCATACTTTCCCTCTGTGTACAAAAAGGGTAAGGATGCAAGGTTTTATACAGTCGTACATTGGTTTTCAAACAGCTTAGTTCTCAAACATTTTGGCTCCTGAACGGCGCAAACCCAGAAGCGACTGTTCTGGTTTGTGAACTATATATGGAAGCCAAATGTCTGAGGGGGCTACAGCTTGGCTGCTTCCTGCAACCAATCAGAAGCCGTGCTTTGGTTTCCAAACGTTTATAAATAATAGTTTAATAACTTGAATATTCAAACGCTGCTGAGCCTTTGCCCTCTAGATGTTTTGGCCAGTGCTAGCAGGGGCTGATGGACATTGCAGTTCAATGTCAAAGGCACCAGGTGGGTAAAGGCTGAACTAGCTACTCATTATAGGGCCAGATTGCAGTAAGCAAGCTGTTTCCTCTGGGTGAATGGCAGGCACACCAGTTTGTTGAAAACTATTTTTTTAAATAATGAAAAAGGACTGGCAGACATTCTTATTTTGAGCCCTGATTTATAAGGCAAAATATCTTACAAGTATAATGGGCTGCTTTGGGGGCACAGTCCTAATCTCTCCCTGGTGAGTATAGTGAGTATATCCTCTGTGTGTGGTCCAGCCATTCATTTTATCAGTCAGCAAAATGAAGGTGCCTGTCAAAAGGCTTAGTGCAACTATATGCAACCGCAATCAACAGATCATAATAATGACCTTTCTTCATGGTGTTAATTGTTGTCCATGGGTATTTAGAACAATTGCTTTCCTTTATTATTAAATGCAAAGTTCAGTGCTGGGAGAAACAAGTCATGTGTGCCTAATGGCCAATACACCTACAAATACAATACTTTTGACACTGAAGACAGAAAGTCTTTTGGAAGCATGACGTTTTGCAGGAAACATGGTTGAGGTATGCTGCCTTAGTGTGATCATCAACAAAACCTCCGTGTTCAGGGGCAGTGCACCTAGTCTAACTATACTATTGATTCCATATTTTACCAACGCTTTCCCAGAGGCATCTATCCAGCTTCTGCAGAAAACAGGTGCTGGATTAGAATATGAAATGTCTGTCTGATTCAGCAGCACTGTTCCTACAAGAGCATAAAAGGAGTGCTGCTGGATCAGACAAAAAGGCCAATATAAACCCAACATCCTGTTCTCACTGTGGTCAACCGAGTAGGTGCCTTATGGAAAACCCACAAGCAGGACAAAGTTTTAATTTGACCAGTGTTTAACTGCTTTTAATGGTTTCTCATTGTTCTTATTTTTATCTGTAAGCCTCCTTGAGTCCCTGTCAGGGGAAAAAGCGAGGTATGATGAAATATAACAACAACAACAACCACAACAACCCAGATGTTTAGAAATGCCAGTGCAAATTCTAATCTATTTTAATGTTTTAACTTCTTGTATACAGTGGTACCTCGGGTTAAGTACTTAATTCGTTCCGGAGGTCCATTCTTAACCTGAAACTGCTCTTAACCTGAAGACCACTTTAGCTAATGGGGCCTCCTGCTGCCGATTTCTATTCTCATCCTGAAGCACAGTTCTTAACCTGAGGTACTATTTCTGGGTTAGCGGAGTCTGTAACCTGAAGCGTATGTAACCGGAGGTACCACTGTATTTCAACGCACTGTAAACTTTTCCTGGTTTTATCTTTTCGTAAAGGGCTTCTGAGGTGTTTTCTTCTTGGAATCAACCAACTTCATGAAACAAACAAACAAAAAAGCAAGAGGACAGCACTCCTAGCCATTGATTACCCAGAGACGCAGTGCCTCTATGATCCTAACGGTGGCCTAGTGGTTAGTGAAAGACCGAAAACCTGGGAGACCAGGGCTCAAATACTTTCCTGGGCATTAAAAGCTCACTGGGCGACCCTGGACCTCCCACCTTAGCCTACCTCGCAGGGTGGTTGTTTTTTTTGGGGGGGGGTTAAATGAGAGGCGAGGGAAGAACCTCCTTGGAGGGGGGGGACGAGAAGGTGGGAGACAAGTGCAATCAAAGGGATCCTCCCTAGTGAGGGTGGGGGGGCTTCCCTCATGAGCCCCTTCAAAGGGGGAGGAGCCCCCCCAGATCTCTCTCCACCTGAGCCCAGCATCTTCCGGATCCCTTTGCTCCCTTCGGGTCTGAGGTGGGGGGGCATGGGGGGGCTCACCTGCGTCACGAACTCGGCGTTGATCTGCGACACGGTGGGAGCCACGATCTTCTTGGGCGCAGGCGGCTCCTGCTGGGCTCCCGCCGAGGAGATCGCCGGCGCTGCTGCCATGTTGCTTCTTCCGCGCAGCAGCCCCTTCCACGCCTCTCCCACGAGGCCAGCCTCCCTGTCCCCTCTCTCTCTTGAGAACCACGCTTGGTATCGCCCGTTCTCTCCCCCCCCCCGTAGTATGGTTTCGCCCGCCCGGACTGAAGCCGAAGCCGCCGCCGCTCACGCTACTTCCGCTTCCTTTACAGATTCCGTTCGCCTCTTCCCTTTCCCCTCGCCTTGAGAAGCTGGGGCACATAGAGATAAGAAATTATAGCATGACGTCCACTCCCTCGAGTGACTCCTTGAGGGTTCCATTCCATGCACACTTAGCAAGGAGGAAGTCCCATTACACTCAACGGGGTTTACTTCTGAGTGGGCAGGCGCACCACTGCCCTGTGTTTAGGATCTGCAGTATACACTTGGAAAGGTTGAAAGCGCAAGGTGTCTGCGTGGTGCGTGCAACCGAAGAGTTGAGAAGGGAGGGGATTTATCTAATTTATTTTTTATTTTTGCTGCAAACAGAGTGGAGGGAGGCTTTGTTTTGTGTCTTGATTTCCGCTTTCGGAGAAGTGGCCGCGTCAAAAACGAGGAAGAGGCTTGTTTTCAATAAGAGTGCAACCCTGATCTGGAAGCAAACCCGAATTAATTTAATTTAATGACAGCAGCGATCCTGCGCGCGGTTACCTGACAATAACTCACGTTTAACGTGAAGTTAGGGTGAAAGTTTCTGCTGCGACAAGAGTTACAGCGCAATCCATAACCTCTCTACTCAGAAGTAAGTCCCAGTGAATTCAGTGGGGCTTACTCCCAGGGAAGTGGGGTTAGGATTGCAGCTTTGTTAGGATAGCTTTCTTCGACTGCAGCCCACTTCCTCCGGTGCAAGAAGTGTTATCCACAGCTGACCAAAGTGTGCGCGCGTGTGCATGTATACACACATGCACACATTACTGTACACTGTTGGTATGATTTCTATACTGCTTTATGTAAACAGTAGACTGCTAAGAGCTGCAAGGTAGCTCGCTTCATCTGCATGACTTAAGCGCATCTTCATAACGTGTGTAAGGTGTGGTATTGTGCGGCAGCTCCCAATGCCCTTGCTTCGCTCTACCAGCCCCATCCCCAAAAATGTAGAGATCATCACAATAGGAGCTTTGAGCCACAGCGTGCAATTGTTGTTGTTGTTTAGTCGTTTAGTCGTGTCCGACTCTTCGTGACCCCATGGACCAGAGCACGCCAGGCACTTCTGTCCTCCACTGCCTCCCGCAGTTTGATCAAACTCATGCTAGTAGCTTCAAGAACACCATCCAACCATCTCATTCTCTGTCGTCCCCTTCTCCTTGTGCCCTCCATCTTTCCCAACATCAGGGTCTTTTCCAGGGAGTCCTCTCTTCTCATGAGGTGGCCAAAGTATTGGAGCCTCAGCTTCACGATCTGTCCTTCCAGTGAGCACTCAGGGCTGATTTCCTTCAGAATGGAGAGGTTTGATCTTCTTGCAGTCCATGGGACTCTCAAGAGTCTCCTCCAGCACCATAATTCAAAAGCATCAATTCTTTGGCGATCAGCCTTCTTTATGGTCCAGCTCTCACTTCCATACATCACTACTGGGAAAACCATGGCTTTTACTATACGGACCTTTGTTGGCAAGGTGATGTCTCTGCTTTTTAAGATGTTGTCTAGGTTTGCCATCGCCTTTCTCCCAAGGAGCAGGCGTCTTTTAATTTCGTGACTGCTGTCACCCCTTCATGGATCACTGCCTTGCCGTGGCGAAGGGGCTTGAAGAACTCAGAGAAGCTATGAACTACGCCGAGCAGGGCACACAAGATGAACAGGTCATAGTGGAGAGTTTTGACCAAACGTGATCCACCTGGAGTAGGAATCGGCAAGCCACTCCAGTATCCCTGCCAAGAAAACTCCATGGACAAAGACAACAGCGTGCAATTGCTTCAGCCTAAATGATTTAAACAGGAGTCCTCGCTGCTCCCCTCTGCTGGACGTTGGATGTAACAGCAGTATAAGTACGGATTTTATTTCGTTGCTTTACCAGGGGTCAGCAAACTTTTTCAGCGGGGGGCCGGTCCACTGTCCCTCAGACCTTGTGGGAGGCAGGACTACATTTTTTTTTGGGGGGGATGAACGAATTCCTGTGCCCCACAAATAACCCAGAGATGCATTTGAAATAAAAGGACACATTCTACTAATGTAAAAACACACTGCTTCTGGCCGGATTGAGGCGGTGATTGGGCCAGATCTGGCCCCCGGGCCTTAGTTTGCTTAGCCATGCTTTATTCAGTCATTACTGTATATAATTTCCTACTTTACATGCACCACAGCATTTGTCAGTGTATATTTGTAATGAAATCCCCCCTCCCATCACATGAACCTGCAGCAATGCTTTCAGGATATTTTGGGACCAGGCCATATATGTCTGCTATCCCTGGAACTGGATTGTGTGGGATATAAGGCTCTATTTATTTATTTAAAATGTAATTAAACATATACAAAAAGAGCCCAACTGGAATACAGTATTGTTATGTACTTATGTTCTCACCCTGGGCCAACGGGGATTCTGTATATAGTTATGCAAATGAAGGATCGAAAGTAACGTTCTGTGATTGGATAGTTTGTATGCAAATGAAGGATCGAAAAGTGACGTTCTGTGATTGGATAGTTTTAGAAAGTTGCAACAGTTACAATTGTTCTGGAGCTCTATATAAGCAGGCTGAATGAGTTCAGTTCTGTTCCAGCTTGCAAATAAAGAGCTGCTTTGGAAGAATCGCTGTGTCATCTGATATGTTCGCCCACAACTTAACAAGTATTATCTTTGCATAATTGTTATTGACCATGACACCTTCAGGCAGCACTTAATCGTATGCTGGTATTCTCTTGTCAGGCTGGGACATTCCTTCACTCCACAAACTTCTACTGCATTGGTAAACACTTCCTCTGCTTGCCTGGAATGTGATGGGAACATAGGAAATGACCTTATTTGGCCCCCTGCCACTGGCTTGGCTTGGTCAGGCAGAGGTCCTCCTCGTCACCTGCTAGTCCGTTCCTTTTTCAGAGACAGCAGACTTGTGGCCCTCCAGAGGCTGGGTGCTTCCAGACAAGCTGCTTATGGAGCATTCACTCTGATCTGTTTGCAGGAAGGTTTGATGGCATTGCATCACAGCAAGTGTAACCCCAGGGCATTTCCCCCATTACTTGCCTTATTGCAAAAAGTCCAGCCCTTTGGGGAAATGGGTTTGTTGCACAATGCCTCCCAATCTGCTATAACTCTGCAAGTTGAATTTGCTGCCATGCGATTGAATTCCAGCTGAAAATTGCCACAGTCTGGAAGTACCCATCATTGGACAACCTCGCCCTCTGCATCGCCTCAGACCACTGGCCAATGCTGGCTTGGAGTTGGAGGCCAGCACAATCTGAAGGTTCCTGGTCCCTGTTTAACCAAAGATGCCTGGGACCGAACCTGGGATCTTTTGCATTTAGAGCATGTGCTCTACAGCAGGGGTCAGCAAACTTACTGCACCTCGGGCCGGTGTCTCCAGCGCCGATTGCGTGGAGGGCGGGGGAGTGCGTGCCAGCATGTGCCCCATGCATGTGCACACTCTATTTCCGGCACACTTCTGGGTCAGAGGAGCACTGCTTGTGCGCATGGGCCTCCTCCGACCCAGATGTGTACTGGAAATAACGCTTGCACATGTGCAAATAATGCTTGCACATGCGCACTAACCATTTCCGGTGCTCCTCCAACCCATAAGTGGGCAGCTGCGGGAGTCACTGTGAGCCAGATAAACGAGTCCCTCGGACCTTGGTATGGGGACCCCTGCTCCACAGGCTGTTCTGTAACTTCCATTCTGACCAGAAAGGGTTTAAAGATGTTTGGGTTATCCAGACGGACCTTTTATGGTTCCCTTTCCTTCATTTTCCAGTGGGAAATTAGTGGCAAGAAGAATTTCATAGCCTGAAACTTTGACGGACTATCTGGATTACAATATGATAATCATGGGAGACATGAATGGTGTAGTCTCCACAAATATGGACAAGGCACAAAGACTGACAATCTCCAATGAAGGGAGACTTCCGAAGACTTTTTTTGAGATGACGGAAAATATGGATCTAATAGACATATGGAGAACAAGGAACCCCCTGGAGAGAGAGGGAACCTTCTTCTCCCAAGCAATGATGACCTGGACCAGAATTGATCAAATTTGGATCACTAGTGGGATGGCTCCAAAGATCAAGAAAACAGAAATCTGCCCAAAAACTTGCTCCGACCATAATGCCTTGAAGATGGAAATGAAAATTACAACAACTGGTCAATTCAGATGGAGGATGAATGACACCCTGTTTCGAGATAAAGAGATCCACATGAAGGCCCAAAAAACTTTAAAGGACTACTTTGAAATAAACCTAAAGGCCGATGTGGAAAAAAGAGTGATCTGGGACGCAAGTAAAGCGGTGATGCGAGGATTTCTGATTCAACAAAACTCAATTAAAAAGAGAAAGCAGAGTGAGAAGAAGGAAAAGATTTTGGAAAAGATAAAAGAAGGAGAGAAAAAACTAAGATCAAAACCGAAGTCTCAGGAGATCTTGAGAGAGATTAAGTTGTATCAAACACAATATATGGAATTGATGAACCAAGAGATTGAATGGAAGATAAAACAAATGAAACAAAAGACATTTGAATCGGCGGATAAATGCGGCAAACTTCTGGCATGGCAATTGAAGAAAAGACAGAAATTAAATACAGTTACAAACCTAGAAGTGGATGGAAAGAACATATCTAAACCTAACGAGATCAGAAACTGCTTTTTGAGTTATTTTAAAAAACTTTACTCTCAAGGACCACAAAATCAAGAGGATATAGACAAATTCCTTAATAAATATGGATTACAAAAGATCTCTCATCAAAGCAAGGTGGATCTAAACCTGAGAATAACAGAACAAGAGATAGAGGGTGCCATTCAAGACATGCAACTGGGCAAATCTCCAGGGCCAGATGGATTGACTTCCAGATATTACAAATCTCTGAAGGAGTGGCTGGTTCATCCGTTAAAGGAAGTCTGTAATGAGATCTTAGAGGGGAAAAGGGCACCAGAATCGTGGAAAGAAGCGTATATTTCACTCATACCAAAGACAGAAACTGAAAAGACTCAACTCAAGAACTACCGCCCAATATCATTACTTAATGTGGATTACAAAATTTTTGCAGACATTTTGGCAAAAAGGTTTAAAAGAGTGTTGATGGAGAAGATTCATAAGGACCAAGCAGGCTTTCTCCCAAAAAGACACCTATCAGACAATGTAAGGAATATAACAGACATTTTGGAATTGCTAGAGGTGAAAATTAATACTAAAGCAGTGCTGATTTTTGTGGATGCGGAGAAAGCCTTTGATAACATTTCTTGGAGTTTTATGAAAAAGAATCTTCACGGGATGGGGGTAGGCCAAGGATTTGAGAATGGTCTGGGTGCGATATACTCTGAACAAAAAGCTAAGTTAATTGTAAATAATGTGGTAACTGGGGAACTCAGGATAGAAAAAGGAACACGACAGGGATGCCCTATTTCCCCACTGCTTTTTATTTCAGTTCTGGAGGTGTTGCTGAATATGATTAGAAATGACCAGCAGGTTAAAGGTGTACAGGTCGGAGATAAACACTATAAGTTAAGGGCATTTGCAGATGACTTAGTATTGACCTTACAAGAGCCTGACACTAGCACGAAAAGGGTGTTGGAGATAATCCAGCAATTCGGCCAGGTAGCTGGATTTAAATTGAACAAACAAAAAACGAAAGTCTTAGAAAAAAACTTAACAGCCATGGAGAAGGAGAAATTTCAAGAAGAGACAGGACTGACATTGGTTAAGAAGGTGAAATATCTAGGGGTTTATTTGACATCAAAAAATCTGAACTTGTATAAGGACAACTATGAAAAATGTTGGTTAGAAATTAAAAAAGATCTAGAAATATGGTCAAATTTGAAATTGTCAATGTTAGGCCGAATTGCAGTGATAAAGATGAATGTATTGCCTAGAATGTTATTTTTGTTCCAAACTTTGCAGATTCTCGACAAGATGGACTGTTTCAAGAGGTGGCAGAAAGATATTTCGAAATTTGTCTGGCAGGGCAAAAAGCCCAGAATTAAATTTAAAATACTGACAGATGCTAAAGAAAGAGGGGGATTTGCCCTGCCGGACTTAAAATTGTACTATGAAGCAGCAGCATTTTGCTGGCTGAAAGAGTGGATGCTCCTCGAGAACACAGACATTTTGGATTTGGAAGGTTTTAATAACGCATTTGGTTGGCATGCATATCTATGGTATGATAAAATTAAGGTGCATAGGACCTTTAAAAACCATATTGTTAGAAAAGCATTGTTCAATGTCTGGATAAGATATAAAGATCTGTTGGAAAACAAAACCCCTAGATGGGTCTCACCCGTGGAGGCTAAGGCAGTGAAGAAACTCAATATGGAGGTCGGATGGCCGAAGTATTGGGAAATCTTGGAACAGGAGGGAGATAAATTGAAATTACAAAGCTATGAGAAAATGAAACCTAAAGTACAAGATTGGCTTCAATATTTCCAAATAATGGAGATCTTTAAACAGGACAGGAAAATTGGCTTCCAGGTGGAAAAATCAAAATTAGAAACTAAACTGTTAGAACCCAATATTAAGAACTTGTCAAGAATGTATAATTTGCTGTTGAAATGGAATACACAAGATGAAACAGTTAAATCGGCTATGATTAAGTGGGCACAGGATATTGGTCATAACATCATGTCTGCTGACTGGGAATGGTTGTGGAACACCGGTATTAAATTTACGGCATGTAATGCCTTAAAGGAAAATATTATGAAAATGGTTTACAGGTGGTACATGACCCCAGTCAAGCTAGCAAAAAATTATCATTTGCCTGATAATAAGTGTTGGAAATGTAAAGAAACTGAAGGTACTTTCTATCACCTTTGGTGGACATGCCCGAAGATTAAGGCTTTCTGGGAAATGATATATAATGAAATGAAAAAGGTACTTAAATGTACTTTTCTTAAAAAACCAGAGGCCTTTCTCTTGGGCATTGTCGGCCAAGTGGTGTCAAAGAAAGACAGAACTTTCTTTATGTATGCTACAACAGCAGCAAGAATACTCATCGCAAAATATTGGAAGACACAAGATCTACCCACCTTGGAAGAATGGCAGATGAAAGTGATGGACTATATGACACTAGCTGAGATGACTGGCAGAATCCGCGATCGGGGAAAGGAGACGGCGGAAGAAGAATGGAAGAAATTTAAGATTTACCTTAAGGACTATTATAAACTTGCTGAATGTTAGAATGTCGAGGTTTGAGTAAGAAAGGGTTACAGCGAAATAACATCAGATGAAGAAAAGAGTAAGAGGACAGAGGACTGACAGATGTATTTAGAGTTGCTAAAAACTTTTTGGTCATTGGGATGCAGAAAGGGGAGGTACGGGGAAGTCGGAGAAACACGGTTTATCAAAAAAGGTTATGAAACTATACGTTTTTGTATGTCTTTTTATATGTTTGTATTGTCCTAAAAAATCTGTAAAACCAATAAAAAATTTTATATAAAAAAAAGAATTTCATAGCCACCCTGATCCCAATTTTGCAGATCTAGTCCTGCCAAGAACCATGGGAAATAATCTGTTTATTGTTGCATCAAATCAGCCAGTAGTCATGCTCCAACAGTGAGTTGGAAATGCACAAGTGCATCCACAGCTCTGCATACATCTGTGTTAAAGGACTGAAGGCCATTACCAAATCCGTAATTCAAGTCTTTCCAATGAGGCCAGGTATGTGGAAGTTGTCTATCTAACCAGAACATCATCAGATCTTTTTCTTGATTGTAAAGACTTGTTGTGTATGTTTTGTTTTCATTAGCAAACTATTATGCTAGTTGGCTCTATTTCTTGGATTCAGCCGCCTCAGATGAATTGGATTTGTCGAATGTAGTGGTGTGTATTTCTTTCTTTTTCTTTTTTTTACATAGCAGAAGTTCCTTTCTTTGTTTAGCTCATTAAACAGTAATGATTGGCTGTACATGATGCCTCAGTGTAGTAACAGATGCTTTCTGAAATATTCAGGACTTTAAAAGGAGCCTTCTGTGCTGTTCTGGTTTGTGTATAAATATTTATTCAGGACAACTTCTGAAAAATGTTCTACCGTCTATGTCTGTAAGTAAAATGCACAGTAAACTTTGTGGAAGATTTATCTTGGACTAAGTAGGACTATGCAGGCCATATTCTCAGGCGAACCAGTTACCTCATTTGAGCCCATGCTTATACGGTGGGCTGAGTGTCAAAGCTGGTTCCCCCACCATTTTTCTTCACACCATCCAAAGGACCTCCCAGCACATGTGTCCAATGTCCAAACTATATTCATAGAAGTGAAGCCAACACCCCACCCCTAACCAAGCCAGCCCTCTATCTGGCATGTGAGAATTCTCCCCATAATACGATGCCAAGAGGAGCAAGACTGATACCATGTTGTGGGAATAAAAAGACAAAGTTCTACATGTACTGGGTGTCCATCAATATGCAGATGATACCCAGCTCTACCTCTCTTTCAAATCAGAACCAGTGAAGGCGGTGAAGGTCCTGTGTGAGTGCCTGGAGGTGGTTGGAGGATGGATGGCGGCTAATGGATTGAGGTTGAATCCTGACAAGACAGAAGTACTGTTCTTGGGGGACAGGGGGCGGGCTGGTGTGGAGGACTCCCTGGTCCTGAATGGGGTAACTGTGCCCCTGAAGGACCAGGTGCGTAGCCTGGGAGTCATTTTGGACTCACAGCTGTCCATGGAGGCGCAGGTTAATTCTGTATCCAGGGCAGCTGTCTACCAACTCCACCTGGTACGCAGGCTGAGACCCTACCTGCCCGTGGACTGTCTCGCCAGAGTGGTGCATGCTCTAGTTATCTCCCGCTTGGACTACTGCAATGCGCTCTACGTGGGGCTACCTTTGAAGGTGACTCGGAAACTACAGCTAATCCAGAATGCGGCAGCTAGACCGGTGACTGGGGGCAGCCGCCGAGACCACATAACACCGGTCTTGAAAGACCTACATTGGCTCCCAGTACGTTTTCGAGCACAATTCAAAGTGCTGGTGTTGACCTTTAAAGCCCTAAACGGCCTCGGCCCAGTATACCTGAAGGAGCGTCTCCACCCCCATCGTTCTGCCCGGACGCTGAGGTCCAGCGCCGAGGGCCTTCTGGCGGTTCCCTCATTGCGAGAAGCAAAGCTACAGGGAACCAGGCAGAGGGCCTTTTCGGTAGTGGCGCCCGCCCTGTGGAACGCCCTCCCACCAGATGTCAAAGCGATAAACAACTACCTGACATTCAGAAGACATCTTAAGGCAGCCCTGTTCAGGGAAGTTTTTAATGTATGATATTTTAGTGTTTTTTTGGTTTCTATGGAAGCCGCCCAGAGTGGCTGGGGAAACCCAGCCAGATGGGCGGGGTACAAATAATAAATTATTATTATTATTATTATTATTATTATTATTATTACTTACTTCACCTGCTCCTTTCTTTACCTCAGGACTGGGGAAACATGTGGCTCTGCAGACATTGTCGGTCTCCCAATTCCCATCAGCCACCAACCCCCCAGGGATGATGGGGTCATAAGTCTGAGCAACATCTTGAGGGCTCCAGGTTCCCCATCCCTAGAGGGAGCCATCCATTAATAGAAGGCTTCCTCAGACTAGGCCCTCCAGATGTTTTTGGCCAACAACTCCCATGATTCCCAGCTAGGAGGACCAGTGGTCAGGGATGATGGGAATTGTAGTCTCAAAACGTCTGGAGGGCTGAGTTTGAGGAAGCCTGATTAATAGGCTGAGGGCTGTATTTTGAATTTAAAATATCCAGCTCTGATTAGGTTAGTCTGCTAGCATGTTGCAAGTGGTCAACAGATTGACACGGAACAGTTACAAGCACACTAGTCCAAAGGTAGGCTACAGTTGGTGGAAGAACAGTGATGGCAGCTGCATAAACAAAGAAGACTTGAGGTGAGATTTAGGACTAGGATGGTTCGGCTAAGCTTGAAAGCCTGTTAGAAGAGCTTGGTGAAGACTCGTACCCAGGTGTAGGTCAGGATAGATGCACTAGTGTGCACCACAATCTTTCAACATGGTTGGGCTGGTATCAGTGAAGGCTTGGATTTAGTTTTCAAAGTGAAACTAAACACACACAAAGTTCAAAAACTGCTCAATAAAAGGAACGTTCATTATAAAAGGAAATATAGAAGCTTCATTCAGCAGTAAAATATTTAACTCCAGTGAAGAAAATGTGATTTTTGAGGGAGTTTTTTAAATATAAACCTTCATTAATAATCCGAGATTAGGCAGATATGTGATGCAGAGGCACTTGAAAACACTGGGGGAAAATACTAATACATGTAAGTACACTTTCAACAGGATTACCTAGGTATTTTTCTGACACCCATAGAAACAAACTCACCTCTGGCTCATAGAAGTGAATTGGGGATATGCTTTTGAGAGATTTGTTAAACTCAAGATGGAAATGATCTCTTGATTTAACAGTAGGAAGGTTGCCACTAATCCGTAAATCCCAAGGAATAATAATTTGATTGATGCCGCAACCCCAGAGTCGGTCACAACTGGACCTAATGGTAAAGGGACCCTTTAGGCAGGAAACATATCACTACAAATGTTAAAAAACCATAATTTGTAAACTGATGGTTTACTAATAATCCAGAATGATAGGCTGATGTTTCATCAATGGGAGTTAATGACAGATGTTCTCCTGGTAGCCAGGAACCCAACTTTAGCTTTTGGAATATGATATTTCATCAGAGTTTGAGGATTTGAAGGCCCTTCTTCAGTTTGAATGCAGAGAAAACCTAGATTGTACGAGCTAGCAGAAACATCATTGGGATCCAGTTGTTCTCTGTAGGATCCTGATGCAGAATTAGCACTGCTGCTAATTAGCCCAGGAATCTATTTGTCCCTACCAATGTAGCAGTCACTAGCCATGGAACAGCTTGACCTTTCTCTAACCATCAAGCCAATTCAGCCTCTTCTCCTCCCTTGGCATAGGATATTATATGGTTCATTCCACAGCTTACATCCATCATTGAAGAATGTACAATTGCATAAGCAACTAATTTTGTACAATTATATTTCCAAGAATTGTTTGACTCTGACATACCTGAATTGTCGTCTTCTTCTTCTTCTTCTTCTTCTCTTCTTCTTCTAGATAAAGTGATGCCTTCTCAAGTAAGAGACTCCCCTGAATATTTTGTCAGAAACAACATTCAAAATGATTCTGCTTGGCATACTTTAATGGCGTATTTCAAGTTAAAGGGTGCTTTAAATGTCTTAAAATGGTATTAAAGCCTCTTTAACTTTTCTGCTTCGCTGGTTTATCTTGGACTTCACTGGTGGAAAAATCATCACTAGCATTTTGCTTCCTTTCCAACCCTTTATTATGCAAATAGAATTAAGTTATCTTTGCTATCAGAGTCCAGCCACAAAGTTCTGTTTCCAATTTGATTTCAGTTACATGGTTTGACTGTGACTCTCAAAAGTTAGAGGACCAAGGAGGATGTCTGAAAATAAGCTGAAGATTCAAATTCAATCTCCCAGGCAAGCAAATTCAAATTTTCACAGCTTCTACCTAGGCTCTTTTCGGTATGGGTGAGCTGATGTCTTTTAAAATGGGCCGACTGTCTAAATGCCTTTCTGTAACGAGTACAGCCAAAGGGCTTCTATCCTGTGTGTGATAATGTCTTTGAAGCTTGGAAGAAGGAGGAAAGGTTTTTCCACATCTGTCACATTGGCATACTTTATGTCTATTATGTATATTTTTACTGAATGCTAAAAGAGTGCATTGAAGTGCTTCTGGTTATCAAAGAAACTATCATCTCATGAGCCATAAAGTGAGTCATCTTTATAATGCATAGAATCATCCATGGTGGACTTTCACAGCATACCTTTCTGATTAATTTTTAAATAATGGCTTTCTTGAGGGTCTTGCTAGGATAATGCCAGAGCAAACATTTTTTCCTTTGGATTGTTCTTCCAAATGTCCAAGCTTCCTGGGTCTAGAACTCTGCTTGATGGAGCCAAACTGTGACTTCTAAAGTGCTGCATTTTCCCATTTTTTTCATGTATGAAAAGGGAAACTCAGAGACATTTTCTCCACATGTTTGAGTTTCCTCAAAGTCTGGTTTTTTTTTTTTTATGTGGGCTTCACAGTGGTAAAGCAACTCACCTGCTGTTAATACTTGTGAGTTCTTATACTTCCTTCACATTTGTGCAAACTGCACATCTGTCCTCTTTCAGAACATTGTTCGCACCCAGAGCACTGCTACAACATAAATGCAGTGATGACGACCCAGTTGATCTCCCTAATGGATGTCATATGGAGTAACAGTTTCAATACATTTCTGTGCACTTTCCAATGCTGTCTGTAGCATTTGGCTCCTAAGACTCTCTCTCCACTGCAGTAATGTTCGGAGCATAAAACTGTTTGTGCTCCAGAAGTTTGTTCTGGGGTTTAAAACCCTGATGTCAAAGAGAACATTCAGAAGTATTCTCTTCATTGGGTTTCACCTCTTGATATTTTCTGGTGTGTCAACTGGCAAAAAGATTTAACACATACTTAAATGACTTTTGGGCAGTGTGGATGTGCAATAGTGTGGATGTCTATTCAGCTTAGATGGCGCACGAAATATATCGCCGAGAGTCTCACACATATGCATGCTCATCCCCCTTCTGGCATCATGCAGATAATCAGATCTGGTGTGCAGATGCTGCACACCCTTCACTTTCTCTGTAAAATGTTTTGGGCAAAGAGAACATCCCATGACCCAAGTCTCTTTTGTCTCTTTTGCTTGGCACTCTTTGATCTTTCAGCTAGCTCAGCCTCACCCTAGATGTTCTCACTGTGAAGCTGTTGATGTCTTTGGAGTGCAATTAAATGTTTGAAGTTTTTGTGACAAATGTTACACTTGAAAGGGGCCTTATGGGTGAGCCAATGTCTCTCCAGATGGACAAACTGCCTGTAAGTTTTGCAACTAGCATGACATTCCTATGGCTTCGGGCCAGTCTCTATAAGATAACACCTAGATCGTTTGGATAACGTTTCAAACTGTTTGTAGCAGATGTCACATATATATATGGCCTTCCCCCAGATATTTGGCTGGTTTTTACACCCTGGTGAAATTTTAGCATTTTGTACATCAAGCTATATGATTCATATTTTGTCAATATCTTTGGCAAAAATAAAGCTTTTCAGCTGGAACCACCAACACTCCACTGGGTCTTTCTAAACAGTGCAAAGAAAATGTTTTAAATATATGCTTTGTTTTCTTTAAAATTGTGACATGTTAGTCTGCCACAGGGGTGGAAAGACAGAAAAAACAATGCCTTTTTTCTGCCCCCTCTCCCTGATATTTGCTGTAACATGAGCAGAAATAAGACAGCTTATGGCAGGACCCATGAATAAAATGACCTGTGGTTTTGTGAGATACTATCCCGCGATGGGACGCGGGTGGCACTGTGGGTAAAACCTCAGTGTCTAGGACTTGCTGATCGTGTGGACGGCGGGGTGAGCTCCCGTCATTCGGTCCCAGCTCCTGCCCACCTAGCAGTTCGAAAGCACTCTTAAGTGCAAGTAGATAAATAGGGACCGCTTTATAGCAGGAAGGTAAACGGCGTTTCCGTGTGCTGCGCTGGTGCTGGCTCGCGAAGTGTCTTCGGACGGCGCCGGCTCACGGCCTCTAGAGCAAAATGAGCACACAACCCTAGAGTCGGACACGACTGGCCCATACGGGCAGGGGTACCTTTACCTTTACATTTATCCCGTGACGGGGTGCGCTCCCGTTGCTCGGTCCCAGCTCCTGCCAACCTAGCAGTTCGAAAGCACAAAGTCCAAGTAGATAAATAGGTTCCGCTCTGGCGGGAAGGTAAAAGGTGTTTCCGTGTGCTGCTCTGGTTCGCCAGAAGTGGCTTAGTCCTGCTGGCCACATGACTTGGAAGCTGTACGCCGGCTCCCTCGGCCAATAAAGCGAGATGAGTGCCGCAATCCCAGAGTCGTCCGCGACTGAACCTAATGGTCAGGGGCCCCTTTACCTTTTTACCAGTGTTATGGGTGCTTTGAATTATAACAATGTTAACTGATGTTCCGTATGACTTTTTCCTTTATAGTATAATGCATTTATATTTGTATTTTTAAATGTAAGTCGCTGGGAGACCTTCTTAAGCAACAAGCTACTAACAAGCCCAATAAATAACAACAACAACAACAACAACAACAATTGTTTCATGTACCTTTGCAGATGCACCAAATATGTGGTTTTTTTAACCTGCTGGCCCCCAAACTGGAAAAGGCAACAAATTGTTCCTTCAGCTCTCTTCCCGTTGTGAAACCCACATATCCAAGTGCCCATTTCTAGATGTGTATGCAGCAGTGCGCATGCAGAAAAGCAAGGAAACACATAAAGCTTCTACACTCCACTCCTAGAAAGAGAAGGAAGCACCAGTCGCATGCTTACTGGAATAGTCTTTCCTTCTTCACCAAAGGCCCCAGGCCCTACGGGAAGCAGAACATGGTCTCTTCCAGGGCGCTGCTTCATTGTGCGCTTGTGCAGTACAAACCTGCCCATGCACCTCAGCACTTCTTACTGCAAGGCTCAGTCTTGTGGAGCTTGGTGCGTGTTTCGTCAGAGAGAAAGTCCTCCCTTTCCTGTTTCAGTGCGGCTTGCTCCCAAGGCAGACGGTGTTGGTAGCACTTGTCTACCATATCGGCTTTCAAAGGCAGCTTCATGCAAGTGTTCTTGGACTCCTATCAGCCTGTGGACAATGTTCAGGGATTGTGGAAGTTGTACTCCAGGAACATCTAATCCAGAACTACAAGTAATCCAGAATGTGGCAGCTAGACTGGTGACTGGGAGTGGCCGCTGAGGACATATAACACCAGTCCTGAAAGACCTACATTGGCTCCCACTACATTTCTGAGCACAATTCAAAGTGTTGGTGCTGACCTTTAAAGCCCTAAATGACAAAGTATACCTGAAGGAGCATCTCCACCCCCGTCGCTCAGATGAGGTCCAGCTCCGAGGGCCTTCTGGCAGTTCCCACACTGCAAGAAGTGAAGCTACAGGGAACCAGGCCTTCTCGGTAGTGCCTTCTCGGTAGTGGCGCCCGCCCTGTGGAATGCCCTCTCATCAGATGTCAAGGAAATAAACAACTATCTGACTTTTAGAAGACATCTGAAGGCAACCCTGTTTAGGCAAGTTTTTAATGTTTGATGTTTATTGTGCTTTTAATATTCTGTTGGGAGCCGCCCAGAGTGGCTGGGAAAACCCAGCCAGATGGGCAGGGTAATAATAATAATAATAATAATAATAATAATAATAATAATAATAATAAAAATCTGGCAACCAATCTTGGGTTTCAGATAGTACATGGGTAGATGAATCTAAAGAGCCCAGGACACAAATTTTCACAGCCCTGTAGCCGCTATGGTAGCTCGTTTACCAGAAGTAATGAATTTAGCGTTAACTCTGGAAGCATATATTCAGTTCTGACCAAACTAAGCCTCCCACCCCGCTGGTTGGGACAGTGAAATAATTTGCAGTGCCTGAAAACTTATGATTGAAGTGTCTTTTAAAGAAATAAATAAGAGGAGCACTTTTTTTGGGGGGGGGAATCCAATCTTAAGATGTGTGACAGCGCAACACAAGTGCACTTTTGATGCCTTTTTGAAATTGCTGTGAAAGATAGAATAGATATGCTCTAACAAGTGGATTATGAAACCCTATTAGCTCTTTCAACTGTTATTTATTACACTGTGGCTTGAACTTAAATCTCTTACTTAAACAGCAGATTCCTTGCTGATCCAGTGAAGATTCTCCTACAGAAGGACTGCAGCAGGGTCTGACCCATAGCGTATATCTCACCTGTGCAGCATCACTTACCCTTTATTGATGCCAACCATCTGCAAGAGGAAGTATTAAGAGGAGTAGCATCTTGTCCGGCAGCAAAGGATTAATCAATCAGAAGCAACGCATAGTTTGATTCCCATGAAATCAGGTTATCCATTTGAGAGCTTGCTCAAATACCTTGCAACAAAGAAATAGCTGAAAATACAGCAACTGTACTCCCAGTTATTCTCTGCCCTTTGTTAAGAGGGCACAGGTGTGCTGTTTGCAGCTAGTGTGTGAAAATTCACAGTAAGAAAGGGAACAGGAAATCCTGCAGGCATAATTTACAGGCCTAAGCATATGATAATCATCTTCAACAAAATTCAGAAGTCACATCTCCCGAGGACTGTCCTTAGCAGGTGTTCGGAAAGCATAGAATTTATTGCCTCTGCGTATCCACCATTCTTTAGTTTGACAGTGCTGGAAATCAAGTCAGATCCTCTTGTTTGCAGATATCCTAAATAACGGCTAGTGCAAGGTAGCAGAACATACATCAAGCGACAACACTGCCATCCCAAATTTATTTGCAGAAGAATTTAAATTAGCAAGAAACACAGCCAAAAAAATATTTATGAGCACTAAATATAGGGAGTGTTTTTTGTTTGGCTTTTTCTTTTTTCTTTTTTCTTTTTTACTTATTCCGCTGCCAGAAGCACAGGGATTTAGAGGGAGGAAAATCAATGAGAGCTAGAATCCCTATCCAAATAGTGAACTGATGAATTACCATGCAGCTTACCATGGGAAAATTTAAGCACTCTGATCAAATGATATAAGCCTGTGATGGAGAGTTTGATGGGAGCAGTGGAGTGGCACAGTGAACCTAAATAGTTTTGGCCATGCTACAAGATGCAGTGATTTATTTCACGCAGTATGGAGGCAGCTAGATCAAAAGATGGTGATCATGCCAACTTCTTGCACAAACCACACCTATGCATTGTGGTGACATCTTTCAATAAGGTTTAGGGGATGAATTCAAGCCCCTGTGACCGGGGTAGGCAACCTAAGGCCCATGGGCCACAAGTGAGCCACAGGGGTTGTTTAACCGGCCCCCAAAACTGAGCCACCCGCTCGGTGAGTCCCCACCCGCTGTACTAAACCGGTGCGGTGCGGTGTGGGGACTCGCTTCCGCAGTGCCGGAAATCGCGTCTGTGCATGCTCAGATGTCGGAAACTGCATCTACGCAGACACTGGAAATTGTGTCTGTGCAGACGGAGACACCGAAAATTGCGGCCGTGCATGCTCACGCATGTGCACGATCTGACCCATGGAGGGATCTCCAGTGGAGTGAATCGGCCCAGGTGAGGTAAACCTTGCTGACCCCTGCCCTATGAGATAACAGATGTCAGTAGGAGAACGTATGGAGCAAATATAGCAAATATGAGACTATAAAAAGAGTTGTTGGGTAAATACAAATACTGTTCAGGAAGATGCTTAAGTATTGTTGTTAGCCGCCCTGAGCCCGGCTTCGGCTGGGGAGGGCGGGATATAAATAAAAATTATTATTATTATTATTATTATTATTATTATTATTATTATTATTATTCTGCCAGTTGGTTGCTAGCAACGCCAGGTTGACACCTCTACACTATTATATATTGATGATGCTGACTCAGTTCACATGTCACACAAAGCCAAATCATGGCTTAGCATGAGCGTGCAGGCTCCCAGAGAGGAGATCATGCCTTCTTTACTCATCCCTTGTCTTGGTTGTGTTGTGCTGTGCCAAACTAGGCTTAGTTTTAATTGATAATTTATGGTTTTATTTTGGTCATTAGTTGCCCTGAGCACTCTGAAGGAAAGGTGAGAAATAAACGTTTGAAATAAACAGTGACAGAGTCAATAATTTATTCACTTCATAAGTTAAAATTCCACAAAGGGATCATAGAGTCATAGAATTGTAGAGTTGGAAGGGACCCGAGGGTCATCTAGTCCAAACCCCTGCAATGCAGGAATCACAACTGCTTGAGATGAGATCTGGCACCAGGTTGGGCAGGTGGGCATTTGTTTCTGGGGGAACAGATTTAGCCCACAGGTTCCCCACACCTTGGTTACATGGGTTTTTTTGTGTGCATTTTTTTTTTACTTCTATTTTTTTTATTAAAGATTTTCTTGTTTTACAGAAGTATGTGTAACATCTCTCGTATTTTTTCCATGTAACATTTTTACAAATCAGTTTCATTTGTTGAGACATTGGGGGGGGGAGATGGGGGGGCTCGGGTGGCGATGTTTCTATTTTGCTTAATGTATATAGGGTTTGGTGTCAGCGTTGCTCGTGCTGTTCATTTGTGTTCCTTTGGTGGTGAGAGAGTTTGGGGTTGGCCTTGGGTGTGGTTGTTTGTTTGTGATTGGCTGTGGTGATCTTTGTTTTCGTGTGTGAGTGGGGTGGGTGGGTGTTTTGGATCAGATTAGCCATATTGATTTGTATGCTGTTGGTGGATTATTGTCATTGTCTTGTTGGGCTGTGTACGCGATAAAGGGGAGCCATACCAGGGTAAAGGCGTCTTCTTCTGTTTGTCCCCGTGTCAGTTTCAGTTTATTGGTTAATTTTTCTAGTAGGGCTGTTTCCCATACTATTTGGTACCGTTGGTCCATGCTTACTCCTGACAGGTCTCTCCAGTGTCTGGTTATGGTGTTTCTGGCTGCTGAAAGTAGGTGGGTTATGAGTTCTTTGTGGTGTAAATGGGCATTGTTGTCTTGGAAGGTGTTTACGCGGTTGTACTGAGACAGAGGAGACCAAGGTTCAAATCCCCACTCAGTCATGGCCCACTCACTAGGATCAAATGGAGGTTAGGAATGCCAGGAGCACTGCTTTGAGATCCTTGGAGGAAAGGCAGGATATCAATGCAGTAAATACTGCCTGAAAGAGGAGCACATTGCCTGTGATGGATAGGAGCACTGGGTAGCCTGTTTAGTCTGTTGCATTTGGCTCTAATGGAAGTCTATTTCCAGAAGGAGGTCTATAGTACCTGATGCATTTTAATGTGTGGCATCTGTCACAGACAGTTCAACTAACAGTCCACAATCAACAATTTAGTTGCCATGTCTGTTCCGTTCTTGAAGGAAAAAGCAGAAGCCGTATCCGTTAATCGCTAGAATCCCTGAAGGGTTCCTGCTTTGAAATTAGTTGCAGGCACTATCAATTATATCTGTTTAAATGGACACATTTAATTACTACAGAAGAGAAATTGATTTTTAAATTACCACTGATGGTACTGTGGGTATCTCAGTGTTCCCAGGTACATCCAGGCTTTCAAGTGTAATGAGTGTATTAATTAATCTCCCATTGGCAGTAAATGTGATAAGTTTCTCTAGCGCTCTTCTCCTGCATCCATTGTTTTCTGCTTAAAACAAATAGAGAGTACTATGTGGCCCTAGAATCATTGAGCTGGAAGGGATCCAGTGGTAGCCCTTTGCCCCAAGAGAGGATATCTTATATTCCTGCCTGGTGCCTGGCCACAGTTTTTGCTTGTTGAAGAAGTCTCTGCTCGGATTCTGCCTGATGAACAGTTCTGTGTTACTCAGCACAGAACAACACACCCCTATTTCAGCAGTCATTTGCCTAGCATAACACATCAGCATCACATATTGCTTATTTTTTTTGGGGGGGAGTATAACAACAACTAAGTACAGTGGTACCTCGGGTTACAAACACCTCAAGTTACAGACACTTCAGGTTACAACTCCGCTAAACCGGAAGTAGTACCTCAGGTTAAGAACTTTACCTCAGGATGAGAACAGAAATCATGTGGTGGCAGCGGGAGGCCCCATTAGCTAAAGTGGTACCTCAGGTTAAGAACGGTTTCAGGTTAAGAAAGGACCTCCGGAACGAATACCGGGATGGCCAAATGGATGCCCATGGGAAGCTCACACAAGGCTCTGAGTGCAACGGCATTCTGTACAATGGCACTCTCCCCTCCTGTGGTTCCCAGCAACTGGTATTTCGATGCCTACTACTTCCAACCATGGAGGCCAATCATAGCTATCATGGTGAGCAGCCGCTGATAGGCTTATCCTCCATGAATTTGACTAATCCTTTTTTGAAGCCACTTGTTATCACTGCCTTCTAAAGTACCTCCTAGTCATAGGCATCTAGGGTGGGACAGTTGAATGGATTGATTGTATTATGCTGGATCAGGGATGCAAATGGCGCTGTGGTCTGAACTACTGAGCCTCTTGGGCTTGTCGATCAGAAGGTCAGCGGTTTGAATCCCCGTGACGGAGTGAGCTCCCGTTGCTCGGTCCAGCTCCTGCCAACCTAGTAGTTCGAAAGCACCCCAGTGCAAGCAGATAAATAAGTACCACTGTGGGGGGAAGGTAAACAGTGCTTCTGTGCGCTCTGGTGTTCCGTTGCACCAGAATTGGTTGAGTCATGCTGGCCACATGACCCAGAAAGCTGTCTGTGGACAAACGCCGGCTTCCTCGGCCTGAAAGTGAGATGAGCTCCACAACTGCATAGTCAGGTGTTCTTTGCCTTACCTTTTACCGTATTGTGCTGGATAATTTTAATTATATGTTGTATTTTGTTGGTCTGGTTTTTTTTTAATTGTTGCAACACTTCATGAGATAATTCCTGATGAAGGGCAGGATAGGAATCCAGTCAATCATAAAAATTATTGTATGTATGATTTATGTAAGTGTGCACTGATCGTTATCACTATGTTAACTGGGCTCATGGCCCCAAAATTAGTTTGGCAGAAAAATGCAAAGCATATAAGCAGCTGAAGAACATTCCATATAAAATATTCCTGGGGCAACATTTGACACTAGAGAATCAAATAAGCTATTTTTACCTTTCTTTCCTCATAATACTTTTTAGCTCTAGCAATTTAATTAGTCCATGCCATCAGTTTCAGTCCTACTTCATAATGAGACCAATTTGTCAGTGTTTAATACATAAGGGACTGTTTTTTATGATCTATACCCAATAACCACAATACCTGAGTTGACTTGCCAGGAGGGGTTTCATCATTCTGTTAACTGAAGTGTATCATTTGCATGAAATCTGCATAAGTCTATGTTTTCATTTGCTTTGCTTCAGTAATTTAATCATTTCCCATGGTTGTTCAAGTAGTATGTAAAAAGGAGAAACTCTTCTATTCAAGAGGGCTCTGGATCTGCAACTACTACCGGCTATGAAGGGGTCCTGGGTGCTGTGCCGCTGTGAAATTTGGGGTGTTTTGTGATGTCACACAACTGTGTGTGCTTGGGCTGCCTCACTAAATTTCAATGGAAGGATTTGATATGTGCAGATAACTTGAACCTAAAAAATAAAAGCTGCCTTCTTGGATTGGTCCAAAGTTTATTTAGCCTAGCATTCTGTTTCCGACAGTGCTCAGGTCAGGCAAGCATCTGGGAAATTCAGCAGTGATCTGACCCTCTCCTAGGAGAAGAGGGGAGGAGGGAGGAAAAAGGGGAGCAGATAAAGAGTGAAAGAAGGGCTGTCCTGCCCCATACTGGATGTGACCCTACCTATGGCTGGCATCCAACCCTTGACAGGTCCCTGACCCCAAATTTACGGGGCGAGAAGAAAGAGCCTCATACCGACACAGTTGAGGTTTTATAGGCAACAGCAAAATATATGTGGTCCTTCGTGGTAGCAAATTATAAGAGCAAAGGGGTGGATTTTACTTTGTTACCTCCCCCCACCTTAAAAAAAATAATATTTTTGATTCTTAATTAGGACAACTTTCAAAGTTTGGTAAGTGGCCATCAAATTTTATAAGAGAAATTTAGCTTCATGTTTAGATAAGCATGTAGAAAGTGACACAACATTGAAGGAAATTTTAATAATTTTATGCAGCTTGGCAAACAATATAAAACCTGCTAATCACAGGGAAAAAAAGATTTTATTTTCACGACATTCCTAACCACTCATGGAGTACTTACCAAATGTGTCAGACAGACTGAAGCAATCCACTTAATGACTTAATGGAGGAGTTACATTGTTACAAAATTCAATTACTCCGTTCATACCTAAAGTGCTAAGGTTACGCCGGCATTTCCATTACAAGCTCCTACTGAAAGAGGTTTATGTCACTCGTGTAAAACTCAGTCTTGGTATTGAAGGTCACTGTCTAAGGAAGTATTTTTTTTTAGTGAGATGCTGTACTTAAATTACCATACACCGTCCCATTCCACTTGTGTGATTGTATTTGATATGAGAGCACTCAAAATCTATCAAATATTGAAGAAACCCCATCTTTGCACAGATGCAGGTTCGTCCTGCAGATGCTCAGCCCAGTGGCGTAGCGTGGGTTGTCAGCACCCGGGGCAAGGCAAGTAATTTGCGCCCCCTAACCCGTGGATTTGCGCCCCCTAACCCTAACCCCCAGATGTTGCGCCCGGTGCGGCCGGCCTCCCCTGCACCCCCCACGCTACGCCACTGGCTCAGCCAGTGTGGTGTAGTGGTTAAGAGCAGTAGTCTCGTAATCTGGGGAACTGGGTTCGCGTCTCCGCTCCTCCGCATGCAGCTGCTGGGTGACCTTGGGCCAGTCACACTTCTCTGAAGTCTCTCAGCCCCACTCACCACACAGAGTGTTTGTTGTGGGGGAGGAAGGGAAAGGAGAATGTTAGCCGCTCCTTAAAGGGAGTGAAAGGCGGGATATCAAATCCAAACTCTTCTTCTTCTTCTCTTCTTCTTCAGGTATATCAGTCTGACAGAACACTTACGCATGTGCTTGGCTGCATGGCTGTTCATATTTCACTTCAGGTTAGGTGCTGCTGTTGAGGAAGGTCCTGTTTGAGGTCAGCAATGAAAATCTGATGTATAGGCTAAAACAGGGTTTCTTATCCAAAGAATACATGGGAGGGAAATCATTGACTTCACTGGAGCACACGGCACTGATATCCCTTTGTTTCTCTGATGTCCCTCTTGCTGGGCATGCCAAGACATGGAGAGGCCTGCTCAACAGGCCCATTTCTCTAGTAGTGGTTATATCGCTCAATCTAGTGTTGCTTGTGCAAAGGGTTCTTGCATGAACAGAATGCCCTTTTGTACTGCTCATACAAACCATTAGCATATAAAAATATTTTAGTGAGCTTTGTGACATAGGCCATTTTACTTGTCTCTTTTGCGGCATTCATCAGTCTCTCTGAGCTTTCTATCAGCAGTTACATAAACTGAGTATCTGTATCGTTTACGGTACCTAATTTTTAAATGGCATGGTCTTGTCTTTTCTGTTAGAAATATCCTACAAAGCTGCCAACTTGGCTAGACACCGTCTGCATTACCATAAAGCTTCTTATGTTTGAGTATATATATTTGTATATCAGAGGAAGGCTGTCTGAAACAATGGCTGCATGGGAGATTCCCATGACAGATTTGCACTGGGAATGTGACTGTAATCATAAAAGACGCTTTGTCTTCACTATAACATCTCCCCACTCCTCCATATTCAGATCAGCTTTTCCAAAGCAAGATTCATTCAAAGGAAAGACCATTGGAGTGTTGGTCCCTGTGACAAGATGCTGTCTTTGTGAAAAATCTGCTTCTGTACTGAAATAATGCCTCCAGCTTAGTTAAGACCAAAGGCAGGTAGGTAGCTTGGGGAGAAAGAGGGATGTGTTGCTCTCACCAAAATCTGGATTTCTGCAACCCTCTTTGAAGTGATGCTCAGCTGAGTGGTACTGAAATTTTCAGGGAAACCAGTGGGGAGCATAATTATACCACCAACCTGGATTCCTGCTGGCTTTCCCATACTCAAAGACTCGCTATGAAACAGAACATGTTTTCCAGCTGAGCATCAGCTTCAACAAGGCAGGTGTGGAATCTAATTCCTCCCCCCACCCCTTCTAGCTAATTCTTGGCTTTGGGAGACAGGTAGGGAGCCCGGTTCTGCTCTGCACACCTTCCTGAAATTGACAATCAGCTCAGAGGTATGCAGCTTACCTAACTGACCTAGGCCTCAAGGATGGAGGATAGGAAAAACCAGTTGTGCTTTATCTCATCCAAAGAACAGTTTCTGGATACTGCTGGGAAATATAGAAACTGCATCAATAGGAATATAGATACTAAAATACATTTTTTTTAATGCAAGTAAAATTGATCCCCTTAAACTTTACAACAGAGTGACAAAGATTGTGTTAATACTTACTTATCTGAAATGTTTTCGCACTGCCTTTTCTCATAAGATAGCTTGGACGCTTGCATTTAAAAACACACGCACAGAGGGAGTTTTCTTCAATGTCATCAAAATCCAGCAACAAAAGCCAAATAGTGTTAAAATAAACTATCCACACCAGTAGCAAAAAATTAGGTATGTCCAGCTCCAGCAATGCCCAATCCATGTTGCACCTGGGACCCAAAAGCTTTGCTGACCCCTGATCTAAGTGAGTAGAAAGTTTCATATGCGAGAAGACAGTCCCTGAGGTGTCTACACAAAGTTGCAGAAATATTCAAGAATGCAGAGTGGAGGCAATCGGGCTAGGTGTTGCCCCTGTTGTCCTCACCCTCCAAATAATGGAGGGCAAAAGAGATGAAGCAGGAGGCTCCTGTAATCACTGTGAAGGGTCATCAACTGTGTGTGGAGCTTCCACATTTAGAAGGTCACTGAATTAGTTCAAGCGTCTCTGAATTAGTTCAAGCGTCATCTGTCCTCCCAGTTGAACGACGTGGCCCAGGGATAGAGGGGAAAATAGTGGAAGTGAACAGCTGGCTTCGCAAATGGTGTAAACAGGAACGGTTTGGATTCTTAGATCACGGACTGCAAGTGATGGGCTGCACCTCACAACGGTTGGGAGAAATGTTTTTGCCAAAAATCTCAGAAACCTCATCAGGAGGGCTTTAAACTGACTAATGTGGGGGAGGGAGACAGTGCTCCTGAAGGTAGGAGTCTATCAATTAATGAAGATGATCATCCAAATGTCATAGACCAAATGGAGCAAACAGCACGCGGACCTAGTGGTGGGAGGAAAAAATCCTTAAATAAGAGACACGGGGGAATGATTAATGGACTTCAATGTCTCTACACTAATGCGCAAAGCATGGGAAATAAACAAGATGAGCTTGAGCTCTTGGTACAGCAAACTAAATATGACATAATAGGCATCACTGAAACCTGGTGGGATAAGTCCCACGATTGGAATGTAATAATGGGGGGATACAATCTATTTCAGAGAAACAGACCAGACAAGAAAGGAGGAGGAGTGGCGTTATATGTCAGGGATGTGTATACCTGTGAAGAGATCCAAGATTTAGAACCTCAAAGCCAAAGTGAGAGCATTTGGGTCAAAATTAAGGGAGAGAAGAATAACAGAGACCTCATTGTGGGAGTTTACTATAGATCCCCAAGCCAAACGGAGGACATAGATGATGCCTTCCTGGAACAGTTGGCCAAGCATGCAAAAGGAAGGGAGATAGTAGTAATGGGGGACTTCAATTACCCGGATATTTGTTGGACGTCAAACTCAGCCAAGAGCATAAGGTCAAACAGATTCCTCACTGGCCTTGCAGACAACTTCATTGTCCAGAAAGTGGGAGAAGCAACAAGAGGAACAGCCATTTTAGATCTGGTCCTAACCAATGTTGATGACCTGGTTAGTGGGGTAGAAGTGGAAGGATCATTAGGCGCGAGTGATCATGCTCTTCTGAAGTTTACTATACAGCGGAAAGGAGCAGCCAAGCATACTAGGACTCAATTTCTTGACTTTAAGAAAGCCGACTTCATAAAACTTAGGGAAGTGCTGGGTGAGATCCCATGGACAACAATACTAAAAGGAAAGGGAGTTCATGATGGCTGGGAGTTTGTTAAGAGGGAGATACTAAAAGCACAACGTCAGGCAATACCAATGAGACGGAAACATGGAAGGTGCCTAAAGAAGCCAGGGTGGCTATCTAAAGAACTTTTAACTGAGTTAAGATTAAAAAAGGATGTGTACAAAAAATGGAAAAGGGGGGAAACCACCAAAGAGGAATTCAAACAAATAGCCAGCACGTGTAGACACAAAGTCAGAAAAGCTAAAGCACAGAATGAACTCAGGCTTGCTAGAGAGGTTAAAAGCAACAAAAAAGGCTTTTATGGGTATGTTCGTAGCAAAAGGAAGAACAAAGAAACAATGGGGTCACTCAGAGGAGAAGATGGTGAAATGCAAACAGGGGACACAGAAAGGGCTGAACTACTCAATGCCTTCTTTGTCTCAGTCTTCTCCGATAAAGAAAACAATGCCCGACCTGAAGAATTTGGAGCAAATGATTCAGCAAAGGAAACACAGCCCAGAATAACTAAGGAGATAGTACAAGAATATTTGGCTAGTTTAGATGTATTCAAGTCTCCAGGGCCAGATGAACTGCATCCAAGAGTATTAAAAGAACTGGCAGATGTGATCTCAGAACCACTGGCAGTCATCTTTGAGAATTCCTGGAGAACAGGCGAAGTCCCGGCTGACTGGAGGAGGGCAAATGTTGTCCCTATTTTCAAAAAGGGGAAAAGAGAGGACCCAAATAATTACCGCCCAGTCAGTCTGACATCAATAGCAGGGAAGATTCTGGAGCAGATCATTAAGCAAACAGTCTGTGAGCACCTAGAAAGGAATGCTGTGATCACTAATAGTCAGCATGGATTTCTGAAAAATAAGTCATGTCAGACTAACCTGATCTCGTTTTTTGACAGAATTACAAGCCTGGTAGATGAAGGGAACGCAGTGGATGTAGCCTACCTTGATTTCAGCAAGGCATTTGACAAGGTGCCCCATGATATTCTTGTAAAGAAGCTGGTAAAATGCGGTCTTGACTATGCTACCACTCAGTGGATTTGTAACTGGCTGACTGACAGAACCCAAAGGGTGCTCATCAATGGTTCCTCTTCATCCTGGAGAAGAGTGACTAGTGGGGTGCCACAGGGTTCTGTCTTGGGCCCGGTCTTATTCAACATCTTTATCAATGACTTGGATGATGGACTCAAGGGCATCCTGATCAAATTTGCAGATGACACCAAACTGGGAGGGGTGGCTAACACCCCAGAGGACAGGATCACACTTCAAAACGACCTTGACAGATTAGAGAACTGGGCAAAAATAAACAAGATGAATTTTAACAGGGAGAAATGTAAAGTATTGCACTTGGGCAAAAAAAATGAGAGGCACAAATACAAGATGGGTGACACCTGGCTTGAGAGCAGTACATGTGAAAAGGATCTAGGAGTCTTGGTTGACCACAAACTTGACATGAGCCAACAGTGTGACGCGGCAGCTAAAAAAGCCAATGCAATTCTGGGCTGCATCAATAGGAGTATAGCATCTAGATCAAGGGAAGTAATAGTGCCACTGTATTCTGCTCTGGTCAGACCACACCTGGAGTACTGTGTCCAGTTCTGGGCACCACAATTCAAGAAGGACACTGACAAACTGGAACGTGTCCAGAGGAGGGCAACCAAAATGGTCAAAGGCCTGGAAACGATGCCTTATGAGGAACGGCTAAGGGAGCTGGGCATGTTTAGCCTGGAGAAGAGGAGGTTAAGGGGTGATATGATAGCCATGTTCAAATATATAAAAGGATGTCACATGGAGGAGGGAGAAAGGTTGTTTTCTGCTGCTCCGGAGAAGCGGACACGGAGCAATGGATCCAAACTACAAGAAAGAAGATTCCACCTAAACATTAGGAAGAACTTCCTGACAGTGAGAGCTGTTCGACAGTGGAATTTGCTGCCAAGGAGTGTGGTGGAGTCTCCTACTTTGGAGGTCTTTAAGCAGAGGCTTGACAACCATATGTCAGGAGTGCTCTGAAGGTGTTTCCTGCTTGGCAGGGGGTTGGACTCGATGGCCCTTGTGGTCTCTTCCAACTCTATGATTCTATGATTCTAACTACATCTGAAAGTAGTTATCACAATTGCTGGGCAGGCTGAATGCGAATTGTTTGTGGTAAAATTTTCAACGATTTCTTATTCATCGTCAATGCCAGTGTTGTACACTTTTCTCTCTCTCGCTCACTCTCTTCAGACTCTTTGGGCCTTTAAGTTTAAAAATGGTGATTGCTGAGGGAAACAATTCCAGCAATTCACATTGAATTCTATGTGTATCTTAATGTTTTCTTAGTCTTCTTAGGTATGTATTTCATACTTCAACACAGCAGCTAGTAGTATTCTGAATGCTGGATTTTTACTTTTTGGCCAAAGACCATTTGGATGAACTTGAACTGAACTGTGATCCAAACATGAACCAAACTACAGTCGTACCTCGGATGTCAAACAGAATCCGTTCCGGAAGTCTGTTTGACTTCCAAAACATTCAACTTCCAAAGTGAGGCTTCTGATTGGCTGCAGGAATCTCCTGAAGCCAATCGGAAGCTGTGGAAGCCCTGCTGGATTTTCGGCTTCCAAAAGTACGATCAAAAACCAGAACACTCACTTCTGGTTTTCGATCATTTGGGAGTTGGAACGTTTGACTCCCCAGGCGTCAGGAGCCGAGGTACGACTGTACTAACATGAACTATAATTAGTTCCTTTTTGGACACGATGGACAGACGTTTTTAAAAACGTCCAAGCTCTTGAATAAATTCCCCACATAAACCTTTGGCCTTCATGAGCAGGGTTAGAGGGGTGGACAGAGCCTAGTAAGCCCATCCACACTCTGCCTGCTCATGTGTAGATTTCACTTGCATTCAGAATGTCTGTATAGGGTTCAATGTGCAAAGTACTGCGTCCTGTTCTTAGTCACGTAGTCACTGAAGCCAACCAATGAGAAAGCGAATCCTCCTCCCAGAACAACCTATGGATTAAAGAAGATTTTGGGGCGTTTATTCAGTGTAAGCGGAGGCTGAGAGCCATGCTCTCCAAGGCAAAGCTGCCATGGACCCTTCCCCACAAAGGGCACATGGCAGCATAACTATGCAAGCGGTGTGTGAATGCCACCTGGGCTGCCCAGATGAAATCATTTATGTACTAATCAAGGACCATAATAGATAGAAGCAGCAACTATTAGGGCACCTGGGAAAGAGGCAAATGGCTCACAGAGGTACAATCAGCCTCAGAATCTAATATAGTAGGAAACAGAGAAAACTTGAGAATGCCATTAGGGATTAATTTCCCATTGCAGAATGTGAAGGTTCACTTTTAAATTAATTGCACTTTCCTCCATCCCCATTGTAATTAAAGCAAGTGAAACATGGCAAACATGCCACTCAAGTCTCAGGCATCTCATAGAATCATAGAATCATAGAATCATAGAATCATAGAGTTGGAAGAGACCACAAGGGCCATCAAGTCCAACCCCCTGCCAAGCAGGAAACACCATCAGAGCACTCCTGACATATGGTTGTCAAGCCTCTGCTTAAAGACCTCCAAAGTAGGAGACTCCACCACACTCCTTGGCAGCAAATTCCACTGTCGAACAGCTCTTACTGTCAGGAAGTTCTTCCTAATGTTTAGGTGGAATCTTCTTTCTTGTAGTTTGGATCCATTGCTCCGTGTCCGCTTCTCCGGAGCAGCAGAAAACAACCTTTCTCCCTCCTCTATGTGACATCCTTTTATATATTTGAACATGGCTATCATATCACCCCTTAACCTCCTCTTCTCCAGGCTAAACATGCCCAGCTCCCTTAGCCGTTCCTCATAAGGCATCATTTCCAGGCCCTTGACCATTTTGGTTGCCCTCCTCTGGACACGTTCCAGTTTGTCAGTGTCCTTCTTGAATTGTGGTTCTTCTCAGAGCTGTCCAGGTACTTGCTACTCATCCTACTCATTTTTTTGTGGGTTCCCCCTCTCAGTTTTTTTTAAATATGAAGATCAATCCGTGTATTCATAAATGTAACCCATAAGTGCCACAATTCCGTTGGGATTTCCCCCAAGCTTTATTTTATGCCCGTAGGAAAGATTGCAAGAGGAACCTTTCTTTTGTAAAGTGATCTTCTAATTCTGTTCAATATCTATCATTTTCAAGGCCAAGTAATCATATTTAATAGATCCTAAATTATATTCTGTCAGGCAAGGACTCCCTTGACAATATTAACCAGTGCAGACAGACTGCAGGGTGTAAAAAGAATACTCTCTCTCTCTCTCTCTCTCTCTCTCTCTCTCTCTCTCTCTCTGTGTGTGTGTGTGTGTAGCCTGCAAGAACTTTCGTTGAGTGGCTCTCCCAAAAAGGACCCCATTTGTCTTTTTTTCCTACTTCTCCTCCATCTTCTCTAATGAACAACAATGATCATATAGGTTGCATCCAACAATGTTGTTGTGATCCTAGAATGACTTGTGTTGCGATCCTAGAATGACTTGTGTTTGTGCAATGAAAGTTTCCTTCCCTCGCTTTCTCCTGTGCCCTTCCCCCTAAATCTACTCTGGGAGGTTTCAAACCTTCCAGACAGAAGGTTCCATTGTTTGAGTGGAAGATTTTCCTAGAGGGCAATGCCTTTGTTGGATGCAAGTTAAAACCCTCAATCTTCAGTGTTGATGAAGGAATCCACTGGGAGCGGCTGCCGAGACCATATAACACTGGTCCTGAAATACCTACATTGGCTCCCAGTATGCTTCCGAGCACATTTCAAAGTGTTGGTGCTGACCTTTAAAGTCCTAAATGGCCTTGGCCAAGTATACCTGAAGGAGTGTCTGAGGGCTTTCTGGCGGTTCCCTCACTGCAAGAAGTGAAGTGACAGGGAACCAAGCAGAGGGCCTTCTCAGTGGTGGTGGCGCCCGCCCTGTGGAACACCCTCCCATCAGATGTCAAGGAAATAAGCGACTATCTGACTTTTAGAATACATCTGAAGGCAGCCCTGTTTAGGGAAGTTTTTAATGTTTGATTCTATTTTTAATATTCAGTTGGGAGCTGCCAAGAGTAGCTGGGGAAATCCAGCCAGATCGGCGAGGTAATAATAGTAGTAGTAGTAGTAATAATAATAATAATAATAATAATAACAACAACAACAACAACAACAATAATTTTGAGCTGTCCTATCACTGGCTGCCACTGGAGTTCTGCAAGACTTTGCTGGATAAACCCCTGGGATTGCCCACACTGGAATAAAATGTACCCCATCTCAGTGTTGCCCTGGAACTTTCCATTCTCACTTTAAATGTGTGGGGTTTTTTTTCTTTTTCAGACTTTCCTAGGTTTGAAAAGCTCCTCATTAGAAGGGAGAAATGTATGGGACAACACCGGGATAGGGAATACATACTGTGGAATGCATACATACAGTAATGAGGAGACAGGCTGGTGAGAATCCACATTTTGCTTTGTTGTGGACAAGCCTTCTGAGTCTTCAGTATCAATGATGCCCTGTGGAGTTATAAAGAGACAAAAGCATTTTATCTTGATTGATAAACTACACTGGAGAATTTCCTCTTCTAAATACTAGCATATGAAATGGAGCAGCTCCAGGTTAATACACTCACTGCTGCTGAGTCCCATAACTGAGGGGCATATGAAGTTCTTTATATAAGGTGAGAATGCCACCTGTTCGCACCAGCTCTGTCATTTTAATCAAGCAACTGATCCCAAGATCACAAAGCGTCTTCCATCTCCTGAGGAGATAGGAGGAATCCAGTCTTCAGGAGTGGAAAATGATTTTGTGATAATTCTGTTTGTCAGGCTACCGCGGCTCTTCACCTATCATACACAGCAGTATCCTGACAGGCAGAGCTTTGTCTACACCTACCAGCATGCAAGAAAGCAAAAAAGAAAGGGGGGAGGGTTGAGAGAATGGTTAATCATGACTGACATGAAAGCTTTGGCAACTTCTGCATTGGAAAATGTCCAAAGCAATAAAATCCAAAGGACCAATGACAACTGTATGTTGATACCCCCTCAAACAGGGATGGTTGGGTGGTGGTGGTGGGGGGGGAGAAACTTGCAAGAGTACAAGGTGAAGTTTCGAAGCTGAGAATTATAAGAAATACAAGCACTGATAAGCAACTATTCTGCATCCCTCACCTCTTTGCTTTCTTCCTCTAATGGGCACTTTGACAGACTATGTAAGGTATGATAAGCACTCATAGTCATGCCTCTGCCTTGTGGCTTAAAGTTCTGCCTTACCTGAGAGGCTGAGGAACCGCTCAGGGTGTCAGGGATCAATATACTTGCAGGGGTTGCCTATGGCAGCACCTGCAGGTGCCACTGTGCCCACCAAGACTTTCTATGGTGTCCACAAAAGGTCACTGTCCCCTCATAAATCCACAGTGCACGAGAGACCATTTGCTTTTTTTGCCCAGTTCCCTTCTGCGCTGGCTTGGCCTCTCCTGTATTGAACACCACCTACTCATAAACAGGCCTACATTTCACTGGATGCCAAAACTGGACAGAGGAGCAGGGGAAAGGTTTGATTTGGTTTGTCACTTTCCCAGCAATCCAGCTGAGCTCAAAACGGCTCACAACAACAATAAAAAAACAACTTTTTTCAAAATCACTTCTTAGTACAGTGGTACCTCAGGTTACAGACGCTTCAGGTTACAGACTCCGCTAACCCAAAAATAGTACCTCGGGTTAAGAACTTTGCTTCAGGATGAGAACAGAAATTGTGCGGCCACGCGGCAGCAGCGTGAAGCGGCATTGGCTAAAGTGGTACCTCAGGATAAGAACAGTTTCAGGTTAATAACGAATTAAGTTCTTAATCCAAGGTACCACCATACAAAACAAAAATACTATAAATACTAGGAAAGTACAAGAAATGATCTAAACAATATAAAATAAGGGGGAGGGAAAAGCACAAAATGCAAATCAATCACATTGGATCTATGTTAGGAACACCAATCAACAAAAAGCAGAAAAACTATCACTCAAATTGTTCTCACTTAGGAGTTTCTCTTTGTGAGTGAGTATGGCAGTGGCTGATTTAGGTGCCCCCCCCCTTTGATGGGTGGGTGGAGGGTATTCCTGTCTGTCTGTTTTTATGTTTGATTTTGTGGTCTTGTCTCTTTTTTGCTCCTTTATATGCTGCAGCCATTTTGTATTATGCCACCCATCCAATGACATCCTTTTTATGACTGGCAGGCAGAACATTCTCTCAAAATACCAAACATGCCTGCTGGCCTAAAAGGGTTGGCAGTCCTATAATATGGGAAGTTGTCCAATAAAGAGCAGAGAAGGGTACAGACTTGCTACAGCACTTGCTAGGCCCCAGTTGAGGAGTTTTACAGCTGGTTCTGCTGCCACACCCCTTTCTGGCATGTCAGCAAGTTTCTAAGTTAAAGCACATAAGAAGAAAAGCATCTTCATCTTGAGTAAGGAACAAGGATAGAAGACCTCAGGTTGGCCACTGTGCCTTTGATCCTTGGGGTAATTCTGGAAGTTCTGGAACTGGGAATTATTTTCCCAAGTGGTGGTTGGAGGGCAGTTGTTGTTCGAACCCTTGAGCCCCATAAATACTACAGCCAGCCACAGGGTCATATTCTTCTTCTGATGTCTTATCTAGGTCTGTGCTGTTATTGGCACACAACAGGTTGTTGGAGAGGTTTCTGGCAGTCTAGATGACACAGCATCTGGGTTTTGCTCCAAAGCTTCTGCTTCTGCTGCTACTTGCAGCCATGGGGCCAGAGGGTAAATCTTAGACATTTGTGAAGACAGGCTCCAGTGGATTGAGCAAACTAGACCAGTAGTGGGCCTGAGGGTAAAGAAGACTGTTTCTGCAGGTGTTGTAGAGGGAAGTGACGGGTAGATGGGGCTCATCTTCCTGGGAAGGTAGGAGAAGGAAAAGCCTCATCCTAAACCTCCACTGCCTTGCGGGACATCTTCGGGAGAAGGAGAAGAAGAGGAGGAGGAGGAGGAGGAGTTTGGATTTTATATCCCTCTTTATCACTACCCTAAGGAGTCTCAAAGCGGCCAACAATCTTCTTTCCCTTCCTCCCTCACAACAAACACTCTGTGAGGTGAGTGAGGCTGAGAGACTTCAGAGAGAAGTGTGACTAGGAGTGGGGATGTGAACCCGGTTCACCAGATTAGGGGTCCACTGCTCTTAACCACTACACCACGCTGGCTCTAAAAGGCTAAGGAGTAAGTCCTACACAAATCCAGAGTGGAGTCCCTACGAACTCTCTTGTATGCCTCCTTCTGGCAACTCTTTAAGCCAAGCTGGTGTCAAACATCTTGCTCTGCTTTCCTATGGACCACATCTGTGAGGCAAAGAGGGGGGAGGTGGTCTTGTCTACTGGGAAGCCCAGGACTTCCATTCACACGGCTCAGGCTTGCACCCCAAGGAAATCATTTTGGTGCTGCTAGTGCAGCAGTTTGACTTCATTCCCAGAGGCACACTCCATTGTCTATCAAGACAAATGGATGACGACAACAACAACAACATACCCACAAGGTCATTGGGCAGGTCTGGATTCACCCTCCCATTGCTGGGACCACCTACATCTGTTTTCAAATGCACACAATGCTGAGTAATGCAGAATCAATTTGCACTGAGGTTTTATCTTTGGGATGAATATAATGCCATTTGTTCACCATTCATCATTTATCATTCTAAATGACTGGTTTGGAAAGATGAACAATTCCAGCCAAAACAGGACTGGGCCTTGCGGTTCTTTCATCGGACAGCCCCAAAGTAAATTTTAAATAGTATAAACCAGTTTCATCCAGTTGAGCACCCATATTTGGTCACATGAATCTCTCTTGGAGACTAAAATAGGTGAAAAATGTAGACCTGTCAGATCACTACAATCTTCAGAGGTTGCACAACTTGCAGTATTCCACCTTGTGGCAAAACAGAGGTGGGCACTGCTGTGTTTCTGTCGTTCATTAAAAAGATACCTTTTGACCCCGGTGGTCCCCTGACCATTTTAAACTGCCTTCTGTCTCATTGATGCTTTATTGTGCTGATATGTCTTACCATTATTGCTTTATAGTATTTATATATTTTCCCCATGATTGTATTCATCCACAGTAGCAAACTGCTTTGGGGTTTTTTTAAAAATGAAAACCTGCCTAGAAATGTTTTTAAAGCAATTAAATAATAACAATAATAAATTTTCTCCACAGTGGAAAAAGAAATAAGATTTCACCCAAATATTGAAAAAAAAAGAGATGTTCCAAATCCAAGAAAGGGTGATATCTCAGTCTCTCATTGTCTCATCTGAGTTAAACTTTAGTTTAATACCACCCTAGGTGCTTTTCAATTTAGAGAAAAGGTGACATAGTAGACCATGCATGGCATGAAGAAAGTGGATAGAGAGAAGTTTTTCTCCCGTTCTCATAATATTAGTCTCCAATGAAGCTGAATATTGGCAGATTCAAGAAAGACAAAAGAAAGTAATTCTTCATAGAGTGCATTGTGGAATTTGTTCCCACAAGATGCCCTGATGGCCACCAATGTGGATGGCTTTAAAAGAGGAACAGGCCAATTTGTGGAGGAAAAGACTAATCCTGAAGGTTATGTTCTGCCTTTTCTGCCAGAGCAGAGGTGGATTTAAGGCAGCACAGCCAGTTCTGCCACACCGGGCACCGAACCTAGGGGGTGCGGCAGGACGTCAGAACAGTGACATAGTGAATTGAGCAGAATGGAAGGCGAGAGGCGAGGAGGCACTGAATGTTGGCTTTGCACAGGGCACCGCTGAAATCTGAAAGACCAAAGTCTGTGTCTGGTCAGAGGCAGTATGTTTTTGAATACCAGTTGCTGCAAACTGCAGGGCAGAAGAGTGCTGCTGAGCTCTGGGTCTGCTTTTGGGCTTTCCATAGGCACCTGATTGACTTCTGTGATAACAGCATGCTGAACTTGATGACTCACTAGTCCAGACCCTCCAAGTGTCCCTATTTTCCAGGGACAGTCCTGGATTTACAGAAGATGTCCTGGTTTCTGATTTGATCCCAGAATGCCCCAGTTTTCCTCAGGATGTCCCTATTTTCACTATTTTCATCACAGAAACGTTGGAGAGTAGCTGGGGAAACCCAGCCAGATGGGCGGGGTAAAAATATATTATTATTATTATTATTATTATTATTATTATTATTATTATTATTATTAAGTTATCCTCCCCCCGAGCCATCTAAAGGCAGCCCTGTACAGTGGAACATCGGTTTTCAAGTGTCTTGGAAGCTGAACAATTCGGAACCTGAACATCAAAAACCTGGAAGTGAATGCTTCCATTTTCAAACACACCTTGGAAGTCGAAACGGCTTCTGAGGCACGTTTCTCCATTTTCCTCAATGGAATTTGCCAATCGCCCATTGCGCCTCAGTTGTTGAACGTTTCGGAAGTCGAACGGTCTTCCGGAATGGATTCCGTTCGACAACTGAGGTACCAGTGTATAGGGTTTTTTTTGGGTTTTTTAAATGTTTTATTATGTTTTCATATATGTAGGAAACTGCCCAGAGTGGCTAGGGCAAACCTGTCAGAAGGGTGGGGTCTAAATATAATAATGACAATGATAGGATGTCCCTATTTCCATCAGAGAAACATAGGAGGGTGTGCTAGCCTGATGCAGCAAGTCCTTCCCATGTTCTTATGAAGGATTCAACATGCACATGCTCAGTGGCGTAGCGTGGGGGGTGCCAGGGGTGCCGGCCGCACCGGGCGCAACTTCTGGGGGGGCGCGCTCCCTGCCTCCGGAGTCGCCGAAGAGCCTCGGGCGCAGGCTGTAGCGGAGCCGCATGTCTCGCAGCGCCCGGCTGAAGGCGCCCGGCAGGCAGCGGCTCTCAGCGCTCGCCGCGGAGGACGCGCCAGGCAGCCCCTCCTCACAGCCCCGCCTCCGCCGGTGCTGCTGCAGCTGCTGGGCCGTTGCATTTTCCTCGCCTCTCTGCCCCCCCTCCTCCGGGCAAGCGGCGTCGTTTGGGCAGCAGCGCCAGCGGCAACTCGCAGGTTAGGGGGTAGGGGGGGCGCAAATTACGTGCCTTGCCCCGGGTTAGGGGGCGCAAATTACTTGCGTTGCCCCGGGTGCTGACAACTCACGCTACGCCGCTGCACATGCTATTTCAACCACAAGCATTTCACTATCAGGATTGACCATGCCCAAGCACGGAGAACCTCCACGAAACACACAGCTTCCCTCTCCCTGCCCTGATTTGGCTCCCATAGAGACACTACAAATTTTAAGCTGGTTTCCGTTGCCTTCAGTATTGCTTCCCTTTTTAAAAAAAAAAGCAAAGGAAATAACATTATTATTACTTGCAAAAAAGAAAAGAAAAGAAAAAAGATCCTGTTATAAACCTTTGCTTTCTGCCAGAGGAAATAGGGGTTATGTTTTTTCTTAAAGAACAAAAAAAAAGTATTGTGGCTGGATATAAGAGGAGCAATGGTATAACCTGCCAAATGTATTTTATTAAGCTTCTTAAATCTTGCTAATAAGACAGAAGAAATCAGTCCTGGTGATTTATGTGTTGTGCAAAACAGGAAGGAAGCCAAAAGGCAATGGCTGGCAACTTACTAGAGTGTCCCTGGCCTGTAGGATGCTCATAGGAAATAGCTGCTATTATGCTGTGTCTCCAGAGGGCATTTTTCCAGTACTCTGTGGGGGAAGAAAGCACTTCTGGAATCACTTCTTTCTGAATCATCTAGCTGTAGATCAAATGCAGTATATACATCAGAGCTTTAGTGGGAATTGCTGGTAGGTCACTGATATGCAAAGCTAAACTTTAATCGTCTTCAAATGTTTCAGGGCCATTTAGATTGCAATTCTGAGAATCCGGCAAGTGGGGGTGGGGGGAGAAGGGGGGGCGAATCGTGCAGGGAGGTTGGTGGGGAGGAGGGGAAGGGCAGTGTGTGTGTGTGCGAGTGAGAATCGATGGGCCTGATTCACAAGAAAGTTACAGATCATTTACATAGGAAAGGAATGCATGAAAAATCCTTGACTGCTTGCCTCCGTGATTTATGAAAGCCCCTTTCCTGTGCAAGCGATTAACTGCACTCCAAATGCTGTGGGAATCCAACAGAGAGAAAGTGGCTGAAGAAAAAATGGGGACTGGACTGGGATGGCAGGTGGGGTGGGGGAGAACTTCATAACCTATTAACCATGTGTCCTGAAGCCCACATCATCACACATCAGAAGTATTCTTTCAGCTCATCCTCCCCACATTTGTGTCTGTGATGAAAGGGTTGAACCCAGTTCAGATTGCTGTGAGGAACTGCGTTGTGAAATGCCTTCTGTGTGTTAAAGAGCCAGAGTTGTGTAGGGTGAGAGTGTTAGGCTAAGGCCAGGAAATCCCAGGTTCAAACCTCCAGGTGGCCGTGACAGTTATTGGGTGACCTTGGGCCAGTTGCTCTTTCAGCCCAACATACTGTGCAGGGTTGTTTTATGAGGATAAAATGGGGGGGGGGAGGCAAGAGGAGGAGAGACCAATGTTTGCTGTCAATGTTTTATTTATTTTACAAAGGTTTAAACTGCTTCCCAGCCTGAAAAACAAGTGGTGGGACTCATTTAACCAGCCCCATCAGTGGAAGCCCTGCATGAGGACGTCTCCTTGCACAATGAGGCTTTACCCCTCTCTCCTCCAACATGTGCCCCTTGCACTGTGCAAAATGGGCTGGGGGGGCTGTTTGCAGAAGCTCCAGAACATGGGGGTTGGAGAGGGGGGAGCATTGTTCCATCTGGCAAGCTGCAATGCTCAGATGGAATAACTGGAAGAGCAAGGCATAGCATTCCACCCAGTATGAAATAAAATACAATAAAATTTCCACGAAACTTAGAAACAATAAAAAACATTTCTACAAATGGAGAAAAGGCAGGATAGTAATGTGGTAAGTAAGTAACTAACAACACCTTCCCTGCATGTAGAAAACAAAGATTATGTGGAGTAAGATTCCAGTTTAGCCCTCTTCCTGCTGTGCTCCTTTATGGTGTGCATGGAGTTCCATTCCTATGAGGAAACATTCAGACCTGCAGCTTATGCCTGCAGTTGGAAATGATGATCTCTCAGATGTATTTTACCACAGGGTTTTGCGGAATGTGTGTGGATCAGGCCCTAAACAGGGTGGACTTGTTTGAAAAATGTAGGATTGCCCTGAAGGGAGCAGACTGGATAGTGATGCCTCCATGCTGGTTTTTAAAATCCTCATGGATGGAAGATGAGAAAGGATGCAGGGTGAAGAGGTGGCCCTGTTTTTTTCTGAAGAATGGCTTCACCTCAGCTTCACACCTGCTTGGGGTGGTTTCTGAAAACCTACCAGAGTACCTTTAAGATTTAGAATAATTTGTTTTTTAAAAAACAATGTTTACACTGGTTTTGCTTAGCAACAGCCATGAAGAGAGTGTTCAACGGGGAATGCCCGCTGCTTAGCTCATTAAAATATTTAGAAGGAAGCACATCTTATCAGAGCCCCTGGGGCTGCCAAACCATGCCTCTCATTGTTCCAGAAGGCAGGTTGTTTCTCTGCCTGGTTTCCCTTTTCTGTCCTTGAGTGAGCTGACAGGGAAGCTCTTGTTTACAAGCTACCCCTCAGTAACCTGGATCACAAACAGCAGTTCTCCAGTGGTTTCTGAACAGAAAGTACAAAAATGAGTTTTCCTTGTTCACAAGTTTGTTACTCACCTCTCTCTACTTTTCCACAAGAGTTTACACACACACACACACACACACACACACACAGTTTTCCTCCAGATGATTCTTACCATTCTTGGCTATTGAATAAGTCACTGAATACCACTTGGCCATTTTCACATTCAAAAGAGGTGGTTCTGTGACCGTTTTTCATCATTTCAACCACAAATGTAATCGAGGGGAACTTCAAACTTTATGCCCGCCTGTGAGTCCCATTGAGTCCCATTGTCTCTATTCAGGCCGAAATGAAAAGAATGAAACCTCTTGGTTCCAGCAGTTCCATTTGCGTGTTGAGTTCCACAGTGCCACCCCCCAAAAAATTCACACTTCACACCAATTTTTTGTTTAAGGTTTTTGGCATAATTTTGGCCACAACTTTATTCAAATACAAAAATTGTGAGTGGTTGCTTAGGCACTGGTTTGACTATCTGTCCTTGCCCCCACAGGACAGTGCTGGCACTTCCGGACTCCACCGGAAGCCAGCGTGGGAAACAAGTATTGGGTGAGAAATGAGGCTGGGAATCAATCCAACACTTCTCACCCTCATGTTCCGGTGGGGCTTGCACGGCCCAAGCCCGGCTCCACGGACAGGACGAAAGAATGGCAAGCCCCTGGATTCCTTTAACGGAATTCCCTTTCCGCATCATTTGGAGGGATAGGCACTTATCCCTCCAAGAACCAATTTAACCAGTGCCTAACCGCCAACCTTACAAGTTGTGACGATTTGCTACATAGTAGGCAAAAACCAAGTGGCACAGCCAATCAGCCAAATGGCAAAATTCCTACCAGGCCCCCGCTCAAAGGCGGACGACCCCTAGACAGGCATAGCAAGGTCAATAAACCAGAAAAACCACCCTATAAAAGGGAGGGGGGGCGGGTGATCCGATGCAAAACGGCCAAGAGGACGGCCCATCGTCTTGGCACCTATATTTATATACTCTGACTCCTCCTCCGAATTAGCAACACTCAAAAATCCCCAGCAACCCAATTAACCCTTTAAGGGTTTGGGTTCCACCAAAATTTGCCTAGTCATGAAGCAGTGGCCTGTTCCCCAACCGCAACACGTGCTCTCTCCTAGTGAGAACACGCTTTCTGAACCTCCTACTGAAATTCCTTTGTCCAGCAGTGATCACCTTAAGATCAGTAGCAGAGTGTTCTGGCCGACAGAAATGTTCTCTTACTAGACAACATTACGCAGTGCCTGAATGACGATTCAGACCATTAGAAACATTGCAAGTAGAAGTATTTCTCAGTTAGAAACAGCCCTCGGAAGCAGTCCACTTCAACTCTAAAACTTCTACCCTTTTTGCACATCCAGTTTAATTACTTTCAGATAAGATTTCAAATAGTTGGTCTGTGTCTTTCTCATCTGTTCTCGCCTTAAATTTAATTACCAGAATCACACACAATGGAAGTTAAGCCCCAAGTTTCTTTCCACCTTCATCACTTCTCATAACTGCAGTTTGGTGTGTGCGCTCTCGCCATCAACAGTAAGATCAGAGCAGTGTTTAGAGAACTTGGAAAACGTTGCTGTCAAAGAATTCTGTGTTCTTATCCATATAAAGCATTGTGGTAACTTCCCATTCCATGCCCAAGCAATCTACTAGGAATTCCTTTTTGAAAGATTCAGTATAGCATGCACTTATTTCTTTATATTTTATGTATAAGCCTTTCCTGCTGTTCTGAGTCTTGCTAAAACTAACTAAATCAAAGATGCAAAGAAAAGCGATTAGAACTTCTGCAGGGTGTTTCAGTTCTAATACTTACCAAGTAGGAAACTGTTGTTGGGTTTGTAAAAGCAAAACCAAACTCTTCTTTTGCTTTATTTGACAGAGAGCATGCAAGGTAGAGCCAAATCACATATCATGTGATAGCCCATTGGTTGGCTGGTTGGTTATTTATTTATTTATGGCACCATTTGGCAGAAAGATGGGCTGCACATTTAACAAGCAAATAAAGTAAGTAAGTAAGTAAGTAAGTGCCAGGAAGGAGCATTTTCACTGGGTATGAAAAGATAATGTTTAACCCCTATCTGCCCTTCCATTGTTCCCAGTGCAAAATCATACATTTTCTTGAGATTATGTCAGGTAAGAAAAAGCACATGGTGTCGATGTATTGCTGTCACAGGCCCCTGCATCTGCTACCTTTTTAAAAAACAAAAACAAAACAGAAACAAAAAAGCCAGAAAACTGACAGACTTCCAAGTGATGCAGTTAGCACCACAGGCAGTATAGCTAACTATCTGACCTCATGTTGAATAAGCTAGCGCGGCTGATGCAACTACATAGAAAGAAGCTACAGGATGAAGGAAACAACTGAAAACAATGAGAGAATGACCTAGATGAGGAATGGGGAACTGGTGGCCCTTCAGATCTTGCTTGTCTCCAAACCCCATCAGCCCCAGGCATAATGGTTAGTTGTTAGGGATGGTGGAAGCTTTAGTTCAACAACAGCTGAAAGTTCATAGGTTAGCCAGCCCTGACTTAGTTCCTTTTTCAGAATGCAATCCATAATCCAGTTGGTCTAGAGCTAGTTGGCTTAAAATTGAAGGAAATTCTTTAAAATAATTGGGTTGTAGGTGGTGGTCTTCCTCATTTTGTTGTGCCTGTGGCAGTAAATGTTGTTTTTAACTCTTGTTTCTCCGAGTATATTAAGTAACTCACAGCTGATATTTTTACATGGAATATGAATTGCATTACCTCACAAAATCCAAATTTTCTGACCATAAATGGGTTTATTCTAGGTCACACGAGTGGCACATTGTTAGGGCAAAAACAAAGTGCACTTTTAATAACATGGGTGCCAGAAACAAGCATTTTAATCATTCCGAATCGGCAGAGAATGCTGACATGAGGCAAAGTTTTCTGAGCAACTGTTAAATGTGGCCTTCTTCACCTTGAACACTTGGAGGCAGCATTGCCCAGTGAATGCTTCAGAAAGCAACCAGCACACCCAGGATTTGGAAATAAAGCCAAGATTATGAGGCATACGAAGCACAGGAACCTATGGAAATTTCAGTAGCTCTATTTGAGTAAAAAGAATACACCGTGAGGATCAATTTCTATGACTGATCTTTTCAATCCTTGATGTGTCTTCAGAGCGGGGCTTGTGATTTTTCTCCTGAAAGAGAAATAAGAAGCCATGGGGGGGGGGGATTGGGGGGGGTCATTCCTTTCTGCTATCAAGTGTGGCAGCTCAGTCAAATTCCCATTATGAAGTACTGCCTAGTCAGACATGTCAAGTTGTGTAGCACTCCTTCTCCACGGGCAGAACTCCTATTTGCTCCTAAGTCTGACACCTAGATAAAGGCCAACTATTTCAGAGTTTGAGGCCCAGTGTAGCGTAATGGTTAGAGCAGGGGTCCTCAAAATATGATCTGCAGGCCACATCCGGCCCGCCAGGCTCATAAATCCGGCTGAAACGCTGCGCTGAGTTTACCTCAGCACGTGGGGACTGACTGAGGCCTTGAATGGGAACAAGCACCTCAAGTGGCGTTGGCTCTGACAATGAAACACCGCACTGGGTTGCATAGGAATTCGTTCATATTTTCTTCAAAATATAGTCCAGTCCGCAACAGTGTCTGAGGGACAGTGAACCAGCCCCCGGTTTAAAAAGTTTGAGGACCCCTGGGTTAGAGTGTTGGAGTAGGGCCTGGGAGACCAGGGTTGAGATCCCCACTCGGCCATGAAGCTCACTGGGTGATCTTGGGCCAGCACTGACTTCTGGCCTAACTTGCCTCACAGGTGTACATCACCTAGAGCTTCTTCTAGGAAACATAGGATATCAATGTAACTTAGCCATGTTCATTCATTTCAGTGGGTCTACTCTGAGTAATACTTAGCTGAATCCCATCCCTTGTGTTTATATTGGGTAATTTGGACTCATGTGGTTTTTTATTTATTTATGCCCTTCTTTTCTCTAGCAAGCTCAGTGGGTTGTACACAGGATTCCCAGGCCATCTCCCATCAGCCAGACCCAAATTTCAACAGAATTGCTGCAGCATAAGTGTTCAGAGTACACCCCTGGGCTTACGCTGCAGATTCACTGTTTCCAGTTAAAAAGGGATGCAATCAGATTTTACGAAGAAGAATGGTGCCATTGTGACTCCAGATTTTGGTGATGATTTGGAATGTATCCTTACCACCACCCTTGGCCAAAAGGAAAAGGAAGTTGTAATAACTGTCCTCTAAATCCCCAAGGCTCATTTGGGTACATGCTAACAACCAGCAAACTTGGTAAGGCAAAGGGAGAGCTGTATTGGAAGCAGGTTTCAACAGTCACTGTTTCACATCTGAACCACAATGCAGACGCAGCCCCTACTGAACAGTCTGAATATACACATTTAGATGAAAAACAGGATATGCATTTCCCCACCCGGTTCTTACAGAAGATCGGAGCTGAATTGGAGCCAATGTGCCTTAGCACTGTTCACAGTGCATTAAACTTTATGGTTCTTCAAATTCTGAATGCGTGTATTTTTTTCATATATACATATGGAGGTCCTGTGTATGTGTATTAGCACATATTGTTACATACTTGAAACAGTCAAAATCAAATGTGGTTAAATGGCCCACTAAGTGGGAGCTTATTTTGCCACCTCCATCCATGTTTTACCAGAACACCGCGGGGAATAAGTTACTTTGCCTCATTTGTGTATGGCTTTATTCGGCTATATTTCCTTTGCTTCCTTCTCCTGTCTCTTGCCCCTAGGCCTGTGCCAGCCTTGCTCTCTCAAACTAGGGTTGGTATATTTCAAAAAGTAACATTCCTGACACCCACAAAGTTATTGAACCTTTTTTAGGAAAACCCCAAAATTGTTCACCTTTTAAGCTTTTTGAACTGTTTTCACTTCTTTCCCCATCACATTGCCATTTTTACACCCAAAAACCTGTCAGGAATTTTCCTGCTGTATGGAAGCCTACCTCAAACTGACCCCCCATCAGTTTTTAGACTACATGATTGCCTACTCTTAGGGTTGATTCAGAAGCTTGAATTATGATTGTTGAGCTTTCTTCTTTTCTTTTTTGTCCAAAGTTGTTGATCTTATCAACAAAAATGAGTTTTTGAGCTATTTTTTAATGAAAACACCAAAATCTACACTACCGATTTTCCTGGACATTTCAGTGATGTCTGGCCAGCCACTGCTTAATGGGGCATATGGCAACCCTAGCTTGAATACCATATTTGGAATTCAATTTCTGCCTTATTGTGGATCCTGGCTGCCATTTGCCAAGATACCCCATTGTAAAAGGGAATTCCAATCTCAACCCAATGCATATTAAGAGCTAATTTTAAGGGCCCCACCCTGAAAGTTCCAGCTTATCCATTATACATACAAATGAAATTCTTTGTGTAGGTTTCTCTCCCCCCCCCCGGTAATTCTATGTTGTTTAATGTACAGCACAATTCTATGCCTGCAACAGGATTTACTTCCAAGTGTGCATAGCAGGAGCAGTGAAACACTGGCTCTTCAGATGCTTTGGCATGACAATTTTATTCTCCCTTTCCATTGGTCATGCTGGCTAGGGCTGATGGGAGTTGAAGTCCATTTGGAGGGCTACGTTTGAAATCCGCTAGGCACATTTTTCACCTGGCTATCGACCACTTGTGACCAAGTGAAGGTGCCTAGCTGCCAGGATGGCGCTTGATGTCTCCATCACCTGGAGGTGAGTGCCTGAGGATCCTTGGATCTTGACTGTTTCCACACACTAGCAACACATCCTGTAGAATCCTATCCGCTATATTTTATCTGCACAAGTAGAATGAATTTGAGGAACTAAAGAGTCATATTGAAAAATATGACTTTTGAGCCGTCTGGCCCCAAAATGGCAACTAGGCATTCCATTTTGGCAACTAGCTTATATATCTGAGTTTCTAACACTGGCCACAGGTGTATAATTTGCTCCTGGTGTATACGATTGCAACCTTCAATATCTTTTCAAGAGTCCTTTATCTAAGAAAAGAGAGCAGCCCTTGCTTCCTTCGCTTGGTATGAGTGCTTGTACCCCTGGTTAGGAGAAGAAAAGTCTGCACATATATGAGGCAGGAGGGAGGGGAGAGAAAGCATTTAATAATGGAGTTGATAAATAAAAGTTCCAAGAGTTTGTGCATGAGCTTGGGAGAGGATGCAAAGGGGAGGGGGAAGATGAAAAGAAGAGAGTTTAGTATATGTAGCAAGAAGCAAAAATCGTGAAGTCCTAAGTTAACTCGCACAATGCTTTCAGGAATGGGGGGGGGGGGGAGAGACCCAACACTGTCAAAACACAACATTAGTTTTCAGAAGCCTCCAGGCAAGATTTTATTTATTTAACGTTAGCTCCTATTTTAATAACAAAAAAGTGGCAGCATATTCTACATCAAAGAAAAAAACTTTTCCTAATGTTTCCATTCCTCTTCTGAAGTGCAGGCACTGAAGTAATGGAGCTGTCTGTCTCGAAATAATTACGTGAGTGGCAGGATCTCAACCCCAGGAAAGCTTTTTGTCTGCACTGGGGATTGTGCTATAAAGAGTGTCGTGTCTTGCACTGCAGAAACCAAACACCAATGGGGGGTAACTGGTTTAGCTATTGAAATAGTTATATTATGTAGATAATTACCCCCACACACCTGAAAACAGAGTAGTGCTAAACGCCTGGCTCTGAAAGCCACTATCTTTTATTCCTGCATCAATAACAGAGATGCTGTCATGGACCACCATGTGGAGATTTCCATGCTGTCATCAATGAGCTAATTTATACCGTGCCTTTTACCTTGCAAGGCAATCAACATTATTAAAGCAGCTTTTCAAAGGGAGGAAACACTCTAATGACTCATTTGAGGTGTCCATGATTACTTTCATTTATTATGATCAGTGTATTTGGCTGCAAGGTAAATATTCCCACATATTCTTTGAGATTGTGTTAAATGAAAGGAATGGCAGCGAGTTACCTGCCAACCACTCAAGAGTGACTATACACAGCAGATTTGGAGGCCCCTTTCTTGAGGTGTAAACAGCAGGACACGAGTTAATCAGACATGGAGAAGGAACTCAGAGGAATAAAGGAAGGTGAAAATGCAATTTAAGTCCCACTTCAATATTAGCATTTTTGATCGTGCCATATTGTATATGGTAAATATATCCAAGAAGAAGTTCTCTCCCTCTCTCTCACTTTCAGAAAGTGAGAGAAAGTGAGAAAGCGAGACATAGAAAGTCCCATAAAAAGCACCAGGTCCTTCTTCTGGAGCAGAATTCCTGGAGTCAGAAGGTCCATGCTGCTTTCAGGTGAAGTTGGCACAAAATGACAGCACAGGGTGGCCCATGAAATCAACAATGATATCAAATTGAATCATAACCCAGCCATGCGAAAACCTATCTTTAAATATGAAACTTCCAACACATTTCAGTAATTATTATGGAAATTATCCCCCTCCCCTTCCCAAAACAGCCCAAGGCCACAGCAGCAGAACAATAAAAACAATACAAATATATTTTAAAAGCCATGGGTCAATGCCAGCGGATCAGCACCACCACCACCAATGGGGCCTCCCCTGGTTATCATAAGGTGATCGTGAGGTTAGGAATATTTTAAGTATTTGGGTCCCTAAGTACAAAGCCTCTGAGTGGCTAGGACCCAAGTCCCTGTACTAACACCCTAAATTGGGCATGGTAGCTCAATGAAAGCCAGTGTGGTGTAGTGGTTAAGAGTGGTAGACTTGTAATCTGGTGGACCGGGTTCGCGTCTCCGCTCCTCCACATGCAGCTGCTGGGTGACCTTGGGCTAGTCACACTTCTCTGAAGTCTCTCAGCCTCACTCACCTCACAGAGTGTTGTGGGGGAGGAAGGGAAAGGGGAATGTTAGCCGCTTTGAGACTCCTTCAGGGGAGTGAAAGGCGGGATATCAAGTCCAAACTCTTCTTCATTTTTTAATTTTTTTAAATACTTTTATTTTGCTTTAAACAAATACATATAAATATAGACAACCAAAATTACAAAAGAAAATTCCTTAATAGTAATAATAATGGAAAAAGCAAAAAAACCTACAAAAAATATCAAAGTACATGGCATAAAACATAAGCCATTATGGGAAAGAAAAAAGGAAAAAGGAAAGGAGGAGGATGAGAAAAAAGAGGGGGGGGGGAGAGGAAGATGAACCAAAACACAAGAAGGCTCATCTATTCTTCTTCTTCTACTGTCCTCTCATTACATGGTTCTCTCAAACGGCCACACTCAACAACCTGGGCGCTGCATTCAGCACTTGGTGCAGCTCCCAGATCATCTTCAAAGGCAGCCCTACATAGAGTGCATTAAAGGCATAAGGGAAGCATATTGAATCAGGCCACTAGCCCATCCAGTCCAACATCCTGTTTCCACAGTGGCCAACCAGATGCCTATGGGAAGCCGACAAGCAGGATCTAAGGGCAAGAGGACGCTTCCCACTTGTGGTCCCCAGCAACAGCTCTTGGCTTACTGTTTCCAGGGGTGGAGGGAGAGCACAGCCTGTTACGATATAGAAGCAATGCGGCAGCGAGCTGCAGCTAGCTGGAAAGCAAAACATGATGGGAATGTTGGGACTGCACCGTGGGAACCAGAGGGACAGTCTATTCACTGTTTGGAGCACCGGAATTAGCTCAGAGTGTAATATGAGCTGCACAGGAGGTACAGAAGGAGGAGTTTTTTACTCTCTTGGCTGTTGGAGTTTGAGGAGAGCAGACGTGTTTTCTGTAACGCTGCAAGGACAGAAATAAAGACATGTAAATACATTTCTGTCTATCTCTTTCCCCTCCCTGGGGGGAGCAGGGAGCTGAGGAGGATCGCCGATCGCGACCTAGCCTGTATCCTGCCGGGAAACGCAGACAGGGAGGTCAACAAGGAGATCAACCCGGGTGCCTGGAGAGTGGCCAGATTCTCCTGATAAGGCTTGAATTCCTGACACAGGCTAGCAGCTATTGCTAGCCTCGTCCTCCGTGAATTTGTCTGATCCTCTTTTAAAGCCAACCAACTTGATGGCCCTTGCTACCTCTTGTGGGAGCAAATTCTAGCATTTAGCTGTGTGTTGTGTGAAGAAGTGCTTTCTTCTGATTGTCCCGAATCTTCTAATCCTCAGCGTCATGGCCTTGAGTTCTAGATTTGTAGATGGAAGGGCTCACAAGGGTCAACAAGTCCCACCGCCTGCAAAGCAGGAATCTTTTGCCCAAAGTGGGTCTCGAACCCACAACCCTGAATCTCGTGCTCTTCCTACTGAGCTGTCCCAGCAAGTATTGTGAGGGAAAAGAACTTTTCTCTACCCACTTTCACCAAATTATGCATAATTTTGTATGATCACTGGATTCCTGGACATGAGAACCACCCACCCACAGCAGCTCCATCTTATCAGGATTCAGCTTCAGTTTACTGGCCCCCTATCCATGAATGATTGACCCCAAAGTAGTGTCTTTTCATATCACACATCTTGCACTGGAGGAGAATGTTAGCCACTTTGAGACTCCTTTGGGTAGTGATAAAGCGGGATATCAAATCCAAACTCCTCCTCCTCCTCCCGGTGGAGTATAGGGTCAGGTTCAAGGTGCTGGTTTTGACCTTTAAAGCCCTTTGTGGCTTAGGGCCCTTATATCTACGGGACCGCCTCTCCTGATATGCCCCGCAGAGGACCTTAAGGTCCATGAATAACCATAGTTAGAGGTCCTGGACCCTAAGGAAGTCAGACTAACCTCCACCAGGGCCAGGGCCTTCTCAGTGATGGCTCCGACCTGGTGGAATGCTCTGTCCCATGAGACTAGGGCCCTTCAGGATTTAACCTCCTTCTGTCAGGCCTGTAAGACAGAGCTATTCCACCTGGCCTTTAATTTGAATTTAGCCTGATCTTTTATTTCCACTCTCTTCCTTCCCCCTCCCCTTTTATGAAGATCACCCACTCTGAGACCCCACAGCTAATTCTCCCCTGGCCTCCTCGCTGGCCCAAGTAGGACCAATTCAGCCAGCTAGCCCTGGGGATTATCTAATTGATTTTTGAATTTTATTGTTATTCATGTTTTTATACTGTATTTTATGTTGCTTTTCTAATTAAGTGTTTTAAAGTGTTTTAAATTTGTTGTTAGCCGCCCTGAGCACAGTTTTTTAACCGGGAAGGGTGGGGTATAAATAAAATTTTATTATTATTATTAATATAGGATAGTTAATATCCACTTTTTGAAAATACACAACTGTCTGAAGCCTATGAAAGCCTGTTAAATAGATTTTAGGGGGAAGAAGTACTGAAGCAAAAGAGAGAAAATCTATTAGAAAATAGATAAAAATCAAACAGGTGTCTTGTGGTGCAGGTAGCCTAAGGAGGCTTTTTAAAGTATGGAGGGCATTGCTGAACAGGCCAGGGAAATGAACGAAGGTCCTAGGCCAGGGGTAGCTTATACAGACCCTCCAAGTGTCCCCATTTTCCAAGGACATCCCTGATTTAGAGAATCCGTCCCGGTTTCTAATTTGATCTTGGAATGTCCCACTTTTCCTTAGGATGTCCCTATTTTCACTGGAGAAATGTTGGAGGGTATGAAGTTATCCAACGCCCAAGCCGTCTGAAGACAATCCTGTATAGGGAAGTTTTTTTAATGTTTAATTATGTTTTTATATATGTTGGAAGGCGCCCAGAGTGGCTGGGGCAACCCAGCAAGGTGTGTGGGGTATAAATAGTACAATTATTATTATGGAATGGGACGTCCCTATTTTCATCAGAGAAATGTTGGAGGGTAGGTTGATGTGGTATCCTATAGATGTTCTTGGTCTAGAATTCCCATCAACCCTAATCAGCATTGCCAATGAGCAGGGATTATGGAGGCCAAGAACAATGGGAAGGCATCACCTTCCCTCTTCCCTAGGTATTGCCAATAAGCAGTTCTACACAATTCAAAGAAATGGAGAAAGAATGACTTGAAAAACAACAATTGACAAAAATCCACCCCAAAACCAGAATAAAAGATGAAGGAGTGTATTAACAAAAAAAGGGGGGGCATTTGCATGTAACATAAGGGTTCATTTCTCAGGTATCCAGTCTTTTTTTTTGTAAATTAAAATTTTAAATATGTGTAAAAAATTCAGTATTCAGATGAAAGTAAGTTATATTTTTTTTCAAAAAAGCTTTCAAGATCTCAAGTCTGTAGTTTGAATGCTTAGCTAATACATCAACACTGGCTAGCCTGCCAAAAACACTAAAATACACGGAAGAGATCATAAATTAGTAAATTGTCAACTCTTCTTAATATGAATCTCCAGTGCCAGACAGAGTTATAATAGTAAAAGCAGGTTACCTAAAAATAAGTGCCAGAGTCTAATCAAAAAGCGGAGGGCAGTTTTTATTTTAACTGGGTTTGTAGAAGTAATCTCGATTGTAGAGAGGCCGCCATGATTTAACTTGGACACTTGAAAACCTTGCACATTTCAGATTTCAGTGTTCATCTGGGGAACTATAATACCACACAGTAGAATCTTTATTAAATCAGTGCATTCATTTATTTGAGATAAAATGTTTTATTCAATCATTGTATTTTGATAGAGTAGACTATAGCACACCAACGCGAGATAATGGATTGAACAGAGCATCCTTGAAGGAGAATCGCTTGCTTCAGATCACCTCTTTTTTCCTCAGGAGACATTCCGCTTCCAACACCCGCACAAATTCCAAAGCTTGGGCAGAAAGATGCACCAGTGATACCTGGTGCAACAAATCAGATTTTGATTCACCTCCCTATAAAACTCGGGGAGGGGTGAATCAAATAATCCCTGCTTAAAATACCACAGTGTCATCTTTTAACCTATCTAGGAAGATCGGCTCTGGTGCTTTTATGGCAGCTCAGCCATGTGTACTGCAAAGGCTCGCTAGCATCGAGGCTATCATTTCGACAGCTTTCAGGAAGAGGGAAGCAGAAAGTTATATTCCACTAGTTTTCCTCCTGTCGTCCTGCTTAATCATTCCGTTTAATCTCCTTTTCTGTAATTAAAGACTTTGTAGCACATGCTGATGCATGTCTACTCAGAAGTAAGTCTAATTTATATTAGTGGGACTAAACAACAACTCCTCCCAGGTAAGTGTGTATAGATACCACTGCAACTTTAATCATGCAAGAAGTTTATTCAGGTCGGTTACTGATTACATAAATTGTTTGTATGTAATGGTTGTTATTATTACTACTAATATATTGTCTTGATATTCATCTCTTGATACACTGAAAAAGAGACACAGACAGAGAGAAAAGAAAGAAAGAAAAAGAAAGAAAGAAAGAAAGAAAGAAAGAAAGAAAGAAAGAAAGAAAGAGAATTTCCAGGTTGCATACTGTTAACACAGATTCCCTTTTGGATTGAAGTGCTCTTTCTCTCAAGATTGCATTTGCAGCATTGGCGTACCTTGTGAGTCATAACATGAATAAATTGTAAATTTTCCTGAGGGTTTAATACAAATCAAGGAAACCGAAAAATTTTCTTTTGTTTGTATATCTATTTTTTTAAGCCCTGAAAACTAATGTCTTACTGTGGCATTCGTATTTACACTCCTGAGATCAAAACCTGTCTAGGTAAAATCTATTGCACTGTCAATCTGGTGTAGCTTTTTGTTTTTTTAGCATTTATAAATTTCAAATATTAAACCTCTTTACTCCATTTCTCCTCCCACGTCAGAACACACAATCTGGTTACAAAGAGACCAGGAGAGAGAAAAAGGGGTGCTGTTTGAAATTTCTCTCTTCCAGCAGGCCAGGTAGTTATGATGAAAGTATTTCAGTGTTAAAAAAAGATAAAAAGGTGTTAAGACGCTTTGTTCTGTTGTGTAAGTCCCGGGTCTCTAAGTGAAGCAGCACCTAACTTGCATATCAATATTGAACAAATTGCCTTGTTCCTGTTTAAAAACTCAGCAAACCTGGCTGATATACAACAGGGAACAAATGTGAAATATTCCAAAGACAAAAAGTCAGTGTTATCAGAGGGCTTCCCATAAAGTTTCCTTTATAAGTTTCCTTTTATTCAGTTGTCAACCCCCCAACCCCTGCCTAGACCAGGTTTTGGTTTTTTGCATTCAATATAAAATTATAAGTGGACATTAAAAATGGTTGCATAAGTGTTGAAACTTAAACAGTAGGCATTATCATTTTGAAAACAGCAACAATAACCACACCACATATTGACATATTTGAAAGACTGGCATCATTTGTGCAGGTAATACAAATAAATAGTACGTTGATACCTTTCTCTTAAAATGAAAGCAATATTACAAGTAAGAGGAGGAAATATGCTTGAAACACTTTCCAGGCTCCTCAGATGTGATGGAAACCACTGAGCTATCCAGATACACGCATGGGGTGCAATCCAACATAGGGATGTTACTCAAGTGATGTGGGAGATGCAGAAGTGCAGCTTCTTCCTGGACCACTGGGGTAACACGCAGACCATAGGGCATTCTTGCCCATGATGCAGCTTCTTCCCACATTAGCAATGCCCTAGATCTGGGGGAGTTGAAGCTGCTGTGGCAAGGAACTCCTCCCAGTTCCTTTATGATGCTCCCCTAGAGCTCTTTGATAGCAATTGCTGCTCTGTTCTTTTCGGTGATTCGCCATTCTGCATCTGCAGGAGGTTCCCCAAGATGGAAATGAAGCTGGCTTGTGCAAAAAAAAAACAGGCCCCATCTGCAGCATACATTTAAAGCAGTATTATACCACCTTAAACAGCCACGGCTTCCTCCAAAGAATCCTGGCAGCTGTATCATCATCATCATCATCATCATCATCATCATTATTATTAAATTTATATAACGCCCTATACCCACAGGTCTCAGGGTGGTTTACAAGATAAAATTACAAAACAGCCCTCCACATACACAAAAAGTTAGAAACAATTAAAAACAATCATTATTATTATTTTAAAAACACACAATTAAAAAGCAGTTTAAAAGAATGTAACCAGTATTCTCTGCTGGGAAGCAGCAGCTGTCCTTTTGTAGTCTATCAGTCCTAGGCCTGGTGGAGAGAGGCAGGAGAAGGGCCCTCAGACTTTCGGCAGATGTAGCAGTAGTTTGTTAAAGGTACCAAGAGTTAATAATCCATCTCTTTTCTCAGACACAGTGGTGCCCCGCAAGACGAATGCCTCGCAAGACGGAAAACCCGCTAGACGAAAGGGTTTTCCGTTTTTGAGCTGCTTCGCAAGACGATTTTCCCTATGGGCTTGCTTTGCAAGATGAAAACGTCTTGCGAGTGTTCCGATTTTTCCCCGCTCCCCCCCTTTTTCTAAGCCGCTAATAGCCTTTTAGCCGCTAATCCTTTAATAGCCGCTAAACCGCTAATAGCGCTAATCTGCTAAGCCGCTAATAGGGTTGCTTCGCAAGACGAAAAAACCGCTAGACGAAGAGACTCGCGGAACGGATTAATTTCGTCTTGCGAGGCACCACTGTAATTTTGGGAACTGCAGCCCTCTGAAGGGACTAGGAGTCCCCTAACAACTCTCAGCACCCTTAACCAATGCTGCTTTAAATGTGGACCTAGTGCAGATCACAGTTCTGGATTTTTCAGGAGTACCTGTGAGCCAGCTCTGACACACTTAAAAGCTTTGACCTTCATCCCATTTTCTGTTTGTTAACTTATTGCTTGCTCACTCTTTGTTCTGAAGCAACAAAAGATAAAAACATGCGATTAAAACTGTCTTGATAAATATAAAGCCTGTATCATTTGCAAAATTATTTCAGTGCCACAAGATATGAAAGGGGGTGGGGATAAACAGAGAGAGAGAGAGAGATGCTAGGGTTAAAAAGTTTAACTAACATACCCCAGTCATTTGCCAGTTATGAAAAAGTTGTAGAGATTAAAATAAATATTGCTTATGACCGATGTGCCAGTACATTGGCTGACAGCACTTTGTTGTTCAGTAAAAAAAGAAAGAAAAAGAAATATGACTTCCAACATTCAGGCTGTGCTGGGACAATTTTTAAGCACGCCTATGCCTTCCTCTTTCAAAAAGACTTGTCAGTAGCACACATGAAAAGGATATTGGGATTATAATCAATCACAAGCTACAATATGAGTCAGCTATCTGATGAGGCTGCAAAAAAGTCTAATGCGATTTAGGTATCCATTAATAAAACCGTAGAGTGGTATCCAATTATGGCTGGAATCTGTCAGAGGAAGTGGGGAGGCAATTTTTGCCAATTTCCCTCCCCCCTTGTGATTCCCTCTGTATCTGTTCCACAGTGCTGGGGGTTGCCAAGAGCAGATTTAGGGGGTATGTAGGGCACTATAGGGAGGGGTAAACTGGAAATTGCCTTCTTCTCCATTATGCTAATGGATTCCCTTCCATCAGCATATGATCACCACTGGATATCACCCATAGATTTCCAGTCCTGTGAAATAGAGTACTGGACCCAGTGCTGCACTTTCAGGCATATTGGAACGGATTATGAGGAGGGCAACGAAGATGGGCTATAGAACAGAGAACGAGGCATACAAGAGGCTTAAGGGACTGTGCATGCTTGGTCTAAAGAAAAGAGGACTGAAGGAAACCATTTTTATTTTATTGGGTTGTCCTTGCTTCTATTTTGATTACGTATTTTGTGTTTTTATATTGTGATTTTATCCTGTGAACTGCCCTGAGACCTGCAGGTGGTATACAAATTTAAACAACAACAACAATAACAACAACAATTTATTTTATTAAAATGTTGAAGTCCTGTACTCCCATTGCAGCAGCACCATGCAGGCTCATAACTTAAAATATTACAAATCTGTGAAAACAAGTATAGAAAACACATAGATCAAGGAGACAAAACCAGCAGTCAAAATGAAGCAAAAAATGTTATCTGTCACATACCAGAAAAGTCTGCTAGAATGAAATGGTCTTTAGTAAACAATGGAAAACAGTGAGGGAGTGGGGGCAGCCATACCTTGTGGGGCAAGTAGTTTCATAATAGAAATTGAGCCATTGAGATCTGTCTTATGCTACCTAAAAATGCTTTCATCATAGGTCTTCAAATACTTAACAGCTCCACTAATGCAAGCACTTTTGGCTGTGCAACCCTGTCTCCTAGTGAGCCCCCTAAGTAAGTTCTGGGTCCCCCCCCCAGCCTTCTGGAGCAGGAACACAGAGGGAGTAAATAGGAAGGCGAACTTCCGCTGTTCAGGCAAAACTGCCTGGATGAGTGTTTAGCTGTATTCTGCCCTGGATAACATTCTGCCACATAGACTAGGACAAAGTCTAGATTGAATGGGCCTAAGCTACAGGAGAGTAGATTTGGGTTGAACATTAGGAGAAAATTCTTGAAGGGATCAGAGTCTGACAGCGGAACAAATTAGCTAGAGAGGTGGGTCCTCTTTCTTATTGGACATAAGACAGAAACTGGGCAGACATGTGGGGAATTTTGTAGCTCCAGATTTACTGCACTGAACTAGTGGGTTGGACTTGATAGCCCACACAACCCTTTTCTAACTCTACAATTCTGTGATGTGCTGGAAACTTCTCCATGCAAAGAAGTATAAAGAGCTGCTTTGCTGCTTTCAGATGGAATGTCCCCATGCCATAATCAATATGGGAGAAACCTCTTAATACATTCACAGCAGCAGGGCAGAGCCTCACCGAAACCAAGTGGCTTTCAGCTGTGGGCTTGTTGCAGATACTGGCAAATTAAGCCTGCGAGTATAATTCACTCACATAAATTTTCTAGGGAACATCCAGCCCTCAACAGTTGGCTGTTGGGAGTGAGGAAAGGGTTGCTTGTAAAATGCTGTAGAACACAGCCAGAAGCTCAGTTCAAAGCAGGATAAATTTAATCAGAAATTTGCACAAGGCAAAAGTTTTATCTTATGGCTGCAGGAAGATCCTGGCAGCCAGATCCATAAGAAAGTCATGTAATAATGCATTAAAGGCAATGGAAGCAAAATTCAGACCTTGGTTTAGCAAAATGCTTCTCTGTGGAATTACTGAACAGAGTGGCTTCCATATTCTGTAACCGCACCAAGTGTAACTCCATTTGCACCAACTGCAGTCCAGAATTGTCCAAATGACTTTTGAGAAGTTAATCCCTGTCTGAAGGCATGCTGCTGGAAGGTCTAGTTTCAATGGCAGACATCTAGCTGATGATGCCGCCGCCCCCCCCCCCCCGGCAGAAGCTGTTGCCTGGGCATTTGCTGCCACTACCACCACATGTGGCAAAGGGTGCAGCGGAGGAGGAAAAGTCCCCGAGTCAAGAGGCTCCATTTGGTAATCCCAATCTAGAGATCTGCCACCAAGCCAGGAGGCTGAGTTGAAGCTGCCACTGCTGCCTGGTAAAGCTCTCCCATCTTGTCTGCAATGCAGGAGGTGACCTTTTGCAGATGCCCCTCCCCAGAAATGTCTGTTTAGGGAAGGCTGTACCAGTAATGCTGAAGCTGCGGTGATGGATTTGTATTTGCATGCTATGAATACTAATAGGCACTCTCTGGAGGCTTCATTTTTTACAACAAATTGGCAGTGGATCCATTCTGAGTACTCAGTTAGGTTTTCCTACAGTCTGCTATGGGGCATGAATGAGCCCCTTGAGCTTTGGCAGCTGTTTTCCTCCCAGAGCTAATGATGGGATCCTCATGTGTGTACAGGACTCTGGATCTCAGGCAATATGGGGCCATTTACTGTACTTATGACAGTACAGTACATTAAGCTTAACAGGGCTGTGTCAGCATAAATAGTGCATTCCCTTGAAACAAGACTCTGATCAACAGAAGGTACACCAGTATGAGGAAATTACCAATTAAAGGCAACATGTTGAGAATCTTCCCCAAAACTATCAAAGGATGTATAAATGTAATTAAGGGATTTTCCACGTAAACTTAGGAGTCTTCCATAAAGGTTATGTTAAAGCAATGGAGTGTGATCTGATCTTGGTTATGAAAGATACAAGGCAGGAGAGATTATGGAGTTATCGATGTGACATTTAAATTCCCTGTCAGATACCAGATGATATTGCAAAACTCCCATGGTGAAAAGTTGGGAAAACGGTATCTTTTGCCAAAGTTTCAGGTACAGACAGGCCTGCTTGTTAATGTGCCACCATCATTTTCAATATAGTCACGTGATGTCTTCTTGCTTTTATAGTGGAATGAATAGGCCAATGCTCAGTGTTTAGCTACTGGCTGAGCCAACACACTATGTGAATAATTTTGTTACCGGGTAAATCCATCACAGGTACCATAATTAGAGCTGGTGCTTTCCTGCCCATTTGCTCTTCGAGATGTCCTCGGAGTCCTGCAAGATAAATAAACAGATCCACTGATACCTTTCAACTCATTTAAGCATTCAAAAACAACATAACCACATGCTGCAAATAAGTGTATTTGTCTAAAAAGAATGAAAAACAGCCTGATTAAAATAAAGAAATCCCTTTGGTATGATTCAGCACAGCTCCTCTGACATTTTGATGCAGAAGTTCAGATTGCGGCTTAATGCAGGAGAGCTTTCCCCACAGTTTCATCCTAGTTTGTTGGTTGAAAAGCCAGGAACTTGGTAATATCATAATTTCCAGTATTTCTTTTCTATAATGTGCTATACATAGAAACCGCCTCAACCACACAAATGGTACTGTGATTTAATAAATAATAAAATAAAGACAACTTGGAACCTGCATGTTGGTTCCAAATGCAAGCTGTTTATGTAATTAATGTAGAAGTAAACAATCCTCTTTTATAGTTCTTGTCATCTGATTTTTTTAAAGCACGGACAGGAGACTGAGACATGAGCTCTGGCAGTAGACAAAAGCAGTCAACTAGCTTTGATGCCAACTAGCATTTATTTATGAATATTCTCCTGTTTGTGTACTGTGTATTTTTAGTACTCTGCTTTTGTTCTTATTTACTGGTTTATTATTGGTTTCTTTAAATATGTTGCATTTCTATATGCTTAGGTTTATGTTGATAATACTTGTGTGCAAGTCTTTTATTATTAGGCTGGTTCTCCTATACCAATCCAGTCACGCACTGAGATCTTCTTCCGAGGCTCTTCTATGGGTACACTCATCATTACCAGGGGCCAAATACTATTACTTCAGAGGCAGGCAAATATTTTGCTAGGCTTTTACCCCTTTCCAGCAGATTTTGGTTTTTATTCTGATTGCAGTTTTTTTAAAAAATCTTCTGCACCATGCCACTGTTTCATTGTTTTCAGGTGTGCTGTGTATGTTTTCAGAATGAGACAAATTTTGTATTTTTATTCTTCTTGTCAGTTATACAAGGAATGCAGATTAGTAATGAAGGTGTGGTGTATCCAATTACCGCATTTTTCGCTCTATAAGACGCACCAGACCACAAGACGAACCTAGTTTTTGGAGGAGGAAAACAAGGGGAAAAATATTCTGAATCTCAGAAGCCAGAACAGCAAGAGGGATCGCTGCGCAGTGAAAGCAGCAATCCCTCTTGCTGTTCTGGCTTCTGTGAATGCAGCCTGCATTCGCTCCATAAGACGCACACACACTTCCCCTTACTTTTTAGGAGGGAAAAAGTGAGTCTTATAGAGCAAAAAATACGGTAATTAATAAGGAAGAGGGAGCAAATAAGGCAGTACCATAATGCAGATTTATCTTTAACACTCACCTCCAAAGAAATAAGACAAGTTCCAAAAAAAAATCCTCCTAGACTTTTTTTACAGTGCAGGCATGTGCCTGTTTAGCAGTAACCCCCAATGCTCATTGGAATTAATTGTAAGTGCAAATAGCACTGCAGCCTCAATATGAATGTTTCTTAAATGTGTAGAAATGTGAAATGTCATTTTGTCAACAGTTAAATAGGTGTTATATTGTATTGCTTCTTTTTTGTATTGTTTAATAAACTTTTTTTTAAAGAACTCAATTCAAGACTGTTTTTCAACAAATTTATTTATTTGCTGGCAAATATGACTGCCCCTCCAATGTTTCATGATGCTGAGATCCATAGACTAATTAATAGATTTCATTAGCTTTACCACAAATCCAGCTCATTCAAATAATGTAATAATTTAAGAAAATGATGGAAAAATAATTGCAAGAAACACTCCTTTTCTTAATCAAGTCATAATGCATCCTTTTAAGGAAAGTGGTAGTTACTAAGCCATGTTGCATTTTTGTGGCTAAAAATGTTTTCTATTTCTGTGCAGCAGAGCACAAATCTGAAGGACACTGGGGAGGGGGGAAGATGCTAGATTTGGCTTTCAACTGGTCTCCCATTGTCAGATTCTACAATACTGCAATTGTAGTAATGCAGTGTTTCATAACATTACAAAGCTTAGCTACATATACAGAAAATGTTATTCTTTCCCTATGATTTCAGAGCTGTCAACAACCTGTGCCATTCAGAGATGATATGCTGATGCTGGTGATTATTATTTTACTTAACAGCTTTACAAGACTAGAGCATTGTCCAAGGCCTTCTCATGCAGATATTGCATTGCTTGGAAGGGGTTAACAGATGGAAATGGTTGATGTTAGAGGTGACTATTGACTGAGCTGAACCCAAGATCAATAGTTGCCTCAGAAGTCAAAAGGACTTCATGTTCCATGTTTAAAACAACTTGGTCTATGTTTTCCAGCAATGTGCTCATTCAGGGTCAGCTAAGCACCATTGCAATCAGGCAACTGGAAATGTACACGGCAGCTACATTTGCTCACACTTGTCAAGTGGATGAGAGGCAACCCATTGAGAGCACAAACCAGCAGAAGCCTTGCCCAATGAAATCACTGGCACATAAGCCTGCCACTGTTTTTTGAATTTCCGTTGCTTTCAGTGGGCTTTCATTGGACTGGGATTGAAGATGTCAACCCATGCTTTTATTTGCATCCATTTCTCTTCCTTGAATATGTTGAAACAGAGTTCCACTAAATTTAATTTTTATCAATCAATTAAGCAATTGCCCAACACTAAAACTACATCAAAAAAGTAAAGTATTTTATTTCCTGACAGAATATTTGGCAAAACCACTGCAGCCTTTAGAAACCGAAACCTATTTAGAGCACGTATGAGGATAGGAAGAAAGGGGGGGGAGGAGAGAAATATTTTTAAGTTCTGATATTTAAAGTGCACGCTAATCACAAATTAGCTACTTAAGTGTTCCACACTAGAAAGGAAAAAAGATACACACATATAATGTCGTCCTGATGGCATTTATGTAAGCTAATTCAGGCAGAGAGCGCCAATATGCTTTCCTGCAGATTGCTCTATTAATATTATACAATGGCTGTAGTGCAGTAAGCTGTTGCTTAAGTGCAAGTTTAAGTCAAATCTATGCCTTAGCTTAGAAACAAGGCTCCTGCCATTGGCAGCTATAGCAGAGAAACTCAAGGACTGGTCTCTGTCCTCTGAAATGAAAACAGAGGAGGGACATTTTCAGAAAGAGCACAATTGTAGGCCAGAGTACTAGATATTTTTTCTTCATTTGTCCCTGCCATGCTCCTTTTGCTACCTTTCCTCTCTGTGTTTTAACCAAATACACTGTTATATCACTTAGCGCAGGTCTTTAAATCCCAGAGCTAATAAAGCTCCATTGCTTCAGCTGTATGGATTTGACATGCAGCATGTGCTTTGAAGAGAAGCTTCACAGGGGATCAGGTTCCTAACAGTCGACTAAGAGTTTCAGTCCCCACAGAGGTGCCCCTGGCGTGCTGAGCACTTAACCCTTCGACCAGTACCAACATGACTGTTCACAAATTATTGATGTCTCTAAATCCCTGGCAGATTGCAGACAGGTCTTGTCTCCCTTGAAGCCCAAGCATATGGCCACTAATGGGATGGATTAAGAAGAAAAAAATACATGCAAACACTCAGCCTTTGCCACATGAATGTAAAGCCACAGAAACAGGAGAAGGTGATTGAACTGGACTGAACACTGCTAAATACATGATTAGCCTCTTGTTATGGATCATTTCCATTGATCTATATCTGGTTTTGCAGCACAGTTTAATTAAAGCTGTCTGGAACAAGCCTGTCCCCTAAATGATCAGCTATGCAATGAAAACGTGAAACTTGAGGAAGCTCGAGGCCTCTAAAAAAGCCTCACTGACTTTGTGGTAAAATAACAGTAGCAGGAAGGGAAATATATTTTCTGCACAAATGAACTGTTTTGTCGCAGCATCTCAGGTTCCTGAACGTGGTTTTAAAAACACAACAAATCTTGTTTCCTTTTAAGTTTGTTCTTAAGGTGGATTGCTTTTCACTCCCAAATAATTCTCTGGAAGCCAATAAGCTTACTTGCAAGTTAATTATTTCCTGATAAAAGGGTCTAACAGTGCGTCCTAAGCACGTCTATTCAGAAGTAAGCCCCACTGAGTGCAATAGGATTTGCTCCTAGATAAGGCTGTACAGTACAGGATTACAGCCTAAAATGGGGGGTGGGATCCAGCCCGCAGAAAATGGCCCGCCAGCCCCAGGAGCTTTATCTCCCAATCTGATCAGGACACAAATCACTCTGCCTGCTTTTTACAGATCCTCCCATCGCAGTGCTCAACATCGCAGTACTAGGATTGCAGATAAAGCCGTCTGTCTGCTCTTTAAGAGCAAAAGGCAGCACACAAGGCAGCCTCTCCGCCCCTGGTGCTAGAAAAGCTGATTGTGTGTCCCTGTGTCTGCATGCACTGTTTGTGCATGTTTGAGAAGAGAGAGGGAGTGTGTGCTGTGTACCTGCATGCCTGCTGAGAGGATCTGCTGTACATGTGGTGATTGCACATGTGCGGTGCAAGTGCACATGTGCACACACACATATACACCTTAGCCACACCCAATGGTGGCATGTTGTCCTCAGAGGGGTGGCTGTCTGTCAACAAGGCGCTTGGGCCAAAAAGAGCTTTTCAATTTTTGATTTTACTTCTAAGTCACGTTAGAAAGACTTACACTTAAACATATTTAATATTATTGGAACTGAATGGGTTTGAGACAAGCGTCTCAGGGTGGTTTCAGATTGCAGCCTGTCCCTGTAGCCGTAAACAGGATATACAAAATTTACAAAAATCACATAAGCAGGCCCAACAAGCAACAGATTAACCGTAAGGGAAACTAGCAAAACTACATTGGGGACAAAAATGTACACTTCCAATTTTACCAAATACCTAGTTAAAAAACAAATGGAGGTCATTCTAACGGATTAAACAACCAATGGTCCAAGCGACAGTTCTCACCCAATTTTTCACTTATGGCAGCCCAATCACTTTCCTTTTCTCTCTCACACAAGAGGGCCATACTCTGTGCCCACAGACCCTCACTTTGGAGGAAGTTAACACCTTTTAGCCACACCGCCCAGGCTCTTCCAGTGGAAGACCAAAGCTCCACTGGCCAGAGAGTTCAATAGCTTTGCCTGCCCTCTACAACAAAGAGAAGGGAAACTAATGCTTTTCTTAGGTTTGATAAATAATAATAATAATAATAATAATAATAATAATAAGTCACCTAACAAGGTGCCTCTCATTCCGTTTCTCCAGTCATGAACTTGGTGGCAATGGCCGGGAAGATGTCCAGCGTTTTCCATTTCCCACAATGCCCCAGAATGATGCTTCATTGGCTCTTTAGGGCACTGTGAGAAAGTGAGAAGGCAGGGTGGTTTGCCAGATGTACTAAGCGCCACCTCATAGATCCTCAATGGAGGATGGGCAGATGGGTCAAACAGGTCAACAATAATGGGTCCTGGCAACACTGTGTCCTGCTCCCAGCCCTGGCCATTTGATAGATCTGAAGCCAGAAGACACACTGTTGGAAGTACTTGAGAAGCTCCAGTGAACCACCCACCCTCCTGTTCAGTATTGACTGCTATTAGTCTCTTTTGCACATGTAAGTGACATTCCTCTTCCTGGAAACCAGACACAATTGGGTTTCCAGGCAGACCTTCTGAGCACAAGGGAGTCAGTTGGGGAATGTAAACTTTAGTTCCTTTCTTTCTTTGTCTGGACAGCAGGCCAGGCTTCATTGAAGGTACCCTCAGTGACCTCCCTCAGTCTCTAAGACGTGCAAGCAGAACTATCTCATGCCCTTTAATAGGTCTCAGCAAAGGCCTTATCTTGCTGTCCTCTGACCCAGAATGGCTTCTTGCAGTTCAACTGCACACCTGGTTTTTGTTCCAGAATAAAATCAAGGCTCTTCTGTTTCATCCAAGTTACTAAAGGAGCAAAAATGCAGAAAAACTGGAGTCACTGTCTTTCTGATGAAATGCAGCAAGGCCAGTAAGGTCAGAGAGATCACACAAGCCAGAGAGGACATACTCTTCTCAAAAATGAGAAAGATAATTATTTGTTTCATTTTAAATATATTTTTCATCCTGCCTTTCCTTTTGTTGTTGTTGTTGTAAAAAAGCCTCCAGTTAAAAGGCAGCAATAAATATAGATAAACTATAGGCGATAAAGCCAATTCATATTTATAAGCTTTCAGGAACCGAATGATTATTGAGTGTCAGGTGAATTCCACAGCTGGGGAACCACCACAGGAGAAACCACATATCTCTGTCTCAGAGAGTCAAGGGCAGTGGGGCACCCCAAGAAGGGCCTCAGAAGATGATCTCATTTGGCATGCAAGTCTGTAAGGGAAAAGACAGATACTAGCTCCCATAAGGACTGGAGGCCAAGGGTATTGTCATGAGTAGGGAGAGCACTAACATTTATGGCAATTGTGCTTTCTAAGAGCTGAGTCATTTGCTGAGGAAATGAAAAATTCTTGACTTTCTTTTAAAGTTAAGTAGATGGTTACCATTTCCCCCCAGAGCCTAATAAATAAATAAAAAACCCTGTAAAGCATTTATGTTATTTTTAGAGAAGGTTCAATTATGGGCCTGTCATCGTACACAGTACATCCTTTTATCAGGCCACCATGCTAACTTGTTTTTTTCCACAGTAAAGTTTGCTTAATGACCAGTTTAACAATAGATTTTTCACTGTAGGTGTTAATTAGAGCTTTGTGGACTCTATAGGATTTGTGCTCACTAAACCCTGTAATTCAAGACAAAAGAGGTAGGAGCAGACCAGCCCCCTTTCTCTTTCCATGAAGACTTGACGGTGACTAAACCAAATCTAAGAAACAACAATCCCACCGCCACACCGCCTTCTCTTTTCTATGGATACCCAAAATCGTACCACACCGCTTCAGAGCAGAAACGATAGCAAAGAACCCTTCTTTTCAGACTGCAGTTTCCGAACTAAAAAACCAAGCTCTACCATCACAATAGTCTTTGATACAGATGTCACAGAATGTTGCTGTCTCCTCAAGTTTATTGTGAGAAGTATCTCTTCTTAGTTGTTTGGTGTCTTTGGACAGTAAATCAGCCTTGAGTCTCATCAAAATTATCCACATGAAACCACTCCTCACTTAAGAGAGCTTTCAGTTATACTTGCTGAGACAAAAGGGCTGATTCACATACTGTTGTGGAGACAAAAAACCCCTGTATATGGTGTGAGGCATATGCGGCTTACATAATCCCTCCTCATGTGTAGAGCATAATGGATTACATACACTTTATGAGGCCTCACAGGATCCTTTCCAGCCCACCTCAGTTAAAGGGCGCAGTTGTCTTGGATTCTACTCAGCATGCTTCACATCCTTAATAAATCAGTTAATACAGTGGTGCCTTGCAAGACGAAATTAATCCGTTCCGCGAGTCTCTTCGTCTTGCGGTTTTTTCGTCTTGTGAAGCACGGCTATTAGCGGCTTAGCGGCTATTAACGGCTTAGCGGCTTTAAGAAAAAGGAAACAAACTTGCAAAAACTCGCAAGACGTTTTGTCTTGCGAAACAAGCCCATAGGGAAATTCGTCTTGCCGAACGACTCAAAAAACGGAAAACTCTTTCGTCTTGCGCGTTTTTCGTCTTGCGAGGCATTCGTCTTGCGAGGTACCACTGTATAAATCCAATATGGTCTTTCTAAAAAGGAAAAGTTTGCAGCCAGTGCCTGAAAAACAATAGTGATAGGGCCTGGCAAAAGGACCTGGGAGAAATTCCAAAACCTGGGTGCCAACACTACGAATGCACCACTGACTCCATTAAGATTGAGCTGTATGTGCTGTTATTTTGGACTTGTGTGGACATGCTCAGCACAATCAAATATGGCTAGTTGAATGAAGAATTAAGAAGCTTTTCTTGGGTGGGTGTCTAGGGGAGAGAAGAGTTCATATTCATGACATGAATCTTGCATTAACCTAGAATTCCTCTGAAAGATGTGTATAAACGATAATTAGAGGACAAAGACTAGGCTTTAACTTTTGAGATGTTGTCTGAGTCACACCCAGAAAAGACCTACTGAAATAAATGGATTTGAGTTAACTGTTCCCATTGTATTTAATGAGTCTACTCTGAATGTAACCTACAGTGCAATTCTAACCATCCCTAGTCAGAAGAACGTCCTATGGAACTGAATGGGTCTTACTCCTAGGTAAGTGGGGTCAGCACTGCAGTCTTGGCTGAATTCAACCCTTTGACTATAAAATTACACTTATTGACTCAAAGTACACACTTCAGTGGAATGGTGTTCATGAGTCCTATACTTCGAAGACCAGTCTCTATGATTACTAAGAAAGTAACACCAGTAAAACACCACATCCATTATTCATCAAATGATTGATGCAAATTCCCCTACACACTAGTTCTATGGGGCCTGAGTGATATTTGAGACTCTCAAGGGTATATGGCTACTGGCATGTAAGCTACAATTCTGAATTTTGGAGGAGTGGTATTGATGTGTTGCAAGTTGAGAAATACAGTATTATATGGATAGATATGAGTGAGCCAGAGCCAAGTTATTAACGAGAGGTGGGGGGGGGGGGAACCTCCCTCCTGCTATTCCCACACATTTCATTATATAAGACGTTGACCTGACCTGTAGACGTTGCCACTAATGCTTCCTTCTGTGGGTTTGCACTTGTAATTAGTTGTGCCATGCTGGCAATGCAGATTTCTCCCCAGTGAACCTGCATATACTAAATTGTATCAGCTTGAGCAGCACATTTGGAGGAGACACAACCCTTTGCCTTTTCTTTCCTGTGACTGATTTACAACTGCTTATCGCGGTACACAATCCCAAAGCACTAGCTAGTATTGAGATCACCTGGCAGTGATTTGCAAAATCTGAGAGGTGGTAAGTAAAGCCTTCAGGTGAGAGCTGGGAACTTTGCTAGGGCAGTGTTTGGAAAGCTCTGCCTGTGCCTTCTGTAAATCAATGACTTTTCTCCAGGGCCGTCAATCTGGCACCTTTCACAAGTGTTAAATTCACTTAAATATTTCCCCCCCTTAAGAAGCTGTCATGAGACATACTGAAGCAAATATGTCCTTTAGTGGATACACATGGACTCTGTTGTAACAGTGTCTGTTAAGTGAGCTGACATCCAGGATGATTTAAAAAATAAATAAATTCAACATTTGTTGGGTATCATCGCACTCTCTATGCCAAATAGTTTCAAAGCTGGAAATAGCCGAATGAAGATAAAAACAACAACAATGGAATGCTGACCAATATATGCTTAAAAGAAATGGAATACTGTTTGCTTTGACCATAGATGGACAAAATCTATGCCATTTTTTGGCACTTTACAAGCTGCAGGTACATCATGTTGCTTGTCCTCAGCACGTGTTGTCCTCACCTTATGTTGTCTAGAGATTCTAAGCGGAATGATGCTAGCATAAGTCTCTGACTTCCTCTAGAGAAGAGAATGATTCAGAGTGACATTGTACATGTGTGCCTGAATTTATCCTCTTTGTCCCCAAAGATTTGACAACTTCATGTTCATAACTCTTTAAGATTAGATTTTTTTTTTATCTGGTGTGTGGAAACCAATATATTGGGGTGGTAAAGAGTGTGAGCTTCACATCATGAAATTCTCGGTTAAAACAATTTCAACTACAAACTCCTCACTGGATGGGCTTAAATAAGCTACTCTCTCTATCCCCTTTATGCTCCCATCTGCAATATGAGAAAATAAGAATACTTTAAGACTTTCCATGGTGGTTTCAATTATTGCCAAAGAGTTTTGAATATCCAAGAAAACACAACTGTGTATAAATGCTAAGCTCATTATTCCATATACTATAGATCCATTACACAGAAGGGAAGTAGAATTATTTGCTTAGGGCCACTGAGGACCCTAAACAGAGATGAAATTAATTGTGCCTTTACATTTATTCTGCACCTCTGGAGTGTGGGCTTATAATGAATGGAGATCACAGCAGGCATGGGTGGCAGTGGCTGCGATTTAACCTTTTGTTTCCCTGCTACATTCCTGAGGAAAATGCCTCTTCCACAGCAAACAACAGCTTCAAAAGATTGCACCAAGGGAAGAAACAGTTAAATTCCCATCCACACCTGCTGTGATCCTAATCATTATAAGCCCCTGTTCGGCCTGAGTTCAAGGCTAAGCTGGGATCTAAAGCTAAACCATACCTAAAGGCGTACATCTCTCCAGCCTCTATTGTTGAGAACAATAAAGAATTATGTTGGAAAAGCTACTGAGAACAATGTTAGAAGCAATGGGTCTTACCAGTTATTTGCATTTCATGTTCATGATTGTGTCAATACATTACAGTAAGGTTAAAGGTAGAACTGCAGCCATAAAGTCGTAGGATTAAGTCTTCCCCAAGACTGTAAACCACATGCAGTGACAAAAGCACCAACCACCACACTGAACATGCTAAATATGATTCATTCATTGTAGATCATTTCTATTGATCCAGCTTTGACTTCTCAGAACAGTTTAATCACAGCTGCCTGGAAGAGGGTAATGGATGGCTTAGGGGATTGGTTACGGGATACACAGCAAGCCATTCTCAGGTCACAGGTTCAATCCCACAACTAGTTTGGCAATTACCAGAAGTCGTTATTACTGTATCTGGTGACTTATGTGAAATAAACTAGTGGAATTTCATTTGAGTCACTCTCGAGAAAAAATACGCACTTGCACACCCTTCCTAAACATCATAATCAATACCAAGGGTGTGCAAATCAGAATGTTCCTTGAGCCATTTTTGTAGGACAGTGAGTGGCAGTGACTCCATCAAATTTATTTTGCTAATAAATTTGCAACCATACAAATGCAAGCGTACTAATTTGCTTAGGGCAACCTCTCAGAGGTTTGGCATCTATGACACACAATGTGCATATGAATCAGTAATTATTCAGCACCATGCTAGTTTACTTTGTGTTTACTATGGAGAACAGCACTTTGATTGCTGAAGCCTTAAGCCACATCTGCAAAGAAGGCTATAAGCAGAAGTTGGCTCTAGATGATATTGGGTTTATTAAATGAAGGGCGCTGAGAACGGAAACTGATGTGACGTTCTAATCACTTTTGAGAAACATGAAGGGCTAGTGATGGAGAGGTGACCTTTATTTCAGCAAGGAAGATATCCCCATAAAAAAGAAGGCCAAGCTGTGAGGTACAGTGAAACACTGTTGTGATTTATTCTTGTACCTGTTTCCGGGAGGGAGGGGGAGCCCTACTGTGACCCATGGCCACAGCATCCAGTTTTAATAATCTTACAGCACTGCTAGAGGGAAATAAAACATCCAATAAGAGGTGTCAGTTGCAAAATGAAGCAAGATGCCCACTCTCTAAACCAATCTGTGGTCATCACTGGTACTATATATGCCATAGGCCCTAACTTGTCAGTGAATATCAGACCCTCTTCATTAAAGTACATGTCAGTGAAGAGGACAGGGTCTAATGGAGGCTCAAAAATCTTTCCCAGTAACGTCGTGAATTCCAGGGGTCCAATAACGAGAACAGTTATTTTAAATAAAAATTAGATTAAAAAATAAATAGGGTGTTTTAAAGCTACTATGATAGTGTTATGGGGAAACAGAGATCCCCCAGAGTGCCAGATTTCCTCCTCTAGATTTTTGGGTGCTGGGATTTAATCAGAGTGCTGATAATTAAGGTGAGTTGACAGGCTGAGCTTGTTTTTCTGCCAGATAGAGAGGCAGAGGGAGATGATGGCCCTGTCTAATTAACCCACAGCAAAAGTCACCAACAAGACAAAAGACCCTACCGGGTAACCAAGAGGGAGGCTGCCAGGCCAGGCCAACGTGGGTGTGATGTGACACAGAAAAAAGTTGTCCTTTTATACAGAGGTTTCTGACAAGTGTTCTGGGAATGGGGACGAAAAATTGGCAGAACTCCATGTGCACTGGCTGGTAGAGACTGGGGGCCATGGCTGGCTGCTGCTTTCGACTCAAGCTTGCTGAAGCTATGACAGGAGCAACAAGATACATTCTTCAGGTGTAATGTTCTGCACCCTCTCCATTTAAGGCTTCAGCTGTAAACAGGTGTGAATAAACCATATTTCCTAAGACACTGCAAACTCCTATGTTCCTTGATTTTGCAACGGAAACACAACTATGGGCGAGAGTCTGGAATCCGCTGGAACCTTAGTACAGTACTGCTTGGCAGAGGTTGAGGGTGGTGTGTATGGAAGGCGGTGGGAAAAACCCTCCAGTGGGGTAGAAGGCTTGATAGATTACTTCGCCAGAGCATAGTAACACCAATTTTATATCAGAAGAAGAAGAAGAAGAAGAGTTTGGATTTGATATCCCGCCTTTCACTCCCTTTAAGGAGTCTCAAAGCGGCTAACATTCTCCTTTCCCTTCCTCCCCCACAACAAACACTCTGTGAGGTGAGTGGGGCTGAGAGACTTCAGAGAAGTGTGACTGGCCCAAGGTCACCCAGCAGCTGCATGTGGAGGAGCGGAGACGCGAACCCGGTTCCCCAGATTACGAATTTACCGCACTTAATCACAACACCACACTGGCTCTCAGCATGCTTTTTTATTTAAGCAAATTAATTCACTTGCTTAAAATATTGGATCCCATCCTCTTTGAAACTAGGGCAAAACTTCCAACAACAAAATAGTAACAATATGGATGTCAACAAGAATCCATTAAGAATAAGACTAGAATACCAAAACTTGGTTCTGCCATATGATTCTCTCGGGTCTCTAAACAGTCTCTGAAGGGTCTCTCTGTTGTGTTTTTATATGCAGTGGTACCTCTAGTTACGAACTTAATTCGTTCCGGAGGTCCGTTCTCAAAATGAAACTGTTCTTAACTAGAGGCGTGCTTTCACTAATGGGGCCTCTTGCTGCCGCTGCGCCACCGGCACACGATTTCCATTCTCATCCTGGGGCAAAGTTCTCAACTCAAGGTAACTCTTCCAGGTTAGCGGAGTTTGTAACCTGAAGCATTTGTAACCTGAGGCATTTGTAACTCAAGGTACCACTGTATTATCTTGGAAGCCACCCAGAGTGGCTGGGGCAACCCATTCATATGGGCTTGGTAGAAAAAATGAATTACTATTATTATTATTATTATTATTATTATTATTATTATGACAGAAAGTATTGGGCAGTGACTAATGGGGATTCCAGACTGCAGCTTAATCTAGCAAAGAGTCATTCAGATATCGCAAGCAGGTTGTGGGCAACATTTTCTTCTTTTAACATTAGATATCTGGATAAAATGGGGGAGCATGGACTGGCATTTTGATGTAAATAATGTCATGTGGATACCGCAAAAAATATGCCTGCATGAGTAGCACCATTCCCACAATCAACACCTGTTTGGAAGTGCCCCAAGAGTGTGACATAATAATTTGATTCAGTGCTGCTTATTTGTTCAGCATTTTATGAATTGGTGATGTTTTAATGCCCTTATGATATGATTTGTCTTATGGTTTGGCAGTTCAGAAATATTTTTTAAAGTAAATTAATAAAAAATAAAATTACACATACATTCACCAGTTCAAAGCTCACCTGACTACAAGCTCATCAACACATAAAGGTCTTTAATTGTTTTTATATATGAACTTGTTTTATATATGCTCTTATTGTATTGTAAAAGTGCTTTGAGAAGCAATTCATAAATGAAATAAACAACAGCAGCAGCACAATTCTAAACATTCTTACTGAGAAACAAGTCTCACTAGGTTTAACAGGATTCACTACCTTCGCAAGTGTGTTTAATGCAACAATCCCATGCCAGAATACTTGGGAATAAAGGTAAAGGTAAAGGGACCCCTGACCATTAGGTCCAGTTGTGGCCGACTCTGGGGTTGCGGCGCTCATCTCGCTTTATTGGCCGAGGGAGCCGGCGTACAGCTTCCAGGTCATGTGGCCAGCATGACTAAGCCGCTTCTGGCAAACCAGAGCAGTGCATAGAAACGCCGTTTACCTTCCCGCTGGAGCGGTACCTATTTATCTACTTGCACTTGACGGGCTTTCGAACTGCTAGGTTGGCAGGAGCAGGGACCGAGCAACAGGAGCTCACCCCGTCATGGGGATTCGAACCGCTGACCTTCTGATCAGCAAGTCCTAGGCTCTGTGGTTTAACCCACAGTGCCACCCGCGTCCCCATACTTGGGAATAACCTTCACTAATTTACCACCAAGCAGCAATGTATAGCATTGAGCCCACAACAACCCTGTAAGGTAAATGAAGCTGGGAGGCAGTTTGGCCCAAGGTCATCCTATTAGCTTCATGACTGAGTGGGAATTTGAACCCTGATGTCCACCACACTGGCTCTCATAATGTTGCAATCCTGAGCACACTTAACAGAGAGTAAAGCCCTTTGATCTCAACAGCTTACTCCCAAGTGCCATTAGCATCTTGTCACTACCTAAGTTCACTACCTGTCAACCTTCAGTGACTCCATTTCCCTAACCCTCACATATGCAAGATAATAGTCCTGGTTTTACCATACAGGGTTGTTGTAAAGGTTCCTGAGATAATGTGCACAGTGCAATTTGAACATCTGAAATGTGTTGGAGAAACAGTATGTATTATTGAAGAATTTACAAGGGTAAACAGTAAAATATAACCCCCTACACTTTGGTATTTTATTGTATAAGGAGGCAGGGGGAAAATATAGAAAAGAAAATCACTTTACTATATAATAAGGACATTAAGTTTACTTATTTTGTGGGATAAACCAATCTTTATAATGGGTTATTTAAAGTTTTAGCAACTAATTTAGGTAAATGTTGTATTTTCGAACAATCCATAGCTCTGTATCGTGATTCCAAGTTATTGCTTTCTACTTCTAGCATGAGCTATAAAGCAAAATATTAAAGCAGTAAACTTTTTTCCCCTGGATATACAGTGCATAGTTATTTATTTGCCTATATTCCATTTCTCTCCAGGGAAATCTGGAAGTTTTAAATCCATTGATCCCCCACACTTTCAGTATTTGCCTTCTTCTTGGCCTCTGAGATAGTTTCTGTTTGCCAGTCAAATTTTAGAGATTTGTTTGCAAATTATAAATCCTATTGTGGTTTCATCTTTAACCAGTGACCAGTATTTTATTTAAAGGTACCCCTCTCATAAAGTGTTTTATTCTGAAGGCACGGTAAAGATTTACAATATGCTAAACCGGGCAAAAACTCTCTAGTAATCAGCAACAATACATTTTACACTCTATCATAATAATTTTTTCTGCCTCCACGTCGATAAAACTTTCCCTCCTTTTTACAATGGTTTACAACTTAAATAATTTAATACAACAGTTGTTATATTTTTATTGCAGGCTTATAAAACTTGTGCTATAAGTCTCTCCTATGCAATATATTAACCAAAAAATGACAGAGTAGACGGGTAGCTACTGATTACTAAACCTATAATTCAGGCTTGAAGTTCTGAAGACGTTATAAATGGCTTTTACTTCACTTGCACACTCTAGATGTGTCTTTCAAATGAACTGCCTGCCTCTTGGCATTCAATCTTTCTGCATCCATTACTTCCTTGTGTATATATTATAAACAAAAAAGGCGTTCACATTTCAGACGACACACATTGTAGCACAATAAACTGCTTCTAGTCAACGAGAATAAAGGATTGGTCAGGGAATCACAGGCACAATCTAATGGGAAACGGTCTTGGAGCAGGGCTTATTAAAACACATGGAAGCTGCTCTGGGGCAAATAGTTCATGCAAATCTTATTCACGCCCACAGCCAGCACCTCCAGATGGGCAGCCTCTCCATATGCTCCTTAAGACAGCGGTTCTCAACCTGTGGGTCCCCAGGTGTTGTTGGGCTACAACTCCCATCATCCCTGATCTCTGGCCTTGCTAGCTAGGGGTGATGGGAGTTGTAGTTCAACAACATCTGGGGACCCACAGGTTGAGAAAGGCTGCCTTAGGATGTGAAATGCACCTCTATCATTTGAAATGCAATACACCTGTCCTAACTGATGACTTGGAGGTGTCTCAAGACAATCTATCTGGGGAAAAAGCTCTGTTGTGTTTTCAAGAAAGCACACGTTGGACTGTGCTGCATGACATCAGTGTGTAATTTGGTTGATGATATTGCAAAAAGCTTCAGGGACTCCTTTTCTCTTGAGACTCCTCCCCCCTCAATATGGTAAGTAGGGTGGGTGGGTGTTTAAGCACTGATGAAAAGTAAACCTTTCCTCGCACTCTTTAAAATTCATTTTCACAGGTGTACTGGGAATTCTTTCTCTCTTTTTGCTTCTAATTGTAAGATGAGGACAACCTCAATGAGAAGGGATAGGGAACCAATGGCATTCTAGATGTTGTTTGACTCTAGCTCCCATCAGCCTTTGCCAGCATAGCCAATGATCAGGGATGATGGGAGTTGTGGTTCAGCAACACCTGGAGGGCCACAACTTCCTCCTTTCTGTTCCAGATGGTATGTTAAAGTCTAGGCTTAGTCCCACATTCTTCATCACCTATGACCTTGAAATTTATCTCCCTGCCACAAACCTATGATTGGCTCTACTTAAGCCAGGGATCAGCAAACATTTTCAGCAGGAGGCTGGTCCACTGTTCCTCAGACCTTGTGGGGGGCCAGGCTATATTTTGGGGAGGGGGGAATGAACGAATTCCTATGCCCCACATATAACCCAGAGATGCATTTTAAATAAAAGCACACATTCTACCCATGTAAAAATACCAGGCAGGCCCCACAAATAACCCAGAGATGCATTTTAAATAAAAGGACACATTCTAGTCATGTAAGAACACACTGATTCCTGGACCGTTCATGGGATTTAGAAGGGAATTGGGCCGGATCCGGCCCCCGGGCCTTAGTTTGCCTGCCCATGACTTAAGCTGTAGTTCTTTGCATGACTGCAATTTCTGTGCACGGTTTTCATACCTTCAAAGCTGCATTCACACAACTTAACATCACTTTAGACAGGCATCTGACAGAATCGAGGGACAGTCTAGTGGCCAAGTCCTTTGTGTGTATCCCAGAATCAGGTTGCCTGCTATATTTTTGTCTATGTTAGAAATATTGAGAGACATTAGATGGCAACACCTACTGCAGAAATGGCAACATGCTGCCCTCGTTTAGTAAACGTATCTCTTAACAGCTTAATAAAAACCATGATCCTTACATAGCCTTTCTATCAAACTTTCCAGGAAAAAAAAATGAGAATACTAAATGCACCAGGATAGGGAAAGGATATGCTCCATTTGCTCTGCAATGATAATCTTTTACAAAAGAGGATTTTTATTATTAATTCTTCGCCTTCTGGGGATATTATAATTTCTAGAATGTAGAAAATGCCTTAAGCACAAGCAATTTGCTGAGCTAGACTGAATTTCAAAATGTTTCAAATGAGCTGATAAACAACTGCATAATTAGCCATTATTAGATCAAGACCGCACAATACATATATCCAACTGAGACAGCCAATGGATAGGGAAATTGGGGATATTGTTTTAAAAAACTAAAAGCCAGTGTTCTAGTTCCACTTCTTACATTTTCTTTAGAAATGCAGATTATTCTATCAACTAAACCCTTGGGGTCTTAATCATTAAACACATACTTCTTGTATGAATAATGAGCAGTTTATGGGCTGAATATAACCCATACACTAAAGTGATTAGATTGCAAGCCTTCTCTCTCCTCCCTCTCTCACACAACACAACACACAGTCTCACTGCATGCAAACATTTCTCTCTCTCATTATATCCAATGTTCCTTCTACCTTTTGACCTAGTGACCTAGATTCAATTGCAATGTCCTTAAATTCTAAGGCCTGTTGCTGTGATAACTGGCTTTACATAAAAACAGGATGATTTCCTTTTGAGAAGGAAGAGTAAAACAAATTAAAATGCAGGGCTGTTTGTTTTTTTTTAAAAAACATACTGCTTCAGACATTTGGGGCTTTATATATCATGGCTGCATTTCTGTGTAAGAACACCCTCTCTCTCTCTCTCTCTCTCTCTCTCTCTCTCTCACACACACACACACACACACACACACACACACACACAAAGAGAGATAGACACCAATGTCACAGGGTTATGGATCACAACCTTTTAATGTAGAATGGAAATTGGAGCCAATTGTGTGATTGTTTTCTTTGCTAACTTTAGAACACTCCTCAGGCATGGCAGGACCTGAATGTATTGTTGCAGTGATGATCTCATTATAAGGCACTTGGGATGTTTAAGTGTATTAGTATTTTTGTAGCTTGACATGTAGAACTTTTTCAAAAACAGTTATCTGCCATTCTGCAAAATTCTCCCCAAAGACACACTTAGCTGCATCAATGGGATTCAGTTTTAAATTCACCTGGTGGGCTTACAAACGATGGTATAGTTTTTGTGGCAGGAAAAAAAAAAGCCTTTTAATTAAGGTTGCATTACCCCAGGACCACAAGCCCATGAAATTGGGTGATGATTTTGCAAACAGAGCACATTTCACATTACCCCTGTCCTTGGCAATTGCCCCAAAAGATGGAGAAATGTATAAGGTAGGAATCAACTTACTTGTCCCTCCACCAAGTTTTGAAAGACAAGGTGGGGTGAGCTCACATGACATAACTCTTGCCGTAGGAGTCTGCCATGCGAGCTCCATCTGAGAAGATGCACCTGATCCCACCCATGAAAGTGGTACCCGGCGAGGCGATTGTGTGCTCCCCTTTTGCCTCCAGCTCCACCGCTTCCTGTTCAGCCCTTGGATGTTTAAGTGCCCCACTGCTGGATGAGTCGCTGTGCTCTGCCAGAAGGGTGGAGAAGAGCCAGCAGATCTGCTTTTCTCTGTCTCTGACATCTAGAGAAACAAGGGGAGGACCTCCATCCTTCATCCCTGGGTGCCAGCCTCCCAGTTCCCCACCTGCTCTTCCTCCTTCCTCTTCCTGGTCCATCTCCAATGTAGACACCACTGATTTGTATGAGACTTTCCCCCCCACGTTAAAACACTCAGTATTGCCACCACCTATAATCTAGCTCTCAGCACTACTGAATATTGTGACATGAAAAGTTTTGTCAACAGTTCGAAACAGAACTACAGTGCTGATAGACTAGCACCTCAGCCAGTCACTTAAGAACCTAACCAGATTAAGTCGTATAAAGGTGTATAAAGAAAAGCTTATTATTATTTCTTTAAGTTGAATAGGGCAATTTCCCAATCAGAGTAGAAGGATGGGGCAGAGATCGGGAGCCATCTTGTTATCCCAGTTAGATTCACCTCCCCTAATGTTTGAGTCCTACTGCTGTGTCAACTCAGAAGATGGTGGCAGCTAGTGAGTCATCAGATTATTTTAGGGTAGGTGAAGTCTAAATTGTAAAGTTGGGACACCTAGTCAGTTTAAGGAAGAGAGTAAGGACTTGGTGGCCCAGTTTGCACATAATGCTAAGAAGAACCATGGCTTAGCTTCAGGTAGTGTGGCAGCAGCAGGACCAGTAGAATACTGTCCTGAACTGTAGCAGATCTTTCAATAACCCCAGGCTCAAATCTCTTTGCTTGTAGCCATCCTAGGGGGCAAATTTTGATCAAACCGTTGGGACAGGGCAGCTATGGCATTACATATGTTGTGAGACTCTTAACTCTCAGCAGCTCCAGCAGATCTGGTCAATGCTCTGGGATGATGAGAGTCCAGCAACATCTCTGTTGTAACCAATTAATCATGTTGATGAATGGATTAAAACTTGCAGCCTTATTGAGCAGGGTTTTCTTCCCTTGAGAATAATACATGTTAAAAAGAAAGGGGGGAGGGGAAACCCTATACATTAAAGCAATATCATTACCCATCACCTGTTGCCTGAAATAGTTAAAATCACAGTGCAGAACACTGCTACATTATAACAGACACTGCTTCAGTTATAATAATACCATCTGGCGGCCAATTAGTCCCTAATACAATTTTATTCTTCATGGAATTTTGTAAGTAAAACGTAAAACAGTCAAAATAGTTAATTGGCCTACTGGGGGGAAAAGCTGCATGGCTGATCTCTTTAAGTCGGGCGAAAAATGGCTCTGGTGAAAGAACTGTAAAAAAATTCATAGAGAGATTTATTTTTTTTAAATCCAATGCGAGTTTAAATATTTATCTTGCATGGAAAATGCAAAAGGCTAAAATGTGAATGTTTCAGAGTCCTAACCTCTCAGCAAGTTTTAGGCATATCTAATTCTCTGGACAGTTGATGTTATTTATGACAAAAGTGCAATTTGATTGTGGTTTCACTCTGTTTATAGTTTGATATTTCCCCCCCCCTTTTTACATCAAGCAATCAAGTATCAGCAGTGTTATCTCAATTACTCTGAATAACAAGCAGCTGTAACTAAGGTTCAAGTTCTGTCTGCTCGGTGTCAATCATTTTAATAAACTAACAAAATGAAGGACAAAAACCTATGAAAGAAGCACTTTGAATAAATGCCCTTGAGCACAATCCAGGTCAGGTCACACCTCTGAAAATCCCATTGAAACCAACTCTTTCTTCCTATGAAATCAACAGGACATAAGGGTGATCAACTTAGGCTAGACAGTGTTTATTACTAGGATAGAGCTAAGGCCCGGTTCATGTGATGCAGCCACATGCTAAGGAGTCCTATGGCACATGGCGCTGTTGTATTCACAGAGTTACAACACTCACAATCTCATCCTCTTATTAAAAATTTACAATACAACAACAACAATAATAAAGGCACGACACAAGCCCTTTCATTAAAAGTGGTCAATTCTGCGAAGCTTATTGGAACAAGAAAGTCTTCACCTGCCGGTGGAAGGACAACAGGAAGGGAGCCAGTCTAACTTCTCTAGGGAGGGAGTTCCAAAATCCGGGAGCAGCCACCGAGAAAACTATAGCAGCCAGGCTGTTCCTGTCCAATAATGGCCATAGCTTGGCAAGCCACCTGAAAGTGATGAAAGGCATTCCAAGTCATGGATTGCCCCAGGACTCTACTGACATAGATGGTTCCATGAGTACGCTTGGACTACCAACCTACTCATATTTCAAATTTCTGTGCAAAGGAACCACCCACTCACAAACCCTCTGTCTTGTCAGAATTTAGATTCAGCTTATTGGCCCTCAGCCACCAGTGATATGGTGAGTAATGATAATCTTTGCCACACCATTTTGACTTTCCAGTTGTACAAAACTGTTTCAATCACTATGCATATACTAAATGTTCATTTGAGCAACTTTGTAATGGAATGAGCTTTCAACCCCCCCCCCCCTTTCCTGGAAGTAAGCTCTGAGACTTTCTTCTGAGTAGACCTGTATAGGACTGCACTGCTCAGAGCTGTTTTGTTAACGCATAATGTTTTAAACACTGAGAAGCATGCTATATGCAACATGGCTGTTCCTTTATGTGATTATGGACCTCAAGCTTTTCTGAATTAGAGTCCCCCTGAAAGAACACACCTGGTATGTGATGAAATGATAATAAAATATCTTTATGCACTAATCTCTTGCTTTATTTATTTCCCCTAACAAGGATTTCTGGAAACCTCAGTATCATTAATGGACATATTTCTTCTCTCTGATACATCCATTAACTGCCACAGATAATTCTGATCTGTATAAAGAGTAACAGTTTAAAGCAACTAATTCACATATCAAGTACTTAAGGGCTGTACAATGTTAAAGACCTTGCATATTTTTACACACTATCCCTTGACAGGAGATAGTAATTGAGACCTTAAAACAGTAGATGGATCTTCCCTTGTCGAACATAGGAGGGGAAATAAATGCTATTAGACCAGACATATTGCCTAGGAAAATTTATCACAATTTTGCTCAGGATACAGATAAGAGGGTAGCTTGTTTGTTTCAACCAATTCTTACCTTACCTGGCCCCGTTGTACCTTACTAGGATAGTACTTCCAATCGGTCAGAGAAAACTGTGCAATATGCAGTTCTGCTATTTGTAACGGTCAGTGCCAATCCTTAAGTTACTAGGCCCAGTTGTGTCTCACTGCAATGGGGCTGCAAATCCTGGTGTGTGCCAGGTATGCTTGGAAGACCCTACCAAACACACATGACCATATCCAGAAATAAAACTTTTGTTTTAAAGACAAGGTTTGGTTTTTGTGCACACATAGCATCAGAAACAATCAATGCTGGGAGGTTGTGTAAAATTTTGCTGAGATCATAATAATCACACATTAGAGAACGGGGCTAAAAAAATGAACTGGTTATTTCAAACTGATATTTGGCATATTTTTTCCTCTGCCTTGCTGGCCTTCCTATTCCCCTTCTACTCAGCTTCAAAAATGCATGGACTTCTGTGAGCTTGCCCCAAATCCACATTTCTCATTGCTCCTTCATATGATCAGCTACTTCTTTCGCCTTGCCTGCACAGCGGTACACACAGGACTGGGCAGTAAAAATCAGTCTCATCCTGTACTATTACTCCTTATTGCAGCCTACTTCAACCTGATGCCTTCACGATTGGACTACAACTCCCATCACCCTGAACTATTTGCCATGCTGATTGGGGCTGATGGGAATTGTAGTCCAGAACACCCGGAGGGCACCAGGTTGAGGAATGCTGCCGTTTTCCCTCCTCCCATTTTTGCTTTTCCATGAGCATTTCTTCTTTCCTCATGATTAATGCAGCCCTCGGTTGGTCTAATTCCCTTGTGTATTTCTTGTGGCAGCCGGATGGAACCACTTCAAGTAAAAGTACCACCAAGAATTCTGTGAAGCTGAGTGACTGAAATGCTTGGCAAGCAGATGGCCTTAGGAAAATGATTAATTTAGAAAAGCAATTGCCCTTGTGAGCCTCTTTATATTGATAATATACTGCATAAAGTGAAGAAGACCTATTTTAAGCCGTATGGCAAATTTGCTGTGTGGACTTTTTCAATTCTGCTTAATGCTATCCTCAGTTAATTTGGGCAATTAAAACAGGCCTGTGGAAATAAGGTGTGGGTTTTTTTGTGTGGGTTTTTTTTAAAGAGAAGTACAATATTTCATATTAAAAAGAACAATTTTGTTGCCATTTTATACAAATTGTCTCATTTCGTCACCCACATTTCCTTTCTGTGTTCTACGTTTCAGTGAATTCTCATCTCCCACTGCTACAGACTATTAAACAGTGGAAGGAAAGCTCAGTTAAGTGAAAAGGTAATGAAACAGGTAAAATCACACAAAAGAAAGTTAAATGGTTTGCGGCGCTGCTGCAAGCTTTGCTGTAGGGGGATCTGCCACGGTTGCTCATTAAGCGGCCACCTATGCATGCTTTACACATCCAAAAGGTTCTGAAAGGAGCATCCAAAACATATCAAAGATGGGCTGAAGACTTCATGCACTTTAGAGAACAGCCATTGCGTGATGTTTTATTGGAACTGGCTCAAGTTATCACCTTTGAGATCCAGAAAGCAAGCGGCTTTAAGTGACCCAGAGTATCAAATTCCAGTTCACAACTGTGAGATGGTGCTGGAGGGCTGACTAAGAAAGTACCTTTAAGATCCGATTAAAACAACAACAACCCCCCACCCCCAGCTGCCCGAAGGCCTGATGAAAAATTAATGAAGCAGATGCAATTAATATCAAATATGCAGAACATTTAGCCTTTAGGTGGGGATACCATTCAAGCCTTCTGTGAATACGTTTCTCAAATATTTTCCGGTTTATAGCATTACATGACTCCCACCAAATCTCTTGCCCTGCACTGATGAAGGCTAGAGCCTATCTCTTGTTCTCCCCTTACTTTGATCACAAGGAAAACCACTCTGTTTTATCACATAAAGGTAGCTCAATACAATGTTATGAACCAGAGCATCTGACTTATGGCTATTAAGTTTGTGTAAACCCCACATATGGTTTCCGAAAGCCCAGTTCAACAAGCTCAGTTTCACCTGCGTCAGATTGCTGTCTTGACTTGCATGGTCTCTCTCTACCGCTATGGAATGACTGTGCAACCAGTGACTGTGTGTATTTTGTTTGCGCTTCTCATACGAAACGTAAGTCCACTCTTAGATTAGCACACAGGGGCACACATGAGAAGATGGGCATTTATGCGAGGAGCAAAGCTCACAACCCTGACATCACAACATAGTCTCATCTCCTAGAGAGATCACACATGCCACTCTTCCAACAGATATGACCATCTTAAGCTTGCCCAATGCAGTGAATCCCAATATGCTAATATTTACCGTGCATGCCTTAAGAATGGCTTTTAAATTCTGTTTAGAACCTAAGGATGGGTTGGCCTTGAGAATGGGCTCCTTTACGAAACTGACTATAGAGCAACATTATTATGGCCAGCCTGGATAGCTCAGTTGGTGAGAACGTGGTCCTGATAACGGCAAGGTTGCAGGTTTGATCCCCGTGTGGATATTCCTGCATTGCAGGGAGTTGGACTAGATAATTCTCAGGGTCTCTTCCAACTCTACAATTCTATGATTCCATCATTTTCAGTATTCAGGAAGCCTTCATCCACACCACATGCCCAACTCAACCAAATGAAGCCCTATGGTGCCTATCATAAGCAAGCAATTGCAATGTGCCTTTGCCAAATTTTGCTGCCAAGCAGGCTCTCATTAGAAAACATGGTACTGAAGACAAGAAATTCCTAACTAAATTGGGAAACAACCCTGAGAGTTACAATGGAACTCTGATGATCTGCAAATTGGGATGGATGATTTGCAAATTGCAAATTCCCACTGATGTAAATGGTGATGAGGAATGATAAGCAGTGGTGGTGGCAGAGGATGAGTAGGTGATTGGATGAGTGGCAGAAGGGGAAAATTGAAATTGCCGGGTGGAATAACAAGAGGGGCAAAGCACTTTTCCCGCTTCCTTTGATCCTTCTTCCCAACAGTGTGGTGTGGTGGTTAAGAGCGGTGGACTCGTAATCTGGGGAACCGGGTTCGCGTCTCCGCTCCTCCACATGCAGCTGCCGGGTGACCTTGGGCCAGTCACACTTCTTTGAAGTCTCTCAGCCCCACTCACCTCACAGAGTGTTTGTTGTGGGGGAGGAAGGGAAAGGAGAATGTTAGCCGCTTTGAGATTCCTAAGGGTAGTGTTAAAGCGGGATATCAAATCCAAACTCTTCTCCTTCTTATGTGGTTTCCACTTGTTTCTTTTTCAGGTTTGGCGACTGCCTTTCTTTGCCAACATTTCAAAACCGGTGTGCAAAACATCAACACAAAGCCAGGAACAGTATTGCAAAATACTGCCACTAGAGGTATTTAAAATGTTATAAAAATCTCAAGAAACAGAGAGTAACTTTTTACTTTCCATCTAGAATGACATAGTCAAAACAAAAGCTCTCCCCCGCCCAACAATGTTACACACTCCTTGAGAGAGATAAGTGGGATCCAAATGTGGCTAAAGGCATTCTAGCTGTCTAAAGTGGTAATTGCAACCTTTTTCGTTCTCACTTCGTATCATAATTGAACATAACTGCACTTAATGCAACTACAGGCACTAAGACATGGCAGAAGACTAGATTCATCCAAAGTCATGTAAGCACTAGAGACGGGGTAGCTATTTGAGTGGAAAAGTTCAGAATGCAAACTCATCCCCTTGAACAAAGTGGCCCCAAATATGGTTCAAGAAAAGCCATTTTGATCTTAGCTGGGCTAAATGGCATGCCACCAACACCAGCAGCATTTCCATTTGCAGCCATAGGTCTTAGATACATGCCCCATGATCTCTTGTTGAAAATGATGCTCCGCAAGGTCTCCAGCTGTGAATGATGCATCAATTGCAGCTGGAAACCATGAGACTTGTATAGAAGCCTCATGATCTCTGGTTGCAAAGGAAAATAAAAATAATGCTGTATAGAGTTGAGAGCTCCTGCAGAGCCTCTTTTTGGCAGCACACAGCATCACTTGCAGATCAATCCCAGGCCTCTTCCCCCTTCCCCAACATTTGGAATTTAGGGCTGGAATCGATTTGATTTTATGTCGTACACCACCCTGAAGGGATCTAAACCCCAATATGATGAGGCGATTCAATATGATAAAAAATTTAATTACAGATAAATAAAAACAAATGACTGCTATTGTTTGGACAGAAAAAGGGGGGGGGAATGGTAACTGAAAGTGCTATAATCCATTGAATGATAGGCCTGGAAACCAGTTTGAAGAGGATAAAAAGAGATAATAAACTGTTGAAATAGTACACAAAAGAACATGTTCAAGAAATTGAAGAACAAAAGGAAGATTAGATACAGGATAATAATTATCCAAAAGTAAAGGCTCAATGCATTTTTATTTTTATTTTAAATTATGTAACCTGTGTACAATTTATTATTTCTGTGCAGAAATTGGAATGACCAGAAGTAGGAAAATGCTGAAAGGGGCAAAAGTCAGTTCTACACTTTAAACGTCCACTCATTTCCAAGATGATATTACATTCTGTTGACTGACAACAGGAAAAATTTTCCTGGCAGAGATGGGAGCCAGAGGAGATCCGTGTGCAGACTTTTAAAATTACAATACGACCACTTGAATTTCCCATGTCTATTGTAATATACCAAACTAGGATAAATCAAGCAGACTTTCGTGATGTTTTGGGGGTGGGAGAGTAAAGCACGCTATTTCAGACATTTTAGACTCCTTCTAACCATCAATTTCCAAATGTACTGTCTGTACTAAGTCGCCATTAGAAGAAGTAGCTGCACAGCACAGGTGTTTCAGCTCACGCTGGTTGTACAGAACGTCAGGCCTGGGGGCTAAATGCAGCCCTCCAAGTCTTTCAGGAAACTCACTAGGCCACAACCCCTCCTCAGGCAATGCCCCTTTGCCCAGACCATATCACTCACTGGCCCTGCTCTGTGCCCTTCCTTGAGTGCTTTTGTCTGGCCAGAATATGACCTTGACCTGTGATCATGCAGCCCTCAGGTAGAAAAAGGGGTCTGATACTTAAATTACACTCTCCTCATGGTGCCTGGGAGTCTGCTATGGTACCATAGATATTAAGCAAGAGAGGTCGTTTTACTATGACACTCTGATTATATAAGTTAGCCAGGAACTGAACTCAAGAGGTCTTAGATCAGGCAAAGGGTACATAGACCAATCAAGCACTTCCTACAGAGCTAGATACCGTGCAGTATCATTAAACTCCCATTCATTTCAACAAGGACGCACGAAGGAGTACCCTTCATCAAACACAACATGCAGCAGAAACCTCCGTTATGTTCAGAGTAAGTTCCAAAAACACTTTCAAGGTACAAAATGATGCTCTCCACTCTGGCATTTAGAATGTAAATCTATTTGAAAAACACCAACACCAACAGTCGCTTATTCTCTACCGCACTCCAAAAGTTATCATCTCTGAGGATAACAATGCTCTCATTTCTGTCTCACCTTCCCACCTTCTCCACAGTTAAGACCTAAATGCTTGTACTTGCATTTGGGTGGGGGGACCTATGGATTTACTTGAAATTTAAGATTAGACTTTAAGCTTGAGTTTTAATGTAGCAGGTTAGGTAGTGTGTGTACATTGAAGAATCTGGAATTCATACATTTTGCTCTTTTACTCAGTCCACATTTAGAAAGGATCACCACTGCATCAATAAACAGACATTGTTTTTTCTCCTTCTCTCATCAGCTTCCTGGAATTTATTCCCCCTACCCCCCCCGCCCCGCTTTTGATTGTAGGATGCTTTGTTTGAATTCTGACAGCAGGAAGGTGTTTACATTTTGTGATTGATTTTGGCCACATGCTGTTTGCTGCAGCAGCAGATGACTGATCATGCATCCTTCATTTTATCTGGAACCTTGCTGGATATCATGTTGTCATTAAGCAAGTACAAGCTACCGATTACCCAGGCTTACATCCTTGTATTCCTGCAGTCAGTAAATGCTACGAGATACCTGTGATTTAAAAAGTGGGGATAATGGGTTTGCATGGGCTATGGGATTCTGCACACTTAAGTTGGAAAGGGCAAGTCTTTGTTGTGTAATGTTGATGAATGTCAGGTTTTAACCATGTTGATTGGGGTTCTGTTGGTTTCATCACTAGTGGTAGCTGATCTCCACGATGGGGCAGAAAGCAGGGAAGTGAACAGCGGGTGGAGACATCTGCACTAGTCCTTAAATCCTTTGTTTCATTTGGAAAGCCATGCACTGCCTAGTCTCAGAGGCACAGGATATGTGAGAGAGTCTGTTTGATTGGACTAAGCCCATGTCAACTGCGGAATGCACTTCACTGACATTATCTCAATAATCATTTTACCAGCTCTTCAAGATAAGTCAGTATTACCCTCATATTGCAGGTGGGGGGCACAGCAGGACGCGAGGGATGAACTGAGGGAAGAGCGAGAAGGACATCTAGAGAATTTATGCCTGAGCAAAAATTTGAACCAGAGGCCTAATAATTCACACTCTTTCATGACAACCCTGAGGAAGATTTTGCTACTTCAATAGTGAAACAAGCCTCACTATTTCCAATAGTGTATATACTTCAAGGTAATCGCGCCAAAATTACACCATTAGTACTACGCTACATGAGCTCCCCATTGAGATAGTTTAACAGCTTGTGGGCTTTAGAACCACAAACGCAAAGTGAAATCGGATGGAACCAAGTCTCATATGTTCAAGTTAACTTAAGCTGTTTTCCACTTGGATTGTTCTAGGATTCCAGTGTGCGGAATAGGAACCAGGCTACAAACATCCTGATTTTCTAAACGTAAGCCAAAGACACTTTTTTGGAGAAGAAAACCAACAAAGCAGCACAATAGTAACACCCGAAGGAATTAATAACCTGTGATTTGACCTATTTATAATAATTGTCTAGGAATCGTTCTTTGGCACTGACATTGATACTGAAAAAAGCATGAGCAGCAGGGACAAATGTAAAAGATATCTAAACTCAATCATGTGTAGCTCATATGCCCCTGAGAGGTTCCTGTTGATTGTGCAGTGAGCGGGACTTCAGAGGTGATTATGGAATGAGTATGCCATACCCACTGAAATATCTGAAGTGGAGAGCAAGGGGGTCACATATAAACAATGCAATCGGGGCTCTTTGGTCTGACTGCAAATCTGATACTGACCATCACTGAATATTTAAGTCCAAGTAACTTTAGGCAGATGATAGAGAGCTCTGTTCTCCACCAAGAAAGCATGTAGGTGCCCATTTTCTAGCTTATCTCAATAGACATTGATTAAACTAACTAAAATCATGTGTTATAAAAGTTTAACAGTTTCACATTACATTAATAGTAAATGTGAATCATATTAAACTTGCTTCCTATTACATTCACTGGTGGTTTCTCCGATATTCATTGGATGTTGAGCGTCAGCATGTTGTGTGACAGTAACTGATTCTTCCATATATTAAATCGATCCTCTGCTCATTTATTAATTGGGAAAACCTACCCCCTCCTTTTCGGTTCCAAGTATAATTTGTATTGCTCCATCAAAAATGTACAAATTATGTGCATACACCATGTATTCATGTTAGCTTTTTCTCTAAAAGCAGCAATCCCATAGATTGAGAACCACTAATATGCCCAGGGCCTTCTATGACTTGCTATATAATAGCTTCTTGTTACAGTTCTTTGTTGTCCCTAGGCTGCTCTCATGCAGCTTCCTTTGGGTGTGATCCCGTATGTGGTATGTGTTCACAACGAAACCTTGTGCATGGAACTGATTCCATGGTTTATTCTCACGTGACTCGCACCTTCCCTCTCTGCTGAATAGAAAAGTCCCACATGATCTGCATCACTCATGGACATGTGGAACCATGGTTCCCAGGCCACTGAAGCTCTCTCAGAAGGAAATCACATCAAATCTTTGGACTGTGGAGCACAATTATGGCATTTGGCATACTGGCTGTTAAAAGTTGCATTTCTGGTTAAAACACGTAAGGAAAATTCAAGATGGGTTTGTTGCTAAAGTTAGGCAAAATTTCACATATATAACCGGGTCCTTTGTGCTTTGCATGTATCAAAAGCAGCTGACAATAACATTAAGAGCTGCACTACATCTTTTATAGCACACCAGATGTCAAAGGCAAAACTTAAAAAGATTAAAAAAAATTCTCTCCTGAACTTTTCTTATAGCTATATAAAACTATCTCTTTGGGGTTTAGAAGTTACAGAGCAAGTGGCAAAAATGTTTTCCCCCCCACTACACTTTTTTTTTTTTACCCCTGTAATGGCTGCATTTTTAAAAGATATGTGAAAAGGAAAAAGAAAACGTTAAATGGGTGGTAGGTGGCAGAACAAAATTGCTACACTTATATGAACGGTAAGCACAGTTTCCATAAATCCTCTCCTTCTGAGTCAGAGTATGCCTTTCAAAAGGTGCTTCAATAAAATAAAAACCCCGACCACCCACATAAAAAGCACAGTGGCACTTGGTTTGTCGAACTTGAAAACAGGCAGCATATTCTCACAAAGTTCTGCCTTGAAGCAGATGACGACGATGGCAAAATCAACAGTGTGCATGCACACGAAAGCTTATACCAAGAACTAACTTAGTTGGTCTTTAAGGTGCTACAGGAAGGAATTTTTTTATTTTTCCTCTGAGGAGTTCAAGATACCATACGCAGTTGCTCATCTTCATCATCACCAATAACCCTGTGAAGCAGGATGGGCTGAGAGATGGTGTCCCACCTACTGGTCACTCAGTGTGTTTTTCAGCTTAGTGGCACTTTGAACTAGATTCCCTTCCAAGTCTATATATTCTCTCATAGGGGATTTTTTTCCTGTCTGATGTTTGCCGCTTGCTTTCACACCCGAGGGTGAAATTGGATTTTGCAAAAGGGTAACAATTATGAATGCTGAAACAGTTTGGGAAGCTTTGTATCGGAAACTTTTGTATCCAGTGTGGTTGACAGGCTCAGAATATGCAAACCACATATTCCTATTTTTAGACCGTTTCGGTTCACCGCGACTGACTGAGTTACAAATCCATGCAATGTTCAGGGAGACTAATCAGCATCTCATGAATTCATTGGGGTTGTCCATACTGGTTAATTCTGAACAAGTTGAAAAAAATTAGAAAGATCTTATGCGTGCTTCTGATATGGGAAATGTTATTTCTTACATTTTGCATGGGAAGGTATTTTTTCTATCGTCACAGAATTTACCACAACCGCGAATTGTCCATAATGTGGGGAGTTCTGTGATTTGTACAGGGGATTGATTGAAGATTTCATACCACACACAGAGAGTGTCTATAATGCCAGCAACACACACCTATTTTCCTATTCTTGGCTGTGAGCCGTGGAAGACCTGCTCCCTGCCTTGCAAGCCTTTTCCCACCTGGCCTGGGAGGGGGGGGGCCCTGACTGACTCCAGCTACAAAAGCAGAGGCTTCTGAAGAGGCCAAAGGCCATATTGGCATAGCGCAGACCCAGATCCTCAAGCCTGAGATTCCACAGCCACTGGTCACCAGGAACCACCATTGGCAGGATTGGCAGCAACGGCAGCAACTTAGGTTCCAGGCTTATGGTAATATTTTAGTCTCTTGTGAATTATGCCATTTTTAATGTACATTTTATATCTGACTCCCTTTAGTAATGCTTTCTTTTGAAATGTTTTGATTAATAATAATAATAATAATAATAATAATAATAATAATAATAATAATAATGTGGTACCACAGGTTACATATGCTTCAGGTTACATACGCTTCAGGTTACATACGCTTCAGGTTACAGACTCTGCTAACCCAGAAATAGTGCTTCAGGTTAAGAACTTTGCTTCAGGATGAGAACAGAAATCGTGCTCCGGTGGTGCAGCGGCAGCAGGAGGCCCCATTAGCTAAAGTGGTGCTTCAGATTAAGAAAAGTTTCAGGTTAAGAACGGACCTCCGGAACAAATTAAGTACTTAACCCGAGGTACCACTGTAATAATAATAATTTATTATGTATACGCCGCCCATCAGGCTGGGTTTCCCCAGCCACTTTGGGCGGCTTCCAACAAAATATTAAAGTATAATAGTCTGTCAAACATTAAAACCTTCCCTAAACAGGGCTGCCTTCAGATGTCTTCTAAAAGTCTGGTAGTTGTTGTTCTCTTTGACATCTGGTGGGAGGGTGTTCCACAGGGAAGGTGCCACTACCGAGAAGGCCCTCTGCCTGGTTCCCTGTAACTTGGCTTCTTGCAGTGAGGGAACCACCAGACGGCCCTCAGAGGAGGACCTCATTGTCCGGGCTGAACGATGGGGGTGGAGATGCTCCTTCAGGTATACTGGACTGAAGCGCTATATATATACACAGTATGTTGTTAAATTTACTGCGTTCTGTAGTTGACCTCCTTTGTAAGGCTTTGTAAGGCTTTATTTTAAAATCTTATAAGGTAATATTTTAGTTTCCTGTTAAATTATGCTGCTTTGAATGTATACTTTATATTAGTCTTTCTTCAGTAACGTTTTATTTTATTTGTTTTATTTGATGTTTTAATGTGCTTTGAGCTCTCCCCCCTAAAAATATAAAGTGGTATAGAAATGAAATGAATAATAATAATCATGCTGAGCCTGTCACCCTATATAGCAGTGAGATTTTGGGTACAACCTGTATCACATTGACATTAATGAAGAAATTCCTGTTTACTTTAATAAAAAACAGCATATTTCCCATCAAGGGTCAAAGATGCCTCATTAAAAGCCATCTTTGAACCTTGATGGGAAATATGCTGGGGTTTTGTTTTTTTTTTGGGGGGGAGAGAGAAACAAAATATAATCTGTTTGTGTGTCCAAGCTGTAACATAAAGCTTAGTTTTTGGATCATGGCCTATTCTTTCAATTTTTGAAAATATATAAAATTTAAACACAAAAGTTTGTCTTATGAAGAAAACCCAAAAATATGTTTTTCAAACTTGCACTAATAATAAAACATGTAACATGAGGACACAGCAGCAGCTAGCAATAATTTCTGAACAGCTTTTATCAGCAACATGTTTCTAGAACAAGAATAAATGGCCTAAACTCAAGCTAATCTGATCAAGGAGCAACTCAGCAAGGTGTTTATTTCATCTAAAATCCCAAATTCCAAACTGTTTATTTTTAAGACTCTGTAGTCCTCTCAACTTCTGAGACGTGTATGTGTGTCCATTTTTCAGCTATGGCATCTGATCTTTTACCCAGAACAGCGTAAGGCAGTTGGATACATCTGGAAAGCAAAGATGCTTAAAGAAAGAACAGAGGCCACTAAACGAAAAATGACTCAAACAGGCCCCAAAGTACACAGAAAAAGGGGGCATACGCACACATGCCTGTGGGGACAGCTATTAAAAATTGCCAAAATAAATAGCAACAAGGAAGCAGATAAATTATTTCGACAGAATTCCTGAAAACAAGACACGGGACTTTGTGTGATTTGTTCTATACTGAGGTCGGAAATTGGTAGCCTCCCATACACCGCTGGAGAACACACGTAATCTCTGACTACTGGCAATGCTGACAGGGCCTGGTGGGAACTACATCTGGAAAGTCAACGGTTCCCCACCACTGCCCTACCCATATCAGCTCTCTGGTAGAGAAATGCCCTGTGCAGTAGTTCCAATATTACATTTTCACATTCCTTTATAGAGAGGTAGAACTTTTGGGAAGGGGAAAAAGTGAGGAGTCCTAAGGTGGCATTATAGCAGTACAGTGGTACCTCGGGTTACATACACTTCAGGTTACAGGCGCTTGAGGTTACAGACTCCACTAACCCAGAAATAGTACCTCGGTTAAGAACTTTGCTTCAGGATGAGAACAGAAATCGCACTGCGGCGGTGCAGCAGCAGCAGGAGGCCCCATTAGCTAAAGTGGTGCTTCAGGTTAAGAACAGTTTCAGGTTAAGAACAGACCTCCAGCACAAATTAAGTTCTTAACCCGAGGTACCACTGTATAACTGAAGAATAAGGTAAATAATACAAATTGCCATTCTATTAACCACCATTCCACATATAGGTTTCTGAATGGGCATGGTATTGGCAGGGTTTCTAAGCCTCTTCTGTGGCAAGGAGCCCAGTTTATCCACATGTACCCTTTTAAAATGTCATTACAACACACCGCAGTGAATCAAGGCACTGTTCCCTAATTGGTTACAGGTATCATAATTTTATTCCTTTCCTCAAGTACCAATTTTGCCAGCTATTAGTTATTTATTTTTTTGGAACAGCAGCAAAGTTCTGCTGCCTGAGCTATTACATTTGGCACTTTTTGTATTTTCCTTAACAGGAAGCCCAAGGAATTAAAATGAAATTTCCACCTCTGTACATTTGGCATTGAGGTCCATGGTGTTTCCATTCAGCCTAAATTACAAGGGCTTTGGAGAAAATCACAAAACACAACAAAGCCAAAGTTAAGTCCTGTTGATGTCAATGGGAGAGTGAAGATGTGATTCAGTCTGGAATACTATACACAATTTCCTGGGAATAAGTCCCATAATGAGTTCATCGTCTTACTTATTTTCAAAGAGACATATATCGTATTGTGTTGCATTCACTCTCACTTAAACAGATTAAAATGCTTTAACTTTGGTTGGATCAGTTTTCAAAGTTCATTTTAGCACTGACACTTCTTTGGACTTTCTTTCTCTCAGGATGCAAACCAAACTCACCTGGGTGTAACTCACATTGAACATGGACTTACGTCTGAGTAAACACGGGCAGAATTACATTAATGCTCACAATAATACTTGTGCCCTCTTCTGTGAACATTGTGAAAACTAATAAGGTGCGATTATATAAAATCTTCTGGTGTATTTTAATTTATGTAAACTATAACTATTATAATAATAATTATTAATTAAATTTTTAGTTGCTTTTTTTTGCCACGGCAATTCAAATATCCCATTATGGAAAAAGGACATAGATAATTAAAAGCTAAAAGATTGACAAAAAATGAATTATTATTTTTTTGCCTGATGCCTAAATATGTAACAATGCCTAAATATGTAACAATGGCATCAGGTAAACCTCCCTGGGGAGAACATTCCACAAGCAGGGAGCCACCACTGAAAAGTCCCCTTCTTATGCTGCCACCCTCTAGACCACCCATGAAGAAGGGCCTCAGACAATACTGCAGGGTATGAGTCAATTCATATAAGGAAAGGCGGTCCTTTAGGTATTAGGGTCCTAAGCTGCATAAGACTTTATAAGTGAAGACCGACACTTTTAATTGGGCCCAGAAACTAATTGGTAGGCAGTGCAGTCAGGCCAGGATTAGTGAACAACCTGGCCATGGAATTCTGACCAGCTGCAGTTTCTGAATTGTATTCAGTCTTTCTTATAATGCATTGCAGTAATCTATCCTAGAGGTTACCAGAGCATAGACAACAAAATTTAAGCTATCCCTATCCAGATAGGGGCAAAGCTGAGTCTCCAGTGACAGCAATGGGCCCAGAAGTATCCCTAAGCTATATACCTGCTCCTTTAGAGGCAGTGTTATCCTGTCAAGAGCAGGTAGCTTCCTATCTATTCAGTCTAGGAAGACACCCACTAACAGTGCCTTATCTGGACTGAGCTTCAGTGCACTGGCTCTCATCCAGTCCATTACTGAGGCAACATATCGGTCCAGCACATCCACTGCCACACCTGCAGATGTAAATGAGAAACAGAGCTGTGTGTCATCAGCATATTGCAGACAAGGTACTTCCAGTCTCCGGATGATCCCACTCAATGTTTTCATCTAGATGCCGAACAACATCAAGGATAAAATTTATCCCCCACAGAACCCCACATTGAAGGCTCTGTGGGGCCAAATGACACTCCGCAAGCATCACCCTCTGAAAATGACCATCCAAGAAGGACTGGAACCACCCACCCTCAACTCTGACAGCTGCTACAGAAGGACATCATGGTTGATGGTACGGTAAGCTGCTAGGAGAATTAACAGGGATACATTCCCCCCCCCAATCTCTCTCCCAACAGAGATAATCACACAGGGTGATCAAAGCAGTTTCCGTACTAACACTGGGTCTAAAACCCCTTTGAACTAACTAGTTGGCAATGTGTGCACCAAACAGTGAGAGTTTGAAATCTACAGCATGGTCTCATTTGTTATTTTTTGCTCATAATTTTCAATATGTGAAAAGGGCACATGAAGTGCATTAGGATAGTGGTATCTGATATCAGAGCGGTCCCTAATACTGCACTGAGAGTGCCTTTACTTTAGTGCATTTTCTAGGGGGTTGGCTGTTTGGACTGGGGTGAATGTCCCAGATAAAAGGTCTCCCAGATAAAAGTATTTTCAGATGCCTCTCAACTTTCTGGGCAGGCGATTTGAGCAAAAAAATGTTGGGTGCACACAGAGATATTATAGGCATCCAATCACTGCTTTCATTCCATTTTGTCATTTTCTGTTTTGTGACTTCTGAGGCCTAGCTGGAAAGTAAGAGCTGTTATCTGGCTTTTGCTCAAGTGTTTAGCAGCAGAGGAGGGGCGGGCCACTGCCACTGGTGAACAGGACCTTGAGAACACTCCTGACCTCCCACAGGATGGGTCTGAAATTAATTCTTTTTAAGAACTGAAGGAATAAAGACATTTACAGTGGTGCCTCGCAAGACGAAATTAATTCGTTCCGCAAGTCTCTTCGTCTTGCGAGTTTTTCGTCTTGCGATGCACGGTTTCCCATAGGAATGCATTGAAAATCAATTAATGCGTTCCTAGGGAAACCGCCATCAGACCAGGTCCGGGGACAGTTTGTCCCCGGACCTCTTCTGAAGGCTGGGGTGGGGTGGGGGACAAGGGCTTTTCTTCCCACCCCCAGCATTTTAAAAAACCCCGGGACAGTGGAGGACTTCTCCGCTGTCCGGGGCGATTTAAAAGCCCCTGGGAAGGCAGGCAGGGGGGACAAAGAATTTCGCCCCCCGCCCGCCTTCAGAAGGTGTTCCCGCCCCCCCGCCCGGCTTCGGAGCAGTGTTCCGAAGCCCGGCGGCAGGGGCAGGTGTTCCCGCCCCCCGCCCGGCTTCGGAGCAGCGTTCCGAAGCCCGGCGGCGGGTGGAGGTGTTCCCGCCCCCCCGCCCGGCTTCGGAGCAGCGTTCCGAAGCCCGGCGGCGGGGGCAGGTGTTCCTGCCCCCCGCCCGGCTTCGGAGCAGCGTTCCGAAGCCCGGCGGCGGGGGCAGGGGTTCCCGCCCCCCCGCCCAGCTTCGGAGCAGCGTTCCGGAGCCGGGGGGCGGGTGGAGGGGTTCCCGCCCCCCCGCCCGGCTTCGGAGCAGCGTTCCGAAGCCCGGTGGCGGAGGCAGGTGTTCCCGCCCCCCGCCCGGCTTCGGAGCAGCGTTCCGAAGCCCGGCGGCGGGGGCAGGTGTTCCCGCCCCCCCGCCCGGCTTCGAAGCAGCGTTCCGAAGCCCGGCGGTGGGGGCAGGTGTTCCCGCCCCCCCGCCCGGCTTCGAAGCAGTGTTCCGAAGCCCGGCGGCGGCGGGAGGAGGCGTTCCCGCCCGGCCGCCCGGCTTCGGAGGAGGTCCGAGGACAGTGGGGAAGACGCGCTCCGCTTCCCCGCTGTCCCGGATATTTCCCTATGGGCTGTCGTCTTGCGAAGCAAGCCCATAGGGAAATTCGTCTCGCGAAGCGCCTCCAAAACGGAAAACCCTTTCGTCTAGCGGGTTTTCTGTCTTGCGAGGCGTTCGTCTTGCGAGGTACCACTGTACTGCTTATACAGCTGGGACCGAAGAAGCTGTAGTGTTTGGGGAGTAGGGACTGCTAGTCTTGGCAAGGAACACAAATTGCAACATACGAAAAGAACACTGAATTTAAGGGTCCGTTTTCAAAAAAAAATTTCCATAGATAAGGTGCCACAGGAATGTGTCATCGTAGGCTGCACAAAAGGCAGAGATAAATCAATCTGAGTGATGGGAGATTTGGGGGGGGGAGCTTGTTTTTAGGACTAAATTAGACACAGGATCTGTCTACTTCAGTATCCTTTTTCCGACCTTGATCACCTGGTTCAGTAATGCGTAAGGGCTAGAACCAAAAAGTGTATTTTTAAAGGCCAAGTAAGCTAGAGGCAAGATATTATTTTTATTCAAGGCTGAGTTTCTGTAACCTTGAGGGGTTTTTTCCCATTCAATCATTTTTGTGGCTAAGAGGAAGCCATAAGAAGATCAAAAGTGATAAATTTTTCTCACAAAAAATATCTCAGGTTATAATTGGAAAGGACATGTTTGGGATGTGAACTCTGAATTAGAGGTTTCAGTGCTAATACTATTTTTTATTTTTAAACCAGAGTCTTCACATCAATAACAGTGCAGAACATTTTCCAAGACATCTTGTTTAACCACCAGGAGGATTGTTTCTGGAAATATTTCTTTAAAATGAATCAATCCACTTTTTTGTGGGACTTAGAAATCCTTTATAAAACAGTTCTAAGTAATGGTGTAATGCCCATTTAAAGGTGTGTTCAACATGGATCTCATCTTCATATCTGATGATGGCACAGTGGAATAAACCCTCTCTCTGTGTGTGCACTTTTTCAGGTTTCATGTTATATTAGAAGGGATAACACAGCATAGGAACATATAAAGGTTTTTGCGAAGCATTTGAGCATGCAATGCAAATGCTGGATCAGGACCCTAATTTAATCTTATCCTGAAAAAATGTTTTCACCCAGGGTAAAGTAAATCATAAAAATCCTCCTCTCAGGTCGGACCACATTTTGATACTGGATATACAGCAGTAGCTCAGTCCCATGGTTTCACACCATCTTCCAAATGTATAGGCAAACAATAACTTTGAGCATTCTAGTCTCCAGCGGCATCTGGAAATAGAGCAAACCTGGATCTAACTCTAGTTTATCAATTCAGATATCATACCAAACCACAGCTGGCACAAAGCAAGATTGGAAAATCCATTTCAAACAATGATGTCTGAATCTGGTTTCTGAACCAAGGTTTAGAGTGAAGTGTGAACTGAGTTCTCATGTAACACCAAACCTCAGTTTGTTTATGTGGTCTGTTAGTATGTTGAACCCACCATGGTCAACTAACTGTGGCTTGTTTTGCAGCCAACAAAACAGAATATGAAGCCATGGTTTGAAGCTGGCTTACAAATCTTGGCTTGCATTAACTATGGTTTCTTATAATGCCCAAACCCACTGTTCTCTCTTAATCCTGATTTATTTAGGCAACCGGCCCCAGACGCTCACCCTGTTAGAGAGGAGTGGGGCAAGAATGATGAGAAAACAAAACCAGCATTAGGTGAAGGGAGCTGTGCTCACCCACAAGATTGATTCTTGTCTGTTCAGCAAATCATAGCATAGTGTTATGTGCAAATGAGACTAGAATCTACCCTAGAAATTCCCAAGGCTTATTACACTTGTTAAGATTGTGTGCAAGTATCCTCTTGAGTTTATTATCTATGAACTAGTATAGAGGCATAGAGATGGGCCTTCTTAATGACTGCCTTCAACGGCGGAATTCCTCTAGAGATTTCCCAAACCCTGATTTTGGGCATTTGGGGAACGTATTATTAGACCTTATAAAAAATGATGCCTTCTATAGAATGGGATTGAGCTGGTATTGTTGCTGAATTTTAAGATCTGTTCTATTTGCTTTACCTCATCTTACGTAGTAGCTTATGTACTCCTTTTGAGGTTCTGTTACTCTGCAGATGATTTCACAGTGGTGCATGATGATAAATCAGATCGAGGAATAGATAGCCATTTTATTATGTTGCCTAGTATCTGCTCCTATGCTTGTGATTTGTTTCTCTTTTTTTAAGGATTATGTAACGAGAGATTTCTTTCAATCCCTGTTAAATATTCAGAGACATTTTTGCATACTTTGTACGAACGAGGCTCGCAAAGTCTTAATAGTGAGAACGTTCACATGCTGAGGAATAACCTAGTTGTCTGGATGGTACAGGCAAATCATCTCAAACTTATTTATATTAATGTGCTATGGAAATGAGAATATGGAAAGAAATGGTCAGAATTTATGCTAAAGCCTTCTAAAGGCGTAACAGCATCCTACTAAGTATATATGTCAGCTTAATCTAATCCCCCAGCTTCCGACACATCCTGTGGTCTCAGCACGGTGCCTATAATGCTCTCATATGTTATGAGGGATTGCCTCAGAGAAGTTCACCATCAGGACCACACTTGGTTCAATAAAACTTTACATTTCATCTTAGGCTGACAGAAAGCTATCTTTCTCACATTTGCATCACAAACCTTTAGCTTCTCCTGACATCAATAACATTGGCTATAATACTACCACGTAATCTGTTACAACACATGGAGAGCACATATTTTCAGCTCTCATCTTACTTTGTCAGCTGCAATGGGCCGCTCTAATTTACTTGGACTTGCCTAAATGAACATGGAAATTCTTTGTGACAAAAGAGGGGAAAATACATGCTTTTAATTAGCAGCTCATTTGAGATTTGTGGCAGAGTTTCCTTTTCCCCGCCCCTGATAACTTCAAGTTCTACTACTTAAGCAAAGCATCTTTCTTTCCCCTTCATGTGTGCATTGAAGAGAAGAGCTGCAGGAATTTTCCTATGTCTTCAGGGGTGGATACAGATCAAAGAACAAGAATAGATCAAAAAATATTTTTGTATTTCAATCTTATATCAGGAAAATCTAACTCATCTAATTAACCGTGCATCAATAACTTACTTTGAGATATTTTGCTGTAAGACATCAGTCACGTCTAGGTAAATATTAATGTAACATTGAAACATATAGACATCTGAACCCAATTTAAGGTTTCTGTTTGGTTAAAATGAGCACCATTGTTTCTTGCTTTGTGGGACCAAAATGGCTACTAAAGCTCTGATCATTTTGTTGTTGTTAACTGGTGTTTGTCTTTGTTCCAATTTCCAGCGGAGACTGTTGAAAAGCAGGGCTATAGAAAGCTTTCTTGGAATTATTATAGACAGGATAGGGAAATAACATGCTCAAAATACTACAGGCTCCACCTAACTTAAGAGGTAAGGCACAATATACTAAAATAAAGAAATAGCACATGGAACATAGAAGTCAGCCCATTGATCCATCTAATTCAGTATTGCCTATACTAAAGCAGCTAAAATGGCACCTGAAAGATCTTGTGGACCACAATATCCATAATCCCTGACCAATGGAAGTGCTGGCTCTGGCTGATGGGAATTGTAGTCCATAGCATCTTGGCTGACTCCATACAATGACTGGCAGCTGCTTTCCAGGCTTTCAGACAAGAATCTTTCCCAGCGCTACCTGGCAATACCAGAGATTTAACATGGGGACTTTGGCGCACAGCGTGTGCAGTTTACAACTGAGCTACATCCATTGCCCAAGACAGTGAAGTTTGGTCTCAGGCATATGACTGATTTTCTGAATATGGCATCCAATTGGTAAAGCAGAACACATTACAAAAGTCAAACCATTGCAAAGCCATCATGCAATGAAGTGGTTGTGTGAATTGGCCCCTAAACTAAGGACAAACCTAACCGAGGCTTGAAATAATGCCAAAATGAAAAATCCACCCCATTTAAGACCCAGCATGGTAAACAGCTAATCTTTTTAATTTTATTTTCAAGCCGAATTAGCATGAAACATATAAAGTAGAAACAGGAAAAAATAAAATCAGAAGTGTTGATGTTAAATTAACATAAAAGCAATTTACACCATCTAAATATAAAGCAGGCAGTAAAAAGGTTTGGAAGTAATAATTAATATAAATATATAAATATCATTTAAAAATACTTAAAAAGAGGTTTTCAAGGGAATATGCAAAAAAGCTCTGACATGAAGGTTCTGCCTTGATTTTCTAACCTAGGATGCTTTTTTTTTTTAACAGAAGATTTCTGAAAATTGTTTTAAGGTCATGTTATAATGAATTCAAAGGCTTAATTTGAATAATACTGACATATTCCTGGATGTGTACCACCAATATATCAATCGCCTGAATACCTTTGGCTGTTGTGGCACAATACATATCTATTTCTCTGTATTATCTGCTATAGGTGAGGTTGTGCAGATTCTAGACATGTCTGGATGCAGTGAGAGGCCTGATTAGAACCAAAAAAACCTGAGACTGAATTCTGACAAGATTTACAAATCTGGGAATTGGGCAGGTTACCTGCTGCCCTGAAAGAATAGGTATGTATTTTGAGAATGCTGTTAGATCCAGAACTGTTGCAGGTGACTCGTGGCCCCTATGGCTGAGGTCACCTTCAATCAGCTCTAGCTGGTTTTCATGCTATGACCGTTGAAAGCCTGGTCATAGATTATTGTAATGTGATCCATGCAGGGTTGCTCTTAAAGCTGGTCTGGAAGATGCAGTCAGCACAAAATGCACTGGTGGGGCTGCTATATGATGCAGCCTACCAGGAACACATTAGCACCAATTCTGAAAACTGGCTGCCAGTTTGCTGCAGACTAAGTTCAAGGTGCTCATGTTGACTTACAGAGCCATGTACGACTTGGGGCCTGGAAAACCTTCACTCATATAGACCTGACCATGAATTAAGATCTACAGGGAGCACCATAACCATCTGAAATTGATTATGTAGGAGTTACCAAAATGGTAAAGTAAGGAAGGAGGAAAGGTTACAACATCTGGGCCTTTTTCATTTATAAAAAGGGGAGTAAGGGAGACATGAGAGAGAGATGTATGATTTTGCATGGTGTAGAGAAAGTGGATACTAGAACTCAGAGCCATCCAATAAAACTGAATGATGGAGATTCAGTACAGACAAATCACTTTTCCACACAATACAGCGGGCACCAGTACATTTCTGGCCCCCACGTGCGTCAGCGGAGCACACATAAGCCCACCCTGCCCTGCCATCTTCCAGGCCCAAAAGAACCTGTGTGTCAGCGGTGGTGCATCAATTGGACATGCGCAAAATGGGTCACCACCTATACACAGTTCAGCTATGGAATCTGCTCCCTCAAGACATAGTGATAGCCCCAATTTTGGATTGCTTCCACTTCTGGCAGTGTGCCAGATTCAACTAATGAGTCCCACTAGTTGAAGCCTGTGCAATGACTTTGACTAGAGCAATGTGGCTTTAGCTCCCTCCCCTCCCCCTCCCCCTTGAAATTGGCTTGTGGGGAGGGGTTGGGAGAACCCCCAGAGCAGCTCATGGGGGAGGAGAGTGTTGGGATGCAGCCAAAGAATCGGGGGCAATTGGCAGGCCCCCAGCTGGCCCCAGCCCACCGGCTGGTGTGCCGGGGGATCTCCAATCCTTGGATCAGTGTGAAACTGCGACCCTAGCTTCAGAAGCCTTCAGAAGCTGGGCACGCACACTCAGCAGAGTAAATAATGCTGCACAACAGAAGTGGCAGGGAGAGGCTGTGTTGAGCATATTTATTCAGCATACATCAGGACAAAAGGAAAAACATGTCTTCTCCCCTTCATGTCCAAAGCAAGCAGCATAAGCAAATGGTAGTTCCCAGCAAGCTGTGCTGGAGTGTAAACAGACATGTGACATACAACAGTCTCATGCCTGTACCTTAAGGTGGAATGGAATATCCCAACAGAGAGGAGGGATTTATTCTGCCTGGCAAACTGTAGTACTTTCACTTATGTAATGATTGCTGTAGCACTATGTTGAATTCTCCCAGCATACTTCTGAATGCCAGCCATAGGAGGGAAGAGCACTGCTGCTGTGATAACAAGATGTGGGATTAGATGGGCCTTTGGTCTAACCCAGCAAGATTCTTATGCTCTTATGTCATTACTGAGGGTCTTCTCCGTAATAGCACCCAGGCTGTGGAACTCCTAGATGCAGCTGACATACCTCTGCACCCGTGTGTTTGCTGATCATTAATGTCTGAGTCATTGGTTTATTATTGCGTTGGTTTTCTTTCCGTCATACGCATTGTATTTGAACTTTTTAACGTACCCCTCTCTGGGACTGCTGCCGTACAGGAGAGCAAATAATAAATGTTTTAAATAAACAAAATTTAGCTGCCCCAGATAGAACAAATTTACAGGATCAAGTTTACCTATTCATACCCTTAGAACTACTGCAAACTAATCTTTCTTCCTTGTATACTTACATTTTTAAAAAGAAAAACCTATTGTCAAATGTAAGAAAAAACTATATAGCTTATTATCAGAACCATTATACATCTCTTGAAACATTTGGGATTTGCAAGAGAAAAGATGATAACACAATTTGCAAGCTAGATGCATGTTCTATCAGCTCTTAAACAAAGCACTGCACAATAAATAATATTCTGTCAGGCTATATGTTCATTCCTTGCTTCGTGCATTAGCTGTGCTTATTCTATGCCACACTTTTATCGCTTTCTATTTTTATATTTTAAATCTATTAAGCAATGTCAACTTGAATTTCCTTTGAATAGTGCTGCAGGTTAGGTTTAAAAAAATAGGACAGTACAATCTTTGAGGGCTAACATTTATGTCAGCTAATTAATATGGATCAGTTGAGTTTTGCAAATATCTTTTAAAAAATGTTTGCGCATATGTGAGTCACCAATGGAAGCCTGATCTCTACTCACAAAGACAATGACAAAACTCTGCTAGCTTTTGTAAGAATAAAATGAGATCTGCAGCTATTTTGCAGCCCTGGCATATAGGTGTAAGAGGATTCTTTCTACAGCAACAGATCCAAGTGGTGGATCCATGCTGGACCACTTTGTGGGTTTCTCAAACCTGCTATCACACATTCAAGCAGGGGAATTAATGGGAAGAATTTTCCAGTGTCCAGCTAATGTCTTATGAATGATAGCATTATGAAGATCATGGTTATTCTGCCCAAAATACTTGTTCCTACATGCTCATCCTCTCTCTTCACAAGAAAGAACACACCATTTTTTTTCATGTCATGGGATAAGAAACTCTCCATTATATTCTGAGCTACTACCAATCTTAAAGGATTATGTCTGTGGAAGCAAATTCTTCACACAGAACTTGTCTCCTTTCTCTAACACAATTTCTACTCATTAGCTCACCATGATGATAAGTCTCACCCTTTCATGTGTTTAGTAGTAATTTTCTCTAACTGCCACTAAAGTTTATTACAAGCAGTGATCCTGATCCAGTTAACTGTTGCATACACATACATGAAGTATTGTATGGACATTAGAGTTTATTGTGGTTTGCTGATCTTATCTTCTGGTAGCCCTCCTGCTACCTTTATCCTCTGAAACCAAAGATTGGGGGGGGGGCCTACAATGACATGGCAACTGTTCTTCCTTGACACATGTCTGATAACTATACAAATAATAATAATAATAATAATAATAATAATAATAATAATAATAATAATTATTTATACCCCGCCCATCTGGCTGGGATTCCCCAGCCACTCTGGGCGGCTCCCAACAAAATCTTAAAATACAATAATTCATCAAATATTAAAAGCTTCCCTAAACAGGGCTGCCTTCAGATGTCTTCTAAAAGTTAGATAGATAGATATTTATTTCTTTGACATCTGATGGGAGGGTGTTCCACAGGGCGGGCACCACTACCGAGAAGGCCCTCTGCCTGGTTTCCTGCAACCTCACTTCTTATAGTGAGGGACCCGCCAGAAGGCCCTCGGCGTTGGACCTCAGTGTCTGGGCAGAACGATGGTGGTGGAGATACTCCTTCGGGTAAAATAGGCCGAGGCTGTTTAGGGTACAGTCTTAGGGTGGAATCATCACTGAAGTCCATGGGCAGCTTCTTCCAATTTAATGAGCAAGATTTCTGTACTATCATCAAAAGTCTACAACCACAAAATGGGTCCGATTTCTTTAATTTCTACATATTGTATTTTAGCCAAAATCCAAAATAAATCTGTGATTAAATAACCAAGCATTTGAAACACTCTAAATAAACGTTTCCAAAAGCCTACTTTAAATGTGATGTTTCGCTGAGCCTGTTTCTGGAGCTAAGCCATTATGCCCTGGCACAAATGATGACCTGATCTGATGGATCTTTCACTTTTCAATATTCCATGAGAAAAGGTCAGAAGTATGAGCAAGCCACAGGCAACAAGATTTATGGTGAATAAACTTCTGGTGTCAGATTTGTCCAATTTTTGTCCAGATTTGTCCAATCTGATTTTTATGTGGGTACTGGCCCGTTATTGGTTCCCCACCTGAGATATATTGAAGGAAACTATCTTCATCAGATGGGCTGTAGATTCTTGATGACACACTGGAGTGGTTTTAGGCACAATATTATTGCATCAGAAATGGCAATACTCAGAAACCAGCAGTTCAATTTACCAGATTACTCTGTTACTGACATGAAGGTTTCCATACTTGAACAACAGAACTTCAAAAGAAGACTTCAGCATCAAACAACCAATGAAGAAATTTAATACTATGCATTTCTTGTCATGCTACAAGCTACAGGTATTTTTTTACACAGTCATCTCTGATGCACTGAGTAAAATACTACCAATCTGCTGCTGTAAAATGTTGCTAGGCCTATAGACTATGCATTTAAGTTCTAGCTCAGTTATTATATTATTGTACTTTTTCATCTAATTGCCATTCAGTACACATACAGATTTCTCTCTGTACATCTGACAAAACGGGCTTTAGCCCATGAAAGCTTTGGTTAAATTGGCCAGAGAGACTAAATTGATTAGGTCTTTAAGATGCCACAAACCTGGTATCTGAAGAAGTGTGCATGCACACGAAAGCTCATACCAAGAACTAACTTAGTTGGTCTTTAAGGTGCTACTGGAAGGAATTTTTTATTTTGACTATGGCAGACCAACACGGCTACCTATCTGTAACACAAACCTGTATGTTATTTTTGTTGCAACAGGCAAACAGTGCTACCACTCTGGAAATTGGTATTTTTTCGAGACGACTACAAATATGTATGTAGACAAGTCAGAAACTTACCTGCTTCTAGTGCCTCCATATCAAAGATATTCTTTCGGTAGAAAGTTCTAAAACCCAAAGGAGTTGTGTCACCATCTCCTGACAGCTTCTCTACTGCTTGCTTAAACATTTCCACCACGTCATGCAGGACACTGTCTAAGCTGATTGTAGATGTTGATGGTGAAGTCAGGTTTAAGGACACGGAAATAGCTGCACTACAAGATGGACAGGACTGCACAGCTTCACATTCGATTTGGAAGTTCTCAAGTGACCTCAGTAGCACAACCTTCTGCCTTTGCTGTTGCTCATCTACTGCTGCAATGACATGCCATTCAATAGAGGCAGCTCTGGGAAGGGAAGGTACCACTATCACAGCCAGTTCTCCATATGCGGCAGGCACATCGTTATTCATGTCTTCATCTTCTGCCTAGAAATTAAAAGAGACCTGTCAGGGAACTGCCATCAGAACAGGGGCGGGAAACAGAGGGGCAGTTGTGTTGCAGGGAGCCTCCAAAAATCTTGCGAAGCAGTTCCTTGTCCGGTGATGAGGAAAACCCCACCTCCAGTGGGGAAGAAGTGAAAGGACCAGAGGATGCTTGTGGGAGCCTCAGCACCACTTCTGGCAAAGCCTGCCAGGAGGGAAGCACGCCCTCTCCGTTGCCCACCCTGCGCAGAAGTCTAAAGCGCATAGAGGTAAGGAAAAGGCTGGGCGTAATGAGGCTTTTATGCTGGAGGAGGTCCAGGAAACAGGCACTCCTGGATTCTGCTAGCGATTGAGTCAGACATGAACTTTGGGGTTCTACACTGTAAATAGTTTGCACCTAAATAAAACCTTTAAAAGACAGGTCGGAGTCCTGCCTGGTTACTCGTGAACAGCCACCCTTGCCATGTGACAAGACTACTCTGAGTATTTAAAAGCTCTAGATTTTTTATTATTTTTTAAATGCTCCGCCTGCCCCCACAGAGAAAGTGCTTGGCATCTTGCCCAGTCCCAAGATGTCTGAGCTCCTTCCCCAGACAAAGCAGGCTCCAAGGCTGATGAATCCTCTGCCAACATGCCTGGAGAACTCACTGCAACCTTGAGTAATAATGATGGACTGCGTGCTGGTCCCTGATTTGAGAGTACAAGAACAAACTCATTCACACAATGCCCATAATTCACCCAACCTGGTGGCCACATGTTGAGATGCGCTGCAGGAAGCCACAGGGGCTATGGCGGGGGTGAGGGGTGGGGGGTGAGTGTTGGCTTGCTGGGGATCTAAGTTTCTTGTAAGCCAAAGGAGCAGGAAGGCCTTGCAGCCTCTGTTGCCACAGTGATGAGAGGCTGCCCTGTCTGTAGGGGTAGGTTGAATTTATTTACACATACATCTTGTTCTCCTCCAGTTTTTTTTTAAACTTTTATATTCCTACCTTTTCCTTTCTTTTGCATTTCTTGAGAGAAACCACATGCTAAGCAATGTTAATATTAAAAACTGAGGCTTCCTTTTGCCTGTCCATGTATTGGTAGCAACTTTTTGATATACCAATTTGCTTACATTGCAGTTCAGAATAGTAAATACGGCCCATTGTCTGACCCCTGAATGGAAAAATAATTACAAGTTAAAACAGTAATTTTACCTGGGGTCGATAAGGCCATAACACTCACTCTGCTTTCAATTCACATGCTCAATTTTCATCCACTCACTCTTGACTTCGAGAGGAAGGAATAATGACAGGTTGCAGACACTTTATTTCAAAATTCACTCACAAAGTTATTGACAAGCATTTTTCCTCCACAGCAAAGTCTCTGCTGCTTGACCCTCGTGAGCTGTTTACATGAAAAATGCACTTACATCTAGATTAACGATAGTGAAGTCTAATTCCACACCAAAACTTGTAGCAATTTCTTTAGCATGTCTGTGTTTGATATGGGAACAAAAATAGGGATAATTTGCCTCAAATTGCAGTCACTTCAGTCATAATAAAATCTCGCTGAGTAGTAGTACTGTTTGCTTTCAGTAGTTTCATTAGGTAAGCTGGGGCTGTTATTAAGGTACCAACACATAAATGTTATATTAGCACTTAACAGTAGCACAGAATTCTCCCTCCAGGAGATGAATTCTAACCTTGTCAATATAATTCTGCTTCCAGTACTGCAGAACAGTTTGAAAAGATGAATACTGGAGCTTTATGGTAGAGAAAAAAAGTCATGCTCATTCAGGCTTAAAGGCCACTTGGTTGGCCCAAGGTGCTGAGGTACTGTTTAGAAAATAAGTCTTAAAAAGCTGTCTCGGGTCAAGTCAAGCATTGAGACAAAACTTTCCGACTTTCTTGTACTTGTCTTAGGTTGTTAAATCAATTACTTTGTATTTCTGCTTGCCTTCAACTGCCATTTAGAATATGGAAAGAAATACACAGGAATTAGGCCAAGGCAAAAGTACAATTTCAAACTCAAACAAATGATCATCATTGCAAGTGAAAGACCGTGCACCATGCGCCCACATATTCATGTAAGCGCACATTTTACGGAGGCCTCAACCTTTAAAGTATGGATTTGTGTATGGAGCTTCCAGGAATTTAATTCACCCCCACCAGTGCTGCAGAAACTCTTAGTCAAATGGCCTCCAACTTGTTTTTAAAAACAGAGAGGCTAGTTTTGCAGAACAGAGAAATGTTTGAGAAACCGTTTCCAATTATAGCCTGTTAGATTATTTTATTACTGAGTATCTCGGTCTCTCTCAACACAGAAATCATCCAAACCATGCCTTAGAATTATGTAACTCAAGAAACACTGCAAGTGCTACCAATGTTGGTGGCATGAGTACCAAACCTGACAGATGTACATAATGATGCTCTTGAAAGGACAGGGATGGGTGCTCATGTTCTCATGATATTGCTTGTGCGTTTTGCAGAATTTGAATCCTGCCCCTTTTTCTTCCGTGCAAATGTAATGACAATGAATACATTGTTCAAAGATTGCAATTGTGATGTGCATGGGTACAGTGACCACACCCACCTCCTGCCATTCTCACCCTGGTCCAGTGGTCTCTGGTCTTAAAAAGGCAAGTACAGCTAAGGCTGAGAAAATGATAGCTGACTAGGCCTGATTGGATTCCAATGGCCAAAAATGCTCTCAAGTACACCTGCATTAAGGTTGCATCATTGATCAGGAATGCCTTTTACCAGCTTCACCTGTTGAGAAGGTTACAACCCTTAGGGAGAGATGCCAGAGCTCAGTGGTAGAGCACAATAGAAGTTTCTACCCCAGCATATCTACTTAAACCATCTCAAGGAGGGCTGCGAAGGACTCCCTCTCAAGACCTTAGCTGCTGCCAGTCAGAGTAGACTGAGCTATATGGATTCATGTTCTGTTTGGGACCAAAACATGAATTATCATCCCCTGGCATGTAGGAGATTATTATGTATTACATTCTCGACTACATGAAACACTATTCAGATGCCATGTCTGATGTACAATGTGGTTGGCTGATCTCATTACTTTCTCTAGTTTTCTAGAGCTTCCCTCGCTGCGAGAAGTGAGGTTACAGGGAACCAGGCAGAGGGCCTTCTCAGTAGTAGCGCCTGCCCTGTGGAACGCCTTCCCAGCAGATGTCAAGGCAATAAACAACTCTTTTACTTTTAAAAGACAACTGAAGGCAGCCCTGTTTAGGGAAGCTTTTAATGTCTGATGCTGTATTGTTTTTAATATTTGGTTGGATGCTGCCCAGAATGGCCGGGTATTATTAATAATAATAATAATAATAATAATAATAATAATAATTTTCATTTGCCTGCTTGGCACAATCCAAGCTGCTTCCTTAGGCCTCAACGCATAAAGCTTCTTCCTTAACTAGCTCATATGTATCTTTTTTCTTCTATTTAAGTTTTCACAATACAGTTGAAAGAACAAGCTAATCTTCAAGAAATAAAGAAAAGAAACTCATTCAGAATTGCTGCAACCTGCCAGGAGCAGTCACGATAATAATACCGAAAAAGGGCAGCGGCTATACACCTGATATCCAGTATATGAACTTGGGCTGCTTCTTTAAAAGATCACAGGTAGTGTTAATCGAAAGAACCTTTCCCTGGAGGTCTGTGAAAACCTCAGTTGTGCAGTATCTTCACAGGTGTTTTAAAACATTTCTGGTTCTGCAAGCATTAGACTAAAGGGTGATATATGAATAGACTTCAGTAAACTGGGAAGAGGCATGATATAATTTAGATTAAAAAGTATACAGGTCAACATTATTTTAATACTCCCCTGCATTGCAGGGGGTTGGATTGGATGACCCTTGGGTTCCTTCCAACTCTTAAGATTCTATGATTCTGAGACTCTGAATGAGTCTGAATTTGAGATATGCAAGCAAGTGGTTTCATATGGCCTATAAAATTCCTGTTCTTAATCAACACCTGGAGAGGAAGAGTGGGATCACACCCACCATCACTGCTGCTGACCTCCACGGGTTCACCCAAAGATCTGGACAGAATTTACATGTACAAGCTGTATATGCACAAACTCTTTTAAACCTTTGGATCCCTGCCTGGTAGCCAGGAGCAAGACAAAAGAAATCCTGCCTTATCTACAGTTGGCAACTGCACGAACAGTGCTCTGGCAGATTTATAAACAACCCTACAAAATTAGATTCAGGTTGGTATTAAGTAAGCAATTCCTTTTTTTTTTAAATACAGTGGTACCTTGGGTTAAGAACTTAATTCGTTCTGGAGCTCCGTTCTTAACCTGAAACTGTTCTTAACCTTTGAAACCTTAATAAATATCATTTTTTAAAAAATGAAACTGTTCTTAACCTGAGGTACCACTTTAGCTAATGGGGCCTCCCGCTGCCGCGGCTGCGTAATTTCTGTTCTCATCCTGAAGCCAAGTTCTTAACCCGAGGTACTATTTCTGGGTTAGCGGAGTCTGTAACCTGAAACATCTGTAACCCGAGGTACCACTGTATCCGCTTGGAACTTATGACCATCCTGTCATTAATGACCATCGTTTTACATGAAGATCCTAAAAATTACATGAGAGGTGGCTGGGACACTATTTTGCTTCATCTTATTGGAACTTGTATGTTCAACCACTGCAGCTTCTTGTACCATCAGCACTTCCACCAACTGATCCCTTAGTACCTATTTTCCAAATTGTGACTGAGTGCAATTGATCTCTGCAAGCTGAGGACTTTGTTCCGCAGCTGCTGCTCACAATCAATAAAACTCTGCTCTCAATAAAACACTGTGCCATTCGCCTGTGCCCTTTCCTTGAATAAGCCACAACGTATTTGTATTAATTTACAGATTATGAATGTTTCCGTTTTGGAAACCAGCAACAGAGCCAAGAACCTAGCGCTGATAAGAATCACCCAGCCTCCCCCAGTTTACAGGTTTATGCTATATTTTTCAACTGCTTAGTCTTTCTGTAGACTCGAGTTCAAGTAACAGTAGTGAGAAGAGCAGTGAAATGCTAGCTTGGATTCTTTTTCGTAGTCGCTTCTTTGCTAGGATGACACAATTGGTGCAGGAAGACTGTTCCCATGACAAACCCTGCTTTTAGCCAACCATTATCCCCCGCCTCCTTCCTCCTGCTTTCTAGCTATATGGCTCTTCAGTCCTTGTTCCTCTTGTACATAATGGTAGTATCATCCTTTGAAATTCCACAGCAAATGTTAGATAATATGTTCAATTATTTAAAAGAAAACGTCCAAATTGCACCACCAGCTAAACTCAACCATAGAATTTTACTCACGGATATACAATAGCCTTGTTTCAGCAAACAACCTCAATGTATAACACTTAGCCATGTCATTTTTTTAAAGAGGAAGAATCCTTATGGAAACAAAATCTGGCAGCTTGCAAAAATGAATTCAAGCAGTTTCATGTAATACCTGCTCCTTAAGGACCCAAGGAAATGTTTATCTCTTTGCAATCAGTATTTCTTATTTGAAAATGGGAAACAACAGCATAACTACCTACATAATAAGATAGATTATAGAAAATCTGCTCTCAAATTTATATAACAGACCGAATGAGAAAAACAGCTGGCGGCTTCAATCTCATGGATTTTATTTCTAAAACACTAAGCAATTTAAGAGCCCAATCCTACAGCTTCTGCTATTCAGATAGACTGCTGTACACAGAAGAAACCTCTAATCAGGTGATCAATGGAACTAATAAAAACCGAATGCAGTGCTCTGAAAGGTCAGGGCAGGATTGCGAGTTTTAAACTTAGTTGCCTTTTCATTTGGAAAGCGTGACACCTGCTTTCAAAAACAACTGAACTTGGGAACTGTTTTCAAATGGCACAAACGGTTATTCTATATATTGCAGATAATTTGCAGAAATGGTAGGATAATGTACTTTCGGGATGCTTACAAGACAAGCTTGCAGATGTGACTACCAGGCAGATTCATACACTGGAATAACCGAAACACTCAAGGGATTTATATGGTCCATTGATATAGCTGTGAATAAGCCGAGTTCTCTTTCTCTTTTCTAAAAGACTTTGACTTTTTCCTCTGCAGTTTTCCTAGTGGAATCTCTACTTTGCAAGTGACAAACCTATTGTTGGTAAGGATACTTTGTTCTGAAGCTTAAACCGGTGCACTCTTGTTATGCAGACACTGTGAGGAAACTTTCAAATGTATAATTTATAGGCTCATTAATCCTGTCACTATCATAATCAAAACTGCCACTGAAGATTTTTTTTGAAAAACTGCAACTCCTTAAGGTAGCATTATCTTTCACTTTCATGATCCCATCACGTTCTTTATAGAACTAGCAATTCAGTATTCATTTTCTTTAATTTAGAATAGACCAAATGACAAAGAATCTCCATTTCCTTGGACAGCAAAAGTAGCAGACAGGTAATCTGTGCAAAAAAAAAAAAAAAAAAAAGGAATGGGAGTAATTATTTAACAATCAAATAATTGTAAGCAAATGTAAATTCTGGCCTTTTAGCTGCCAAGAAAGTTTCAGGACGGGTAGCGTAGAAAAAATGGCAGCCTTATTAAGTTTCCTCAAATTGCTTCCAGTGGCAGCTAACTCTATGAAGCAAGAATTTTTAATAGATGAGCATCTCCTCATATGTACTGAATACTACTGTAAACTTTTTCAATGCACAAACATTGGGGAAACTCCTGGATTTGCATTGCCACCATACACAAACAACTTGCTACCAGGAAATTACCGTACTGCCGCTATGCAGTGGCCATTTCTGAGTACAGTCAAACCTCGGTTGTCAAATGGCTCCGTTTCTGAACGTTTTGGCTCCTGAACTCCGAAAACCTGTTAGTAAATATTCCGGTTTTCGAAAGTTTTTCGGAAGCCACATGTCTGATGCAGCTTCAACTTTAGTGCAAGAGGCTCTTGCAACCAATCAGAAGCTGCGCCTCGGTTGTTGAAAGTTTCGGAAGCCGAACAGGCTTCTGGAACGGATTACGTTCGACAACCGAGGTTTGACTGTAATAGAGGCTGGGGCCGGTGGAAGTTGTAGTCCAAAACACCTGGAGAGCACAGAGTGGGGCCTAAAGGTACTGGGCCTAAAGTTCACTTGCGTTATGGTAATAATAATAATAATAATAATAATAATAAAATTAATAAATTTTATTTACACCCCACCCTCCCTAGCCAAGACTGGGCTCAGGGCGGCTAACACCAGGTATAAAAACAATTGATTAAAATACAACTTAAGACTAAAATACAACATTAAAATGCAGCCTCATTTCAGTAGAAACTCATATCAAAAACTTTTTGGGGATGAAAACGTCAAATCTTCACCAAGGCCAACTATCCAGACTGGTCCTACGTGGGCCAGATAAAAGCCAGGGAAGTCCCCAAATAGGAGTTCCATCACAGAAGGAGAAAGGAAAAAGAAAAGAGGGGAAGGGGATCAAGTTCATTCCAAGCCAAAGGCCAGGCGGAACAACTCTGTCTTACAGGCCCTGCGGAAAGAAATCAGATCCTGCAGGGCCCTGGTCTCATGAGGCAGAGAGTTCCACCAGGTCGGAGCTCTGGTTGAGGCTAATCTGACTTCCTTAGGGCCCGGGACCTCTAGGGTGTTGCTATTTATGGAGCTTAAGGTCCTCCATGGTGCATACCGGGAGAGGCGGTCCCCTAGGAACGAGGGTCCATAACTTATGTTATGGTAGTGGTGCCAGGGCTGGTGCAGGATCATCTAGTCCAACCCCGGCAATGCATGGATATGCAGCTGGCCCATACAAGGATCACACCTGCAACTTTGGCTTTATTAGCACAAAGCTCTAACCAACAGAGCTAACAGGAAACTTACTCATATAATTAAATGCATACATACATATCACATACAGAAAAAATTAAAAGTCTGCAAATATATCAGACTAGTAGAAAGAACACAAATAAACATACTGTTTGCAGAGCACTAAAATGTACATCAAACTGTATGTATTAGCCACTCGCTATCCTTAATCTTTTGAGTTCAGTGCTTGAACTTTGAAATCACAAAAAGCAGACGGCAGCCACCTTACTCATTACAGCCTATAATCTCCCTTGCTGACAGTCTTACATATTAAAATGGTCCTTTGTGCCGCAATCCTTTTAAAGTATTCTCAGTGCTACAGAAATAATTTTGGAAGCAAAATATCTAAACAGTAAGCATAATAAAAATGAAACAGGTTAAAGCTTATTAGCAGCAGGAAGCAAATGTGGTAAAACTCTTGCCAGTTCCCCTACATTTCTTCCCCAGCAGGGACTTTCTGTCAAGCTGTGAGTTAGTTCTAGAGTATAATGCAGGCTGCTGTTAACAGCAATTGCACCTTCCTACACCACAGCATTGTACTAAGAATTCACTTTGATTTTTGATTTCTCCCTTTGTAATAATAATGTTTAAAATATTTCCTGCAGAGCTAAAATGTAAAGTCAAGTATTGTATGTCAGTGAAACACAAGGATATGAAAATATGAAATTGATAAGAAAATAATTGCCATATTGAAAGGCTATTTTTCTTGCCAAACTATGGGTTCCTAAGACAAGATAAGAATAATGATTAAAGTTAAGATTCCTTGAAATACCTCTCAAACATACATAATTCAATATATCTGTTACAATGTGGAAGAAGCATAACTATTTAAGGAACAAAGCCATAAATTGATAGCAATATAAAGTAGAAGCAGATCATATCTGTCGCATGGAATCTGATCACAGACTATCAGTCTCCAAGTTTTATTCTGTGTGGTGTCAAAAATACACTCTTTTGGAGGGAGACTGCTAAACTGAGTTAAGGGAGGGGTTTAAGGCCAGAAAAGGTCTAAATAATAAAAAGCAGATGCAAAGGTATGTTCAAATGATAAAAAGAGCCAACTTCACAATATTTAATGGATATATTTCATTGAAATGCTTTATTTCAATCCAGAGTGGAATTTTTTAAGATATCTGTAAAATGTCTTTGAAAGTCTACTTAGCCTTCAAAGAGTGAAATTCATCCAAAAGTTGAGAGTTGAATGGCTACAATAAAATCTTTACTGCAATCTTAGGCTTCCCATAGAAACCAAGAAGGTAATTACCATATGTTAATACTAGTGCTGAACCAATCACTTCCGCTGCCTTCTTCTGGTCATTTGCAGCAGAGACATGCCTTATACCTGCTCCAGGTGCCCTGCCATACTTTCCCCCCTTCTTTCTAAGCTTAAAACCAGTGAGAAAAAAAATCCTTGGTCCCTTTCTTTGGTATGGTAAACCAAAACCTTCCATAAAAAAAAGGCTATGGGTTTTTCCTACCCCACGGGGAGGGAGATTTGGTTCAGCTTTAGCTAACATGTGGCATTTTGTTACTCCAGAAGTTACTCCAGGCAATATAGTGCAGGAATTTAATATTTATTTTTCTTTTCTTTTAGTAGCCCTTAGGATGGCAGAGAAAGAGACATAGTCACAGTATTATGGCTGAGAGTTAACGCTGGCCATTTGAAATAAGAGAAAAGCAATGCCTTTGATTTAGAAGGCCAGTAGGAGAGGGTAATAGTGCATGGGCAGAGCACCTGAGTTGCATTCAGGAAGCAGCAGGTCAGTCCCCAGGATCTTCAAGTAGGGCTGGGAGAGATCCCATCTGAAATCCTTGAATGCCTCTACTACTCAAGGCAGACAAGACTGAGCTAGATGAACCAGTGGTCTGATTCAGCATAAGGAAGCTTCTCATGCCTGAATTCATGGGGCGGGGGTGGGGAGAGGTCATTGTCACACTCTCGGATATTCAATACAGTGGTACCTCAGGTTAAGTACTTAATTCGTTCTGGAGGTCCGTACTTAACCTGAAACTGTTCTTAACCTGAAGCACCACTTTAACTAATGGGGCCTCGGAGCACAATTTCTGTTCTCATCCTGAAGCAAAGTTCTTAACATGAAGCACTATTTATGGGTTAGCGGAGTCTGTAACCTGAAGTGTATGTAACCTGAAGCGTATGTAACCTGAGGTACTACTGTACTTTCTCAAAAACTAACAGATATTCTATGACAAGTGAAACATTTATTGATATACAATTTTTTCTGTGCATAAGATTATTTGTTTTTTTACCAAAAAAGTATGTTAAAAAGTTGGGTGCATTGATGGGAGGGGAGATTGTGTGTAGCCGCGAGCAGATTTGTAGCGGTGCTAGGGCGAGTGTTTGTTTGCTGCGGCAAGGGCTGGTGCTGTTAGTGTGTTGCTGCGGCAATTGGGAGTGCGATTGGCAGCTGCTTGAGTTGAGCAGGCTGACGATAGGTTTATTCAGGTATGCGTGCGAGTGTAAGCGTCGGCCCTTTGTGTGAGCGATTTTTGACACCCCCCAAAAAAAGCTTAACAACTCTGGGAAATCCCCCCAAAGCTCAACAATTCTGTGCAACCCCCCCCCCCCCCCAATTTTCTTAATATTGAGTCTCCCAAATACATGGAAAAATATGGTAACTAGTATAGCAATAGTCCAAATATGAAGTTGCAGGAGCAGCTTAAACTTTGACAATAGGGGACGGCCCAGTCTTAGTACCACCACCATGGTGGACGTGAGTGGGGAGCCATCTGCTTCATGACACCACTTCCGAATTGTGTGAGCTGTCAGTCTGCCAGCTCAGTTCAGAGAGGTGGAGCAGCAAGAGACAATGGTACAATAAGTCAAAGTTCTGCCCATTAGCTGCAGACAAAATTTCATCACAATAACCAAGTTTGCCATAACTCAACATTAAGTTCCTCTTCTAGTCTCCTGTACTCCCACAAAAGGAGAATTCTGAAATACTGGGCATTACATACAAAAAGAAAAGAAAAGCAAGAAAAGCTGTGAAAGGGCTATATCCTTCCACATGTTCATAACTCTGACATCTGCTGGATAGTCATAAGGGTACCTAGGGGTGCGACCACAGCAACTCTTCTCAGTCTGGGCACAACCTGCCATTAGTGTGCAAAGGAAAATCCCACACCCACTCTCTAATAACAGCGACGTGTGGCTGAAGGTGTGGACAATCAGCTACAAATTTGCTCTTAAAAACTTTGGACCAAGCAGCAACTATAAATGGTTGGCCCAGAGGGAAGGTCCTTGGGTAATTAACCGCAACCTCTCACTATCACCAGCTTCCTGCCAGGAAGGAATGCAAGCCCTCAAAAGGAGTGCCAAGAAAGCTTGCCAGGTCCATTGGTTGTGACAAACACCCATGGTAGCAAAGGCTGCCGAAAGAGCTAATAGGCTCAGCAGTTTCCCATGTCAATCTCTAGACACTGGAAGCCAACATTTTAATTGCTCAACTGCAGTTAGTGTAAACTGAGGTTCCATTGACCGATGATTAACCTATTGCAATGCTAAACTCAACATGCGTCAGTGCTATGTTACTCGTCTATTAGTACTTAAGTGGACAACTTTTTTTTAACAACAACAAAAAATACCTGTTAGACTTTATACTGAAAACTAAAGGCTTGTTGTTATAAATAACCAATTATGAGTACTATGCTAATTTTTGCAGGTCAACACTGTAGATCTATACAAAGCAAAATCTGCAGTTCTAGACTTACTTATCAGAGAGAAAGCCCAGCTGAGCTCAATAGGACTTCCATTTGAGTAGATCTGTTATAGGATTGCACTGTAAGGCAGATATATATATTCTCTTATTTTTTTCCAGACAGACCCACACACACAAGAGTGAGTGGTGAGTGGGGGTTATGAAAACCCCAAATCACAAACAAGAGATCTGACAGAGTGCTATAAGAATGCATTATACAAGCCAAAAGCATTTATTCTGCTTCATGGATGAAGAAGAAAAACACAGAGCAGTTAAAGTGATTATTCACTGCTGAGCTGGCATACATGTTGCTGGGTCAGTGGCTGGCACTGTGTGCTGTGTGAAAGTTTAAAGCAGCATTAAAATAGCAGTAGTTCACATTCAAGTCACTGTAAGTATCCAGGCCTGAATGAGAGCAAAACAAAAAGGACCAGATATACTACTTTTGTATCTCACATTTCCAAAGCCCAATTATTGGGCAGTAAGCTCCTTGGAACTCAATGTGGCTGACTTCCAAATAGAAGCGTTTTTAGTCAGGGTCCCTGGCATTTCAGAGTGGCAGGTAAAATTGACACAGATATAATTCAAAATGAGTAAATTAATAAGGTAAGCGGACATTGAGCACTATAAATAAAGGAACAGAACATACTGAGCTCATGGGTAGGCAAGGCTGTGGAACTGTCTCTGGGGGGAAAATCACCTTGAACTGTTCTCCCATGGCCTGGACACATCTTTTCTATTCCATAGCAAACATTATACAGACATGTTCTTACAGATCTGGGCAGATTCTCAGTGGGAGAGCAATGGTCTCCTTTCTTTGAAGCCCTTCAAGACCTCATTTCTTGAAATGGCAAAGTCAGGTGGTGAATGTTGAAAGAGGTAAAGCCATAACGGATAAAAAGAGAGAGGTCTCCGTATTTTCACTGGAACTCTGACGACTGCAAAACTGCAAACTTAAGGGAGGATTTCTCAAAACACACCAGTGAGGAGTGGGCATGCTCAGTAGCCAATGAGTGCCAGTTTGGGGCGACAGACAGAGAGTACGTGGTGAGGGGAATAGAAGGCCTTGCTTCCCCTTGCTAGAGTAAATATAACTGTCTCCATTTTAGCAGGTATCATGGAAATATTCACTATCTAAATAGGGTATGGGACCCTCTTGCTGAAAGATGTCCTGGAGGCAAGAGATTTTCCTGCTATGACATTTTACAGATGACACCATGCTGAAGGTACCTATTTTCAGCACTTCCATATGAACAGAGCATCACTGAACTTGTTTTCTGTACTAGAAATTGGCAGACCTGCATGAACATGTGAGATTCGGAATGGGTTGGTCCTGAATTGGTGAGGCCTGAGGGCTCGTATGTTACCACTGGGGCAGGGTTTAAACATTCCCCTGCAGCCTGAGTCCTTCCCATAAATCCTCTTTCTTGGCTTAGCAAGAAACTTCCTTGCTATGCTCCCTCTCTCCATGCTCCCATCCACCTGCCACGAGCATGCATAATGGCACCATTCTGGAAAGCAGGACCTTGCCACAGGTATACCCTCCCCCTTTAGTACTATTGCTCAGAGTTCCACCTACCCACGCTGCCCTTCAGGATACAATACAGTATTTATTCATCCTGGTAATAATGCGTTTTGTTATTGTTTTGTTTTCTTTATCTGGCTTATCCTTAGTCTACCTTAGGAAAGCAGGGTACAATTAAAAGGTTCTTACAATAAAAATAATACTGAACTAAAGATGACACAAATGTGAAAGGGGAGTTCGAATCAATCCTCACCTTGTTCCCGCCAAACACTCTCTTCTGTCTCTCATGTATTAATCTCATGCATTTTTATACATTTTTTCAAGGCTATAGTTAAAGCCATTTAAGCCATGTCCTTCATTGTTCGCCATTTCATCGTTCTTTCAGTGACTATGTTCAATTATAAATGCTGCAATCTATGCAGGTTTCTCAAAATGTATAGCATATTTCACTGACCTATTTCCCCTGATTATTCTTATCTGTTTGCTTTTTTAAAAGCATTACAATCTTTTTATGTTCCTTTGTGGACCAGTTTCAAAAGGCACAGCAATTCCAAAGACATTTAGAGTTCTATCTAAGTGTGACCTGTGTTAAATATTTACGTTATAATTACCTCACAAGAATACAAAAGCGGGTTTTTTTTAATCCTGGCCCTTGGGAAATGAAATTTGTAAGACACAAGATGAAAGTCTCACCCTTACTGGATGTTTTGTACAGGAATCTTCTTTTTAAATGCTAAAGTCAATGAACATTCACAACATTTCAATGCAGAATAAATGCCACAATCCTGATATGGCAGAAGATACTAGCTAATTATATCTATAACTTTTCAACTGGATTTATACGGGACCTCATAGAAGCTTATAGCAATATCTTTCAAACTAATTGGTTTCCCCTCAATAGCATGACCAGCTACATTAATATAACCACAAGAGATTTTCTAAAAAGGAGAGCAACGTGATTAATTTTTCTGTTGCTGTTCTGTGATTCTTCCAAGGATACAGTGATTGAGTGGATGCAATGCAAAGTCTAGGAGATCCACATTGTGCCCAGGAGGTCCTTGTAGTTTCAGGTGAAGAGATGGGCCTAGCCTTTTTCCCATTTCCTCTTATTCTTTGGTTCCCACTCCCTAGCCATCCCACCCATTCACCACCTGCCCAATTCCTGGTTCTACTATATTCCTATCCCCACCCTAGGCTCCCCCATCTTGATTTGGTACATCCATTTCCCTCCCTGCTTGGCTCCTTCCTGCCTCATCCCTTCCTTTGCTTGCTGCTGCTGCTGCAGCAGCCAATGTATACATTCTCTGAGGCCAGGAGAAGCAGCAGTTCAGCTGGAAGGTGACATTGGGATGGGGATAAAGGGAGGTAGGAAATAACTTCCAACTTATCCAGGCTTTCCAGATATAGTGGAATGCACTTCCAATGCCACCACCCCAAATAATCACCACTGTTTTCTTAGTGCACCACTTTTCATGCAAAAAGAAAGCCAATACTTTTGGTTTTAGTTACACTCTATGTGACAAAAGCAGAATGATCTGACCTGGCTTTTGCGCATCATATAATTGTAGAGTTGGAAGGGACCCTAAGTGTCGACTTGTTCATCTCCCTGCAATGCAGGAACCACAGCTAAAGAATCCCTGACCGATGGTCACTCAACCTCTGCTTAAAAACCTCCAATGAAGGAGAATCCATCATATTCTGTTCCACTGTCGAACAGCTCTTACTTTCAGAAAGTTCGTTCTAATGTTTAGTCAAAATGTCCTTCCTTGGAATCTGATTCCATACAGAAGCGCTTGGTGAAGCAGTTTTAATAGTATGACGTGCATTATAATTGTAATTTGAATCATGCAAAAGTTTCTGATAAACAGGATAGGCAATTGCTCAGTGACTGGTGCAAGAGTCCCCAGTGAGCGTCATTATTTGACGAAGATTATTTATCTATTGATTATTAATTTTTAAAAATAAACTAGGTAGCTTTTCCAGACAACGCCCATCCAAAGCAGCTGGTAAATGAGAAGAAAACAATAAATAAGATTAGAACCACTGCCTTCCAGATCAAAACCAAATGTTATATTTATTGCAGCCTATGTATGGTCGCCAAAGAAGACAAAGATAGAATTTATGCTACACATTTGCCTATGTGTGAAACGAGACATTTCGTGTGGCATCATCCCCAATGAACCATGTTTTGTATCATTACACATTGTGTGATGATGCTATCACACTTAGCTTCTCTGCCATGAACTTCATTTCATTAGCTGGTCACTTGTCTGGAAAGGGCAACGAGGAGACAATTAGTTGAAGCTGGGGGACAAGAGCACCACACCTAGGAATCTTGGGAGTTTTTCATAGAGTTGCCCTTTATGTAACACAGCTCTGCAATGTCCTTAAAGAGCTGTTAGTAAATGATAGAGTTCAACCACAACTCAATAATATGCCTGAGCGAATGAGAATGAACTCTTGCAACTAGTTGCTGCTATTTCATTATACTATAAACATTTGGAATCTTTCCATCCATCAATAATGCCATCTGTCCCATCCAAAATAAGTGGACTACAACCCATATGGTTTATTTTCTTTATATTGATAATTACAGGGAATGAGTTAGCAAAAATCACTCATAATATCATCATGCTAGATAATGACATTGTTACTTCTTTTTCAGTAGAGGAAAATGCAAACCATTTTTAAGAAGAGAAGATTCTAGGCCTGGGACAGGGCTCAGGAAGCTGCCTTATAATGAGTCAGAGCTTCTGGCTCACTTTTGTCCATACTGACTGGCAGCGAGTGACTCTCCAAGATTTCAGGTGGAAATCTCCCTAAGCCCTACCTGGAGATACCCAAGACTAAACCAGGAACCTTCCAGATACAAAGCAAATGCTCTACCACTGAGCTATCAGAGCCCCTGCGAAGAAACACGTCACAACCCTATAAAGAAAACAACATTCACATGGATATTAGGGTCTTCTGCTGGTTCCCTCACTGCGAAAAGCAAAGTTACAGGAAATGAGGCAGAAGGCCTTCTCGGTAGTGACACCTTCCCTGTGGACTTGTTCAGATGTCAAGGAAATAAACAACTATCGGACTTTTAGAAGACATCTGAAGGCAGCCCTGTTTAGGGAAGTTTTTAAGGATTGATGTTTTTATTTTGTTTTTAGATATGTTGTAAGCTGCCTGGAGTGTCTGGGGAAACCCAGCCAGATGTGCGGGGTAATAATAATAATAATAAGAAGAATAAGAAGAATAAATGCAGGTTCGTGAAAGGAATACAGATGGCTATCTTCAATGCTGTGTTTATTTTTAAATTATATTATACTGAGTAGGATTGATCTAAGAGCCTTGCAAGCTGTGAATACCTGATGGACATGTGAAAATTAACTCAATTTCTGGGATTGGGATCCTGAACTTTCTTCTATTGCCCTTCTCTCTCTTCTGTGAATATGCATGCATCTCTCCAGGTTGACTGTTATATGCGTCCATTGCCAAGGGGATACTCCTAAATTTTCAGTATGACCATATGCATCAACACACCACAGGACAAAAATAATAACAGAAGTAAGCTCAGTAACTGGAGCACTTTCTAAAGATTTTCTGGAAGTTTATTTTAGAAACCATTTTTCAAAAATATGACGACATGCACTTGATATCTTGCAGCCACTTCTAAATGACTTCATCTTAAATAAATAAATAAATGGAAACACTAATTTTCTAAACTCTGTAAATCTAAACTTCATGAGATGATCCTCAGCTTACTTTTCCTTTTACAGTGTATTTGACCATTATTTAAGCTGAATTGTTACTGTGTGCACACACACAATAGTATTGGGAAATGTACTGCTATTTTGCTAGAGCAGTTTTCTGCTTGTATCAAGTAATAGTAGTTACAGCAAAATGATGATGATGATGATAATTATCTTTGTTGTACTTGTTTCCTCTCCCATCCCAATAAGTAATTATGATATGGCAGATGTCAACAAGAATAAAGACCTGGGTGGATTGAGCTTGTAGGTGATGGAGACAGTCATTTGACAGCTAAAAAACTGCAGATGAAACTGAAGAGATGATCAGGTGGCAACAACTAAAAAGAAAAAAATGGCTTTACTATTTCAGCAAACTTTATCTCAGAGTCAAGCCCTTTACAGGTGCAACAGGGTTGGCCTAGAGCAGCGATGGCCAAACTTGGCCCTTCAGCTGTTTTGGGACTACAATTCCCATCATCCCTGACCACTGGGCCTGTTGGCTAGGGGTGATGGGAATTGTAGTCCCAAAACAGCTGGAGAGCCAAGTCTGGCCATCACTGGCCTAGAGAATGGTGATGGAGGAGAGGGCTCTCCACAGACTTTCTAAAATACATGGTCAAATAAGCCTGAAAGGAAGCTTTAGGAGCAAAATAAACTTATGTGCAACAGGATGGCGTGTGTCTGGGTTGTCAGCAGAGACTGCATTCCAGAAAGCTGTAGAGTGATAAGTCAGGCAGTGTATCGGGAACAGTGGGGCTCAACCTCTGATGTTCAAAGGTGTTGAGTCAGAGCATCTCAACCAGCTAGGAAGAATAACTCGGCTGGGAAGATGAATGGCAAGATGAGTGAAAGGAGGAGGTAAACAAATAAGGGTGATGATGATCACAAGGTCCAGGTTGGTTCATATTGGGAGAGGAAATGCAGTCCTGAGCTGTTTAAGGCTTTATAGGTCAAAACCAGCACTTTGAACTGGGCCCGGCAACAAACTGGCAGCCAGTGCAGTTGGGACAGGTTTCGAGGTATATGCTCAAACTGTTTGGCCCTGGTGAGCAACCTGGTAGCTGAATTCTGCACCAGCTGAAGTTTCCAAATTATCTTCAGAGGCAGCCCTACGTATAATGCCTTGCAATAATCTCACCTAGAGGTTACCAAACCATAAACAACAGAAGCCCCAGTCTTATCTGGTTTGAGCTGCAGTTTACTGGCTCTCATCCATTACTTGAGACGAGACTTTCACAATTGGTGCCAATTCCTTCAACTGCAGCCTCCCAGGAGTATAAATGACCTTCCAAAGAGGCTTTTGAGGAACACAGGAGGCTCCAAGGGAGAAGAGGGATGTGGAAAGATGGATTGCACAATTGTGTTCTGCTTGCACAACCTTTGGATCCAACCCTCTATATCTACACCCAGTTGTTATGAATGTCATAAGATTCAATCTTAATAGACTGAAGGGGCAGAGATCCAGTACTGAAGGAGTTGTTGTTTTCATTGATTTCCCCTTCCTGATACAGACCTAGCCTTTGACCCACGCCATTCCAGAGGGATATATAACTGTGATACTTACTACTTTAAAACTTCTTCAGAATAAAATGAAACGTTGTTAGCAAAAGATAAACTTTGAAGTTACCTAAGTAAATAAGTGCAGAATCCATAAAGCATGATGAGAAACTAAACTACCCTCCTGAAGAAAGGGATATGGGCACATTGACTAAATACTGTACTTTTCAAAAAGTTTCCAGCTGGAGTTGGTTCTTTCAGTTATTGCTTTGGGGGATGAAGACAAACTTGGTGATGAATATATCTTTCTATTAAGCAATTTTCTGTTTCAACCGTGCACAGCCACTTATGAGCCAGAACAAAACAGCTCAATCAAACCTTATTATATCCGTCTTACTTGAACCCCAACGAAATGCACTGAGAATGTTCTGATATGACTTCAAGTTAGGAGGAAAATAACAAACTGTTATTTTCAAAGCAGGTGGGGAGGGGAACGAAAATTGATATTACATATACCTTTTTAAGTTCTCTTAATTTCTTCTGCCAAGCAGCTTGAGCGACAGGAATGTACTTGCTGTCAGTTACATAACAGTTTGCCATAAGTACATGGTGGAGTTCAGCATTGTGGTTCATGGCTTTGAGGACTTTTTCAACGTGGCTTAGGGAAACCAAGGCCTCTGCTTCTACGCCTGCGCTGACAAGCTGCAGCGTACACGGCACTAGGGCAATCTGCCCTGCACAATAGAGAACATCTCCAACCTAGAAGAGAGGAGAAATAATAGGGGGAAAACATTAAGAAAAGTGGTGAAATTGTCTTCTACATTCACCGTGAGAGGATATTGCAAAATCATCTCTTAACATTCGTACAAAAGAAGCAAGAAAACCAGAGTAAAGGTCATTTCTGACAGGGATTTAGCTGCATCATAAAAAGTACAGCACTGTAATAAGCTGGAACTGGAAAGTTAATACATGGAGGTCCATGTATGCATAATCACCTTCAGACAAATCAGCAATGAACTGAACAGGTAAGGCTAGAAATATGGAAATTTAACCTCTCACAAAGTCACAATATTTCCAAGGTATCAATAAAAGATTGTGTCACATTTCAAGCAAATTTGTTTACAACCTGTCAACTCGCAAGTGCACAAAACAGGGGGTAGGGTGAGGAGGTACTGTGACATGTTCTAGTCAGCAACAATTCTCATTAATTTAAGGCAGACACACTAGGGTCACCATCATTCCTTGTGATACGTTGGCTCCAAACAGTAATTCTTCCCCTCCCTTCCCTCAGCGAATAAGACAATCTCACAAATATTTTTTAAAGAGCCATTGGTTGTGTTTAGGGTTGAAAAGTTTTGCAATGCTAATTTGTCTGTGATTTGTGTACTTTTTATACACATATATTGCAACATTTGCATAAGATTAAGCATTACTTTGCATTTAATTTAAATGAGCTATGCAAATTCCATTCACACAATATTCATATGGACTGAGGTATAAACAAATAACATTTCACTTATTTTTCTACCTTTACTGCCTTATCTGACAGGCTTGAGGCAGTTGTAGTATAGCCCAACTCTTGGATGCCCATGTTGTGGTAGCGATGATAACAGCCTAGAGTTTTTGTCATTGTTTTATTATCCTATATACCAACTACACCCTTTTCTGGAGAAACTGGATCTGGCATCAGTCACTTATGCCTTGGCCACCTCCAGGCTTGATTAATATATTGTAATTTACATAGATTGCTACTTCTGAAAACGGTATAGAAACATTCGTTGTTTCAGAATGCAGCTGCCAGGGCTTTCACCAGAGCCAAGCTATAATGCTACATTGCACTGATCCTTCACCATCTTTACTGGTTACCAGTTCACTTCTAGACTCGATTCAGGGTGCTTGTTCTCCTGTTGTTGAACTCAAACTCCCATTCATAGAGTAAGAGTCCCATTAAACAATAAAAATGAGCCTCCCTGCACATGGCTATCGAGAAAATCCTTCGCCATGTCCCCATACAAATGGACACCAGGGGAAGACAGAATAGGTAAAGGCCTCCGTTAATGGCCAGAAGGTTCGTTTGTAATAGAGCCCTTCACAAATTATGGTCTCAAGCCATAATGGGCTATAAAGATCATGATCAGCACTTGGAATTGTATCAAAATACAAATTATCTTAGCATAAATTATTTTGGGGGAATTATTTGCAGAATGTGTGTGTGTTAAAAAACACACAACCTGATGTCCTCAAAGACATGGCAATCAAACCATGTGACAAACTCATATGCAACTCCAAATCTGTCCTTATAAAACTGCCTCTGTCTCACAGAAGACTCACACATGTAGCTATTGGAAGAATATGTTAAAACTATTTGGCAATCAAATTCTATGATTAGCAGCTGAAGAGGGGGAGGCAGCGGGAAAGAGAAAATATAATAGATCAACTGACACCCATCAACTATATTTTTAAGTTGTTTAAGATGTCTAAAATATTGTTTTGCATGCTATATATATCCCCAAAAATGGAAGAGAACGAAATGCAATTAATATTTTTGTTAAAAAGAACAAATGGTCTTTGTATGTGTGGGAGTGGGGAGGGAGGATGTGTGCTATTTAAAAATATGTGCCATTGAACAAGGGAGTCCAGCCAGCTATCAAGTGGCATATTGACAAGATGAGCAATGAATCCAGGAAGAAATTATTTGGAAGGGTGATATATTTCTTAAGAAGGGTTTTTTTCCAAAGTTAACTCAATAGACAAGGCGAATCCCCAGTGCAGGTCATTTACATTATTCCACTAAAAAATAACTTCCTGTTTGACCTCTATTTTAAATGCACCCCCAACCCCGAACATTAATTATCAGTTTGAAAGAGCTGTTCAACCAGTTCATTTCCCCTATTCTTGAACAGATTGTTTGAGACATAATATGAATACTAATTACTGATAAAATATCTGTCAGTGTTTTGAAATATGTACCAAGATAACACCGTCTTAAAAATCTCCTGGATACTTCTGGTAAAATTAACCCATATAGTTGCCCCCCCCAAAGTTGTAAACAAATCTTAAGAGCACTTTGAAGAAAACTGGCAAAACTTTTGGCACCGATTCTGCGATATCTTCCTTGCTTTCTGAAATAATACTTTGTCTCTTTACAAATTCTAAGATGGCAAAGTGAAAGGTAACAGAAAAGCACACAACTCAGTGGTTTGGGTAAGAAAATGGCATTGTCTGACCGATAGTCTGTTGTAGGAGCAGAGCTGCAGTTCTGGACACAGCCCAGAATAAGGTATAAGGCCAATTCAGATTTCACTTTAGTTTCCCCATAGCAGCCATTTTACAAAATGGCTTCTCAGGTGTTACAAATTGACGCTAGGGGGTGCTGTTTCCAAAACATGCACTATTTATTTATTTCACCTATATATGTATACCTTCTTCTAAGGAGCCCAGAATAGTCAACATGGTTTTCCCTACACTTTCAATCCGTGCAACCACCAAGCAAGGTCAGTAGGATGAATATTATGTTTGCTCTTCGTTGAGTTGACTATAGAGAGGTGAGGTGGTGGTAGGAAGTGGTTTTGCCCGAGTGTGAAGATGGAGGGGAGGGTGAGAGGTGTAGTGGGGTTGTCTTCAGGGAACTTTATAGGCACATCCTGGGAGAATGTGTCTGGGAGGGAGGCAGAATGAAGGGTGCCCACCAGAAATGGTCATGCCATTGGCTGGCAGCAGGTGGCATGACTGAGGAAGGGTGGGATGATAAGGTTTACCTGGGTAGGAGAATTGGGGAAGGGGCTGACTTGATCCTGTTCTGCCTACATGGGTGCAGCACCAGCCTAGACTCAAGTGGTGGAGGAGACATGTTGCAATAATCCATCACGATTAATTCTATTAGCACTAGGAAATTGCTCCACCTAGGGGTGGTTCTACAGAGCCTACATTTGTGGTTGGGTTATGGAGACAAGTTAGGGAGGCTGTTGGTGTGGTGCCCACCTTGTTGCCCAGCAGCCTCCCTGAGCTGGTCAAGGTGATCTCCACTGTGATATTAGATCACTCCAGTAGGTCTAGCCCAGTGTTTCCCAACCTTGAGTCTCCAGCTGTTTTTGCACTATGACTCTCAACATCTGTAGCTAGTAGGACCAGTGGTCAGGGATGATGGGAATTGTAGTCTGAAAACAGCAGGAGACCAAAGGTTGGGAAACACCAGTCTAGTTGACTACCTCAAAGCAACCTGAGACTGTCTCAAGATGCTGGTGGCCTGATGCGCAGACTTGAATTTTCCCAGTCTACAGCGTTTCCAACCCTATACCATGCTGGCTTTCCAATTTAGCTGTTGCAGGTGCCAATATGTTTTGTAGGTGCTTTGCACATTTTGACATATCCTTTAAGGTGGACAGCAGAGGAAAGCCTCTGTAAAGTAACACTGTCATAGCTGCGCTTCAAGGGCCAGGGCACACACAAAGTGCTAACAGCCGGCTACGGCGCCAGGCTAAAATTTGCCTAGCCTTGAATCGGAAGCATTCCTGGAAGCAAAAGCAGCATTTCACTCACAAAACGACATAAAGTAAATAAAGGACTACTCTCTCTCAGAGCTGACAATGGCCATTTAGAAACTTCCCCAGCCAATGTGGCTCAGCCTGCCAACAGTCCCAGAGCTATGGGGAGAAAGGCAGAGATCAGGAGTGGTTCTCCACAGACAGCTTCATTTTAAATATATGCAAATTGTATGAGTAAATTTATCAGCTTTGACACTTTTTTCAAGCAGACAAGGTCAGGCTGGTCTAAAGGTAGCATTGTTAACCCTTCCAGAGTTGGCAAAAGCCTTGGAGCTCTTGCGACGTGGCTTATTCAGGGGAGTAAGACTCACAATTAATGAAAACTCTTCCCTTTTCTCATTCTTTACACATCATGGCTGGCTACATACAGCCACATCCCTCAAGCTTTGCTAGTTTCCTTAAATGTGCCCAGTGCTCACTGCCCATGACTCCAGCCTAACTCTGTCCAGTCTCAAAAGTTCTCTCTGGAAGCCAGCATTTGCCTCCCTAGCTTTGTTTTGGCCAGGTGAAGACAGACTAGAACAAGTTCATTCCCCATAAAAGGCAGAAGGGTCCTTTTGGGGGATAAACCACAACTAGGGAGCTCTAGTGTGCCTTGGGGAAGCTGGCAGAGTATACCAATAAATTAATCAATGAACTTATATCAACATGCCTCCTTCCAAGCAGCACCCAATGGCAGCAGCCTGTCTCTCTGCCTCATAACCTGAGCATTCCAATTGTGCTTGATGGTGTCTCCACCCTGTCTCTCTGAGAGTGCATGCCCGCTCCCCATCAAAATGGCATGGCCAGTGCAGCATCTCACACTAAGGCACCTCCACATGGGCACTGTGGAGTGTGTCCTCAGACAGGCAAGATCCGAGCTTTAATTCAGGAAAAAACAGTGTGCCTCAGTTACTGGTTTAGTCCAGAACTGGCAATCCATGCTGAGTCCAGTTAACCAAGCTATTCCATCCACCTGCACTAGAGGTCAGGGCAAGGTACTGTGGGGGAACAGAAAGCTGGGGAAAGGGGGGGAGGCAGGTCAGACTGTCAATGTCTGGGAGGAAGCAAACAGAAGCAAACTCATTTGAGATTTGGGGACCATAAACTCAAGAGTACACTTCCATAGTTGTTGTTTTCTCATTTCTCTTCCCTGCCTAGCTTCACCAGTCCAAGTAGATATTCTGGGTGGACACTGCCATGGAGACTCCAGGCTGCCAGGGCTACCCAATCAACGAGCATCTTTCAGCCATGAAGACTTGCATGTGGAGGCACTGCTGGGTGGAAGGGTTTCCAACTGCCTCCCATGTTGGGACAGCCACATCCCTTGGGGTATGTCAAACTGCCTACAGTGGACTGGGCATCCGAAACAACACTATTGGCAAGGAGGTAATCCCAGCTTTTACGGGGGTAAAAAAGAACTTTCTGGTGAACTTCATACAAAAGGAGTTATCACAACATATTGTGCCAAAGAACTTAATAAATAATGCTAGGTTTTCAACTTTTCCTCTGTAGCCCACACGTGAAGGCAAGCAGCCTTCTTAACGAGGTCTGCTTTGCCAATATTTTATATCCAGCAAATGTATCACCAGCATATTCTCTATGGAAACAAACCACAAAGACTCATGTTGCTCACCTGTGTGCAACACATGCTTTTTCAGCAAAACATTTTCTTCTCATGCCTCTTTTTATTCCATGAACATAGCTCTCCACATCAGAGCTTTCCAAACTTTTCAATGTTGATGATACACTTTTTAGACATGTATCATTTCATGGCACAGTAATTCAGTTTTACTAGCAAACCAGAGGTTAAAGCAACCCCTCCAGCCCCGAGAGAGAAGCGCAGGGAGCATTTGCACGACACGCCGGCACACCAAAGTGTCGCGACACACAATTTGGAAAGCTCTGCTCTACATAGTTTGGGCCACATTTAAGACCTAGTCATTAGTAGTAATGGAAGTTTCATACTCCTTGCTTCTTGTTGACACATTTGCCTGGTTCACACATAGACTATGGTTTACAGGCAATGTATTAAAATAAAGATGTTGCTTCTGTAGATTTGGCAAGTAATATCATGGCAAAACTTTGACTGTGTTGACCACAGCAAACTATGGCAAGTTCTTAAAGAAATGGGAGTGCCTGATCACCTCATCTGTCTCCTGCGAAATCTCTATGTGGGACAAGAAGCTACAGTTAGAACTGGATATGGAACAACTGATTGGTTCCAAATTGGGAAAGGAGTACGGCAAGGCTGTATATTGTCTCCCTGCTTATTTAACTTATATGCAGAATTCATCATGCGAAAGGCTGGGCTGGATGAATCCCAAGCCGGAATTAAGATTGCCGGAAGAAATATCAACAACCTCAGATATGCAGATGACACAACCTTGATGGCAGAAAGTGAAGAGGAATTAAAGAACCTTTTAATGAGGGTGAAAGAGGAGAGCGCAAAATATGGTCTGAAGCTCAACATCAAAAAAACGAAGATCATGGCCACTGGGCCCATCACCTCCTGGCAAATAGATGGGGAAGAAATGGAGGCAGTGAGAGATTTTACTTTCTTGGGCTCCATGATCAGTGCAGATGGTGACAGCAGTCACGAAATTAAAAGACGCCTGCTCCTTGGGAGAAAGGCGATGGCAAACCTAGACAACATCTTAAAAAGCAGAGACATCACCTTGCCAACAAAGGTCCGTATAGTAAAAGCCATGGTTTTCCCAGTAGTGATGTATGGAAGTGAGAGCTGGACCATAAAGAAGGCTGATCGCCGAAGAATTGATGCTTTTGAATTATGGTGCTGGAGGAGACTCTTGAGAGTCCCATGGACTGCAAGAAGATCAAACCTCTCCATTCTGAAGGAAATCAGCCCTGAGTGCTCACTGGAAGGACAGATCGTGAAGCTGAGGCTCCAATACTTTGGCCACCTCATGAGAAGAGAGGACTCCCTGGAAAAGACCCTGATGTTGGGAAAGATGGAGGGCACAAGGAGAAGGGGACGACAGAGAATGAGATGGTTGGATGGTGTTCTTGAATCTACTAGCATGAGTTTGATCAAACTGCGGGAGGCAGTGGAGGACAGAAGTGCCTGGCGTGCTCTGGTCCATGGGGTCACGAAGAGTCGGACACGACTAAACGACTAAACAACAACAACATCATGGCAAAACACATGGAAAGACCTAAGACTATTTAAGTGCAAATAGTATTTGCTGGATTTAATGGAATAGAGCCCATTGATATACACTGGGCTATATGATCAAAACATTTTTTACATTATGAACAGTGGCTCATCACTACCAGCATTTTAAAATAAATAAACTGAAATGAAAGTAACCAAGGCATTAAATGACAATATATATCATTTGCCCAGTTCACCTGTTTCTAAAATAAAAAGGGGGCAATATACAATAAACTAAACCTTTGTTCTTGCACGCTGCTATCTGAATGACTGCTGCACTTTAAGAGGTTAAAGTTCACAGAAGATTCAGCAGTACTGATTACCCCCTCCCCAAAAAATAGCCCTACATTACAGTTCAGTCAAGGTAAATAAGCACAACTGACAATGTGTTAATTGGCCGCCTCTGGTCAGCCATGTGTACCTCTGACCTTATAGAGGGTTTAAATCAATTAAAACTTCAGGCAATAAAGACCTCTTGCTGATTAAGTTAGATAGAAATTATCTTTTCTAAAGGGATTACAGCTTTAAGGTGGTGAGCCTTTAATTTAATATATGGTAATTCCTTCTTCCTACGTCCCTCGTATTTAGCTAATGGCAATGAAATTGCATTTGGTAATGTGGAATCTTTTATTGAACTTTCCAGGGCAAACAGAGTTTTCAGAAAGTTTTTACTTAAATAATTGGGGCATGTTCAATAATTTAAGAATGTGTGAATCCGTTTTGCCATTGTGTTTTGTTCTGCTTTGGGGGGGTAGATGTACAGATTCACAGCATGTCATGTGCAGGCTTTGTACTTATGATATAGGAACTGAATAATATCATTTCTCCTCTCCCTGTGAAATAGCCAAAACAGTCCTATATTTGGAAAACAAGGAGATTGTTTTTCATTAGACATGCAGTATAAAAAACTGGTTTTCTACTAAATAGTTTTGATTCACATCTGTGGGTCAGTTTGTATGAAATGTTTTCAACTGGAAAGTGCTGATGGCCTGTTAGGACCCTTCTCCTCTGCTTCAATTCCTTCCCTTCCTAGATTGTTACTGCATTTGAACCAGGCAAGCACTGATCTGCTTAAAGAAGAAACAGAGGGAAGGAATCTGAGCATGGGAGTGGGGGACCCACAAGAGATCGTTCAATCCTGCAGTGTGCTCCTGGTCCTCAAAACCATGTTACATGTGAATTGACCCAATCATCTGAGCCTCTTTTGATATGAAAAATATGTGTTTCAGTTAAAATTCATGAATTAAATTAACTCACATGAATATCCCTGAATCTGAATTAAGAGTGACCAGAGCTGATTGTTGTAGTGATATGTGGTGATCCTGGGAAAGCAGTAAGTGCACAGAACTGTTCTATCAGAGGTACAACCGGCTGCTGCATAAAGGAAACCCAACCTACATGCAGCACCAAGTGTGAGTATCCAAAGAGGTACATGCTCAGTGCACAGGTAAACATTCCAAAAGCAGATCCAAACTCAAGACACAGTGTGGCTTCCAGTCATACACGTTAATGCTATTCAACCTTACTCCCTGGGTAACTCCTCAATTAAATTTTGATTCATCTAACAATCCAATTCTTTGTGGATCTGGACTGCAAAAGTGAATTCCATAAGTTATTTCATGCTGACAGGGTGATCTTCCACCATGCCTGGCTGCCATTTTATTCCCTTGCAGGATTCCAAACATGCTTTTGTCCCTATATGGAACTCCTGTGGAGGGCTGGAGAGTTGTAATGGAAAAACAGAAGGAATTAAATACCACCACCCACACCCTGTTTCTCCACTCCTAAACACCTGTTAAGAAGCCGCTGTTCCTTAAAAAAGCCATCAAGGTGCTGTTACATATATCTGCATGGAATGTGCTTTAAGTTGCTCAGCTGAGATGCACCAAATCTTTCTCTGCCAAAACATAGTGACACATGACAGAACAGTGAGAAGTCATTATTTCAAAAAAGCAAGACCACTGATCCTATTCACTTACTAAGCAACCTGACTTTAAACACTACAGAACCAATTAGGGCAGAATCTATAAACTGTCTAAAGTTTTAAAGCATAATTAGGGCTGTGTGTATTTCCTCCTAAAGGATCTGAGTGATATACAAATGAAAATAAACATTAATTAAAGTTTCAGTCTAAACAAATAAATAAATGTGTCCAATTTCTAAACAGACAATGAAGACTGAGAAGAGGAGTACCAACTACATTAAGGCATAAAGAATTCAGTGTTAGAAATAAAATAGTAAGCTAGTCAGACTTGACAGCACGTTAAGATATAATTCTGGAACTAATGAGTAGAAGAAATGCAAGAGCTTCTGGATTTTAATAGTATATGATACAATCACTGAAGAAAATAATTTAAATCAGCATGGATATAAACATTTTTTAACTAGCCAGGGGAATAAGAGAAGTTTAAATGAAAAATCCCAACATATTAACTTGGGACAGGAGTTTAGTGGGGTGCCGTAGGGATTGATGCTAGCTCTGATTTTGTTTAACATCTTCATTAATGCAATGGAAGATGGGATTAGCGGCATACTAATGAAATCCACAGAGCACACTAAGTTGCAGAGTGTTATTAACATAAATGAGAAAAGAGAAATAATACCAAAGGCTCTAGACAGGTTAGAAATGCCAGCTGGAGACAAAAATATGAGATCTGATGGGTGAGCGCAACAAAATCCAACTCCATAAAATTTCTGAAAACATGTAAGGATGGAAGAAAAACTGGTAGAAAGATGAAAGTGACCTATAACCATGGTGATAACGGACAGCAATCTGGCCATATTATTACACTGGATTACTGGTTTTATGTTTAAGACATCACAATAAAAAGGAGGGAGGTGATGGACATAATAGATTACAGCCTCCAGTTTTGGAGACTTCAAAACCAGATGATGTTGGAGAGAATTTATAACAAAGGAACAAAGCAGCCCCTGAAGGTCCTGAATGATAAGGAAAGGATTTTAAGAGGAAAGCTAATGACTAAGAGAACCTAATAATGACAATCATATTTTGAAGATGTGCCCAGTATGGAAGGGGAAGGGGGAATTACAGAGACAAAGAAGTGCACTGAATGCTGTGAGATGTCATCATTATCATTTACTGAATTCATGTTTGCTAACAGAAGAATACAGACAATATGGACCATTGCCCAAGGGAAGCATATATCATATGAACTATATATTCTGCAGACCTTATGTGACTTCCATCAGGTTCATTTTAAGACAGATAGATGTGGTCTTGTGAATCCCAAAGTATTACAGAATTTAAAACAGAGAAGGTGGCATCATTTATTGGTAAAATGATTATGTGGGCTACCCAGAATGTGCATAGGGAGAATGAAAAAAACAGGTACCCTCAGATTTATAGGACACAACGTCTAATCAAATATATTTCTTTTAAACAGGGGTAGATAACCTGAAGCACTTTAGGTGTTGCCAGACTACAACTCCCATCATGGCAACACTGACTGAGAAGGATAAGCGTTGAGATCTGACATCTGGAAAGCCACAGCTTCCTCACCCCTGATTTAAAACACTTCTAATTGAACACATGATAATGCAGTCATTTTTCTCACAAAAAAGTTACTCACTATGTGCTAAGAATGTCACATTTAGTTATGAAGATTTGTACTTTGTATGTCTCCCCAGAGTCCTTGTTGTATACAGTGATACCTCAGGTTACATACACTTCAGGTTACATATGCTTCAGGTTACAGACTCCGCTAACCCAGAAATAGTACCTTGGGTTAAGAACTTTGCTTCAGGATGAGAACAGAATTCGCGTGGCGGCGGCGCAGCAGAAGTGGGAGGCCCCATTAGTTAAAGTGGTGCCTCAGGTTAAGAACAGTTTCAGGTTAAGAAGAGACCTCCAGAATGAATTAAGTACGTAACCTGAGGTACCACTGTATATGAAAGATCTAATATTATCACAAGGCATGTATGATTCACCTGTCACAATAAACCTTGGGATCAAAATGGGACTGTATTCTAAAATTGTTTTATTGAATGTGTGCGTCCTCCACAAGATGTCCAGAGGGCGGTAACATAAGAATGGGCCTTTTCTGCAGTGGCTTCCCGTTACTGGAATGCTCTTCCCAGGGAGGTTCCATTGGCTGGTGAGAGGCTTGTTTTTATCATGTATTTTGTGTTTTTATATTGCACTTTTATGTGGTGGACTGCCCTGAGATCTATGGATGAAGGGCAGTATACTAACTAACTAACTAACTAACTAACTAACTAACTAACTAACTGTGTCAACTAACAACTCACGAAGGCTCTCTTAGCTTCCACTGATACTTGAGAACCTGAACATCTAGTTTTTTCAAAGGTTTCTAGGCCTCACAGCTAGCAGGAGACACTTCACATTGCATAAGTTTCTTTAAAAAATACAGAAACCAAGACAAAAGGAGGTTTGTCAATAGCTTATTCAGTTGCTTCCTGTGGTCTCTAATTCTTCCCCTTTGTCTCTGTACTTCGCTTGATTCATATAGTATTTTGGGTGCAGCAATGCTGACATAATCTGTTGTGGAAGCAGGTTTGCTAGCTGGTGTGTCCAGCAGTCCTAGATTCTATGTTGAGAGACCAGTAACTCAAGAACCTCCATAAAAAATATTTTTATATTGTACAGGATGCAATCCACCTTGCACTCATGGAAGGAGGTGTCTGACAGCAGAAGAGGAGGCAAGGAAGTTCTTTCCAGTTCTCCTTCCAAACTGCAGCCCACACTGAAAATAAGTGCCAGAGAGTTGAGGGACCCTACAGAACAAGGTGGAAGGTGGTATGAAAAGTTGTTGTGGTGTAGAGCAAAACTGGCAAAAAAAAAAAAATCACCTCCCTTCCTCTTCTGTTTGTGGATGTCTCTGCTGGATCAAAAGCCCTTTAATGAGTGTTAGTGCGCCAATTGGGCTCAACTTCATTATTTTCCCTGTTTTTATACTGAACCAAGCATACAGGAAGTGAAACAAATAATAGAACATGGTGCAAATAATATTTAGGTGTTGGCTATTGAACTTTCATATCAAGAATGAACCAGGAAATATATAAATGCTCATGGCATGAAAAGAATACTATACTATATTCTGTATAGGATAATAGTTTGTAAAGAGAGATGTATATATACTTTAGCTTCTCCCATTCATACATCTCATATAACTCTGTCACTTGAACACTAAAAATTACTTCTAAGAAAACTTTGGCTTCTTGCGCCGTATATTAAAAGCTTTTCTTCAGGATTGTTACAATAAAACAGCCAAGGATAGCTGACCAAAAAATTCTAAACTGAAGTTTCCATTGACACTTCCATTCAAGGCTGTGACATTATACAGGAAACTTGGCATTCAAGGAGACTTGAGATTGCAGTCATAAAATTTAATGAAGAATGAGTTAGATTTTTGCCATTCCCTACCTGTCTTTACTCTGCCAACTATCTCCCTAAATTAGTGTGATTATAAACAGAAGAGGGATGGCTGGGCAGCCAAAATATTCTGTAAGAAAGGTGAAAGCAGTACATCACACCACAGTAATTCACAGTGTATGAAACACATTAACAGTGTGACACTCTATTCTCATAGTCAGATGCTCTCTCCCAGCAGACACTTGACTCTGTAAGCTAACTCAAGAATCTGTCTCTCGCAGACGTTACTTCTTTCAAAATGCTGACTGGGGAGAATGGTGAGACAGGCAGCAAGCTACAACTTTAGTAAACAGATGATCAACAATAGGACAATCAACATTGACTTAATTTCAGATTAACAATAACTTTGTGTGACTTTAAGGTTGACCATTCCCAATCCTTGAATAGATTCGAGTGGGGAACAGTTCCACATCTCCATAGCACCCAGTACAGACAGAATATAAACTAAGGTCAGTGCAGGTTAAAACACGTCGTGTTAGAAGTGGTTAGATTTTGATAAATATCATTTGGTAACACTATGTCTCTAAGGAACATTTTCAAATTCATACCAGCTGGAACTCTGGTTTCCTCTATGATTCTGTCAAGGATTAACTAAATTTTAGAACTCATCCAGATGGGAGAATTCCATGCAGCTGGTTCAGAACGTTAGCACAAATCCCAGAGTGCCAAAAGCAGTCCTAGCAAAAAGACAGTACACTACTTTGCGCAGAGCTTTCTGTGCAACATTCCTTAACACGGACCGCAGACTTGTGCTGACCCCTTGTTCCCTTCTCTGCTGTTTAGACAGGTGCGATAAGGAAAAGGGGCTGACACAGTTGCCAGCTGTTTAAATGGATGCACAGATGCCGCAGTATAACAAAGAAAGAAAAACGAATAGCTGGGAGAAAGGAAGTCCAGAATTGACCTTGAACCACCAAGCTCTAGAAAATATGCATGCTGAGACACCAGTTGCTTCCTTGATTGTTAAGTGAGCTGTAGTCAATGACATTTCATTTAATTTCTCTGCTGCAGACCCAGAGCACAATTTGTGGTCTCTATGCCTTACAAACTGAATAGTGAGAACACAAGAAACACTGCTAGATTAGAAAAAGTGTCTATCAAGACCAGCATCCCTGTTCCCACAATGGCCCACCAAGATGCCTATGGGAAGCCCAAAAGCAAGACATGAGTGCAAGAGCGTGGCTAGGATTATTCAGCTTCGTTTAAATGAACACAGTAGCCTTTCTTAGGGAAACTCAGGTGCAAGGTTGTTTAAGCAGAAAATGTAAGTGTAACAAAACACACACAGGTGGTCTTGCTGCTTTGTATTTGCCACTAACAATTAGCTCAAGAACTACCTACAGGAGCAGCAGAAAGACAGAACACAATTCCCCTTAGGATGCTACACTTACACAAAGCTATGCTTTGTATTTTGAAATCCAGTGACAATAATCAGTTATTGCAGTATTGTTCTTCGGGGTCTCCATTTGTAGCTTGTTGTGAGCAGAAAGTTTACTTTATGCATCTCAGGTGAGATGGGGGCTACGCCTAATGCTGTCATGGAGCTTTTGGGCCACATTCCTTTTTCTTTCTAAAGTATGTTTTTATTACATTTTAACAGTAAGTACAACAAACATCACGTTTCTCAAACACAGCTGTAAAATACCAAAATGGTCAGATGGATATATTTTCCTAAAGCCAACAGATTGTGAAGGTACAGGGAACAACAGACACAAAGCCCACCACCGCTACTGCCACACTTCCAAGATCATTAAAGGAATAAACACACTGATTACAATCCATAGTATATAATGCATATGAGACATCTATCTCACTGTATCTGACAACATTGGCAGAAGAAGTGTAGGCAAATTTACCTGTCTAGAATTTGAGCAAGGGCTTCCACATTGGAAATAAAGAAGACCATGGTGCTGTAAAACTTTTTTTCCCAAAATGAGGATGATTCATTTGTTTAAGCCACCTTTCATCAGCCTTCCTGAGTATGTTTGTACATAAACAGCGCCGCCCAAATTTTATAACACCAGTGCTCTTTAGATGGTTGTGTGAAAACCTATCAATCACGTACTATGCAGAACTTTACTGCAATATACAATTGCTTCAGAAGATGTTTATGCAGAAAGAATTTGGTTCCAAATAATGAAGCATCATAGCTTTGGGAGCCATCTGCAGTCTAAAGTGGAGAAATTCATGGAAGGAATCAGCAACCACATTTCAGATCTCCTGCACAGTTGGCCAATGCCCCCAGAGGGGAAAGTGCAAACTACCCTGTGAATGTGACTGTGAATGCAAATTAAGGTTCTGCATTAATCTGCACCTTTGGCATTCAACTATTCAGGACCAATTCTCACTTTATGCTGAGTTTCCCCTGTCCCATCCAGCTGACAGAATCACCCCTGCAATCCTGAGTGATCTAAATCCATCTGAATTTTGGTACTTGTGGCATCTTGGTATTTTCACATTTCTATTAACAAAAAAGGAATTGGCATGGACAAGATTTATCAAGGTGTACAGAGCCACTTGCTTCTTCAGCCTATTGAGATGAGTAAGAACACCTCTGTCTTCAGCCTTTAGAAGTAGATAAAGTCAACTCTGTGTCACAAAAGTTGTTAACAAACATTTGTCATCGTAAGTGGTTCCAATAACATACCATGATTTTACTTGGTATTGGGATGATTTTGCCTAGATGGTAATTATTTTAGAATAAACAAACCAGGAATTTTGACATCCTAATTATAAAAAAGAAATGAAAGCAATGATGGGGTACAGGGAAACACCAAAACATAAATGTTCTAGGAATTACAGTTGCTAATTAATAGAGTGATATGATTGCTTATTTTGCAATCTATTCATTCTGCTTTTGTAAATCAATAGCTAAATTAAAGAAAAGACTTGATTGGTGTCTTCATTTAACTGGTGCTTGAAGTTTTGCTATGGGGAATTTTTAAGCAGGTGAGTGAATGCCTGAACAAGAAATGTATTGTATAAAACATTGGCATGTAACATATATATGTCAATAGCTCAGCAGCTTACCCAGGAAACTGAGAGTTAACCTGTGTATCCCATATATTTTTAAAAGGTGGAAATAAATCTGCTATGGGGAACTGGTTTGATAGACCTTTGAAGGTCTTCAAAACACTTGGTAATATGTTATTCACTAAAAATATTCCCACAATTCTCCCATCTCCCATCATTCCTTGCCTTAAGATTCAACTGTCAACTTTGATGTGCCTTTTAAAGTACCCCTCCAAGCCTGAAAAACCATGACTACAGACCACAGAAGAGAACTCTTTGCTTTGAAACTATCTGATAAATCAGAAGATCATTTACCTGCAAGCATTATTTGGTGAAGCTAAAGCGGCACATCAACCAGGAGCATCTGAAGGCTGAGGCAGCAAAACGTCAACAACAAATTGTCATTGGCATTACATTTATGAACCTTCAAACAGCATCAGATCTTTTCCATGGGAAACCAGATCAGGTCAGACTGGAGCTGAATATTTCTTAACAAGCTAACCATCAAAAGAACTTACGTTTTGAATAAAAAGGCTATCATTTGTTGATTTGAATATCAAAGGGATACACTGCAAACTCCCAGTCTAGAAAAACCTCCCTAAGCTACACCAGACAGGTGTTTAATAATCTATTATTAAGGCACTATTTTAGGTTACTCAGAATTATTAAAAAATAGCTGTAACTGTGAAGCTGCAAATGGGACTGCACAAAGAAATGAATGCTATTAACATACTATTAACAATTCAAAAGAATGAGTTGACATACCAATCAAACTTGTTAATTGACTGTCAATGGCCTGTCCCTGAATATACAACATGACTGCATTATATATTTCAAATGCTGACAGGAAGACAGTTTCATTTGCATTAACTTCATAAACTGATCAACAACCAAACTGCCACATACATTTATAATGGGAAGCTGAATCATTTCAATATTCATGGAGCTCTGTAATTGTAAATTAGGTACTGGCAAACAATATAATACTGTATGTACTCTAAAATATCCTAAATTTCCCTGACCTAGTTCCTTTGTTATTCTAAAAGAGCAGTGGGAAAAGTTCTGCATCTCAGAAATTATTTCCACAGTAATTTTTGGCCTTATGAAAAACCCGTTTGCTATTTAGTTTGCAGCCAAGGTTTATAACTCCACACTTGCATAACTACGCTACAAACAGACAGACAAGGTAGTATTCATTTTTCTGGCCTTAGTTCCAGGATCTGTAAATGGCATTAAAAATAAGCCAAAATGAAAAACAACACTAGTTTATGCTTCCTGTGTTTCAATATCAAGTAAACACTCGTGGCCAGCAAATAAATACCAAAGCAAAAGGAAGCAAAGTATCTACATGGCATATTTGAAATGCACTTCCCCACATTTAATTATCTTGAAAACCTTTGTGTAGACTATGGAAAATATCTACAAGTTATCGACACAAGTTTAGGCACCCAAGTAGTAACTACTGCTGCAATCCACAAACCCAACTAAACTGACACCATTTCCCTTTTCAGAGCAGGACAACCAAGCAAGCTCCAATGAAGGCCTTGAAACTACATGGAGCAGTTGCAACAGTTCCCAAGCAATGGCTACAACCTAGGGCAATTCTATTCTTTCCACAGACTATCGGTGTAGTGGGGCTTGGATACAAGACAGTGAAATCTTCTGATATCTAGGTACAGTGGTACCTCGGGTTACATACACTTCAGGTTACATACGCTTCAGGTTACAAACTCTGCTAACCCAGAAATAGTGCTTCAGGTTAAGAACTTTGCTTCAGGATGAGAACAGAAATCAGGCTCCGGCGGGGCGGCAGCAGCAGGAGGCCCCATTAGCTAAAGTAGTGCTTCAGGTTAAGAACAGTTTCAGGTTAAGTATGGTCCTCCGGAACGAATTAAGTACTTAACCTGAGGTACCACTGTATGACTAAAATTTATCGGTCACCTATGCAGAGGCACATGTAGAAGTGACCACGTGCTGCTAACAATAGTAGTTATTTAACATATTTCCCCCCACGCTATTTCACCTGTAATGTTAGCTCTTGCAATTACAGAGAACATACTTCTATCATTAGAAGCCGAAAAACACACATTAAACTTTGATCCCTCTCTTAAGCATGTTTACTTGGAAGTGCTATGACGTCGAGAGCGTTTGTTTTCAAGTAAATGTGCTCACGGTTGCATTCTTACTGCCAGCAGCATGTTTTGCTGGAGTTGTTCACAACTTGCAAGTGTACAACAGGCATTTCTGCAAACCCAGCTCCATCCTCCAAACCTTATTCCTCTTCTGGGTGACAGTGTTATTTATGTTCCCAAGCCACAGTGGGAGGAGATGAAGGGCAGAACTCCATTCCAGTCACATATCAGCAGTTAGATGCCACACATTGTACATAAATAAAATTTGCATTCTAGTATTTATTTCTTCTCCCCACTCCTTGCAGCTTGATAACTTTTTGAATTGTAGCATTTATGCCTTGATTGGCTCTTTGCTAGAGAGCTGTCTGCTGTTGTTAAGGCAAATTTCAAAGTTTGACGACAAAAGGGTTCCATTTTATAGCATCTGCTTGTCAGGGTGTGTTGGACTACCTGTGTGCCAAACTTCAACTTTTTATGGCTTGGATTCATGGGTGCACAAAGACACAACTGCTCGTGCACCATCTGCGTGTGTGTGTCTGATTTGTTCTTTGTTAGCACACTAATGGAAAGGTATTTTCTCCTGAACCGGGCATTACGTTTTACATATATACAACAGCTAGAGCCTCTGTGTTAATTTCTAAAGGTGCCCAGTAGCCATCATGTGACATTCTATCCTTTGAGGAAGCTATCAAAGCTAATATCTCTAATTTGTACCATGTGTAATCCTCCCATAATAGCATTTCAAGATGATTTGGTATTATCATCCCAGTGATTTACTCTCTTCAGATTTTGCAAAGGATTTATAATTTTTGTCAGTGCTTTTCACTTTACATATTAATTGGTAGAACAATAGAAGTGATTATTTCTCTCTGTTGGTATTATATTTCTATTACAGATAGCGGAGTGGTATTAGTTCAGCTGTGCCACTGTCCAGAATTAGATTGAACTTGCAGTTACATTAAAGCTTGCAAATTGCTTCTTGGATTGGTGGGTTGAAAGTAATAAGACTTAAGATTTAAAACATTAACATTTTATTTTAGTGTTAAGATATCTCTTATTCTAACTAGTGCTTGCTGGAATTTAAAGGATTATTCCCAATTTCCCAAATGTTGCCTTCATACAGAAGGGGATCTTGATTCATATTCTTACATTCACGTTGATTCTCACATTTGTCAAACTTTCCTTACGACTACTGCTATTTTAAATTTTTTTTAGGGGGCTGAAATCTGAAATACAGACATTGCTTTGCAACCCCCTCTTGTCCTTGGTTTTCTTTTTCCTTCCCCATCCCTTTTCCTTTTTGTGCCATGCCTTTTGTAGATTTCAGTTTGAGAGAAAGGACTGTGTTGTTTGTATTGATACGTAAGCTATTCTGAGAGCCTTTCTGAGTGGCGACTGGGATATAAATGCTTTAAATCGGGGATGGGGGAGACTGTGTCTCTCCTGGTGTAGTTAGCCTCTAACTCTCAGTCAGCAGGGTCAGTGAACAGGAATGATGTTGTAGTCCAACAATCTCTCTATGGAGGCGCAGATTACAGCTATAACAAAGGCGGCATTTTTTCATCTCCGCCAAGCTAAGCAGTTGGCCCCTTACCTCTCTCGCCCTGACCTAGCCACTGTGATCCACGCGACGGTCACCTCCAGACTGGATTATTGTAACTCGCTCTACGTGGGGCTGCCCTTGAGACTGACCCAGAAACTCCAGCGGGTGCAGAGTGCCGCAGCGAGACTCCTTACGGGGTCCTCGCTGCGAGATCACATTCATCCGGTGCTATACCAGCTGCACTGGCTCCCGGTGGAGTACAGGATCAGGTTTAAGGTGCTGGTTTTAACCTTCAAAGCCCTATACGGCCTAGGACCCTCGTATCTACGGGACCGCCTCTCCTGGTATGCCCCACAGAGGAACTTACGGTCCTCAAATAAAAACATCTTGAAGGTCCCAGGCCTCAGAGAGGTTAGGCTGGCCTCAACTAGAGCCAGGGCTTTTTCGGCTGCGGCTCCAACCTGGTGGAACGCTCTGTCACAAGAGACAAGGGCCCTGCAGGACTTGACATCTTTCCGCAGGGCCTGCAAGACAGAGCTGTTCCACCAGGCCTTTGGTTAGGGCACAGCCTGACTCCCTCCTTTGGCAATCTTTACAATACTTTAGTTTATGGTTGCCATCAATTCTGATTTTAATTAATTCTTATGATGTTTTTATAATGTTGCACTATTTTAGTGTTGTTAGCCGCCCTGAGCCTGGCTTCGGCTGGGGAGGGCGGGATATAAATAAAATTTATTATATTATTATTATATTATTATAACTGGTGTTCATGGCAAACTGGGGCGGGGGACGGGGGACTTCTACATATTCTTCATTTAGGCTCAAATGCCTGAAGATGCCATATATCACTGTGATCTTTGGATCAAAATACGTGCTATTACTGCTGCTAAGCACTTGCACAAATGTATTATGTAAATGTAACGGTGGCTTGATTCACTAACTTTGGCTTAGTGCAGGGGTCTGCAACCTTTAAGACAAAAAGAGCCACTTGGACCCGTTTCCGAAGGAAAAAAAACATGGGAGCCACAAAACCATTGTGACATTTAAAACAAATATATCTCCGGAGCCACGATCTGACAGCTGGCGGGAAGGTGACGTCGGGACGGTGCGTGATTAACGCACACACCGCCCCCATGCGATGTCACAGCCAGTACAGCACCCGCCACAGTGGGGAGTGTCGGGGGCACAATGCGCCTCCTCCCCTCGCTAGTATCCGCCCCGGAGCTGCGGCAAAGGTGTAAAAGAGCCACATGCGGCTCCGGAACCGCGGGTTGCAGACCCCTGGCTTAGTGTGAACACATGTGCTCCGGGAAAGAAGCTCACATCCACTTTCCTCCCTTTTTGCTGGTGCCCCGAGCTTATCATGCCAACCAAATCCAGGTTCTTAGTTTAACGCTGTCCACGTTAACCATGAGCTGTAACCAAGGTTACGTTACGTGGTTTGGTTTAGCGTGACATGTGAACTAGTCAACTGAGTGGCACCAACTTTTGTTAAGTGCCGTATTTTTCACTCTATAAGACGCACCAGACCACAAGACGCACCTAGTTTTCGGAGGAGGAAAACAAGAAAAAAAATATTCTGAATCTCAGAAGCCAGAACAGCAAGAGGGGTAGCTGCGCAGCCTGCATTCGCGCCATAAGACGCACACACATTTCCCCTTACTTTTTTAGGAGGGAAAAAGTGAGTCTTATAGAGCAAAAAATACGGTACTTTGTTTCATTTGCATGTCCTGCCCCCCCCCCCCCGAGTAATTTCTCAAGGTATTAAATTGCTCTCTTTTAAGTGTCAAGAAGTCATCTTAGTGTAACCATGGTAAAAAAACAACCTACTTACTCACACAACTATTTTCCTTGCTACTGTAACTATGATTGCATGGCTGAGCTCTGAAGCATACTTATTAAGGAGTTCAATGGAAATGGTCTCTACCTGAATTTTTTTTTTAAAGTGTACCAAATCTTGATAGAAAGCTCCATGAATATCAACAAAATATGCTCTATTAATAATTTTAGCCTAAGTGTGCAGAAAAAATATGTTCCTCCATGCAGGTATCTTATGCTCACAAAAAGACTGTTTTACACTACAGAACTGTCAGAAGAAATAGAAGCTTAGGGTCAAGCAAACATGCTACAAGGAGTTATGTGATTTGCCCTCAAATGAAGTAACTTGTTTTCACAAACAGCTAATCCAGCTCAAGATGCTAGCAGTTATCTTAATTCTGCTTGAAATTCTTCAGATCGAACAATTCCAGCGCATTCCCACCCCCCCACCCTTTATGATTATTATTATTTTACTTACTGGGAAATATTTATCTGGAATTTGCTACTCTACATGAAACAGAAAGATGGAGCTGCCTCAGTTCACTGAGGCCTAACTGGTAAGTCTTTCAGCACTTCTTAAAACACAAAGAGGTGATCTGACAGAATCTTTTGCATGAGGGAAATGGCAAAGCCTGAAAATGGGGAAGGGGGCAGAGGAAGAACTGTGAAGTGTTCACGCCAGACATTCGAATGCCTCTTCTTTACAAGAGAAATGCATGGCTGCCAAATCAGTAAAAAATGTTAACACCAAATAAAACACAGTTCTCTCTTCCTAACTTCGTTATGTTTTTTCACCCGGGGACCAAGATCCATCTATCATCTAAGTGCACACACATTTGTCAGAGTTCAGTTGGCATGACTAAAATTCCCTTCTTTATTGAAAATATATGAAACAGAGAGCAAAAGTTAACTGGCAGATAATAAAGCTTTCACGTGCCTTTTAAGTGTCTGCCAGAAAACAACTGACGTTGATAACCCGTATTAGATGAACAATGCTCAATATAAGTTTTGAAAAACAGATTCCATGCCTTCATTCTGGACATTCAGTCAGTTGCCATCCGCACTAACACTACTATTATTAAAATTCTGAACTCCGCAGCAGTTCTCATCTACAGATGGAATGAGTCAGAGGAATTTCAAGGAGTCGTATGCTTGTTTAATTCCTGTTTTAATGGGTATATTAAAATTACAAATATGGAACTGTGTGATTCTGAACATGTTCTTTTAGCAGCACAGCTCACTCACAAACACTACAGAGTGAGCAGATTTTGCAGACTTCTAATGTCTCCTGAGCTTCTCCTAGACCCCCCTTTTTTTTGGGGGGGGGAAGAACTAGAGTCTCTTAAAGGGCCAACCCACTGGCTTGAAGAGGGTTTTTCCTGTGTTCCATGACCTCTTGCACATTCTGCAATGCTCAAACGACAAGGTACTGTGGGAGAAGCACTCTGTTGCTCAAGCCCACGGAAAAGTGTGCCTGAAAGGCTTGGCTCTGGTTCTATGGGCCTGGTGTTGGGGCACCTAATTCAATGGATTCCTGCCTGCCAGCCTCAGCATCAGAAGCCCCCTGATCACCACCTTCAGGCTGAGAGACAGAAACCTAGCCTGCCTCCTTAGCCGGTGTTCCTGTAGCAGGCAACTGCTGGACTCCAGGGTCGTGACACCATTGCTTTTGACAACTGACAATGATGTGTTGCTTTTGAAAAACGGTCTTCAGCTGATTAATATTTTTTTCTGGCTTAATCTGGTGTTTTATTTTGATGAAATTGTTAAATCTCTTTTTGGTTTTTACCTCCTGATTTTGTGATCGGGTTTAATTTGGGTATTGTGATTGGTTTTGTCTCTTTGAGTTCCCAGCTGCCTTTACTTTATTTTAATTAGGTGGCATATAGGTCTTTTAATCATAAAAATTAAATAAATAATAATTAAATCCCCACCAGCCATGGGGGAGAGACAGTGCTGAGGTGGGTGGTATACATGTTTTCTCATCTCCAACCCAACTAGTTGCAAATTTTGAATATTAGGACACATCAGTCCTGCATACACACAGTGGATCTGTATGGGCAGAGGGATGGGGGTGGGGAGAAGGATCTGCAACTTCTTATTTAAGGTGTCTGCATACACACTACTTTAGTGCCCAAGTAGATCCCTACATTCCTATCATAACTAAATTCTGTTTATCTTGTTCAGGTAAACTACTATTTCACGTACACTTCCCAGGCAGTCTATCCATGAAGGAATAAGGAGAATAAGACCATAAGCAGAGCGCAGCAGTATCAGGGGGCAAAGGCCCATATAGTTCAACATCCTGGTCTCATAGGGGCCAACCAAATGCCTGCTGGAAGCATGCAAGCAGGACCGCAGTGCAACAGCACTCTCTCTCCTTGTGATTCTGAGCACCTGGTTTTCAGAGGCATTCTGCCTCCCTACAAGGGAGCTAGAAAGTAGCCATGATGGCCAGTACTATTGGATGAGGGTGGCGCTGTGGTCTAAACCACTGAGCCTCTTGGGCTTGCCGATCAGAAGGTTGGCGGTTTGAATCCCCGTGATGGGGTGAGCTCCTGTTGCTCTGTCCCAGCTCCTGCCAACCTAGCAGTTTGAAAGCACACCAGTGTAAGTAGATAAATAGGTACCACTGCAGCGGGAAGATAAACGGCGTTTCCGTACGCTCTGGATTCCGTCACGATGTCCCGCTGTGCCAGAAGCAGTTTAGTCATGCTGGCCACATGACCTGGAAAGCTGTCTGTGGACAAACGCCGGCTCCCTTGATCTGAAAGCGAGATGAGGGCCACAACCTCATAGTCACCCTTGACTGGACTTAACCATCCAGGGGTCCTTGACCTTTACCTTTACTGGATTTATATACCACCTTTTTGCCAAGGCCTGTAAACATGTTCACAATAGCATGTTGATGGCCTTACTGCCCATGACTGGGAATAGATATGTAGAAAATAAAGGGGGAAATCTGTTCCTCGAGACAAATTATATATATAAAAAATACAAAATGTAGCTACAGACAACATGGGCAAAAAAGGTCTCACTGGCTTCTTTGCAAGAACAAAATCCCTATTAAGAGTGTTCAAATATATTAAAAAGGCTAGAATCCATAACTAAGTTATCTGCCTTCTGCTTTGCTCTCTACAGGATTGTACATTTCAACCTGCACTTCCCCATTTCAAAAGGGCTGGCAAAGTATTAGAAGAATTTAAAGATTTAACTTGAGAATGTGGTTCGCATCTGCCACAGTACAGGGCTGATTCCTCACAGTCTACTTTGATAATGCACTACCTGCTCCGCTGTTTATCTGACCAGCTTACTTCCTGCCAGGCTGGATCTCACTCACCAAATGGCTCCGAATTGTCACACTCTTTTTAAAGTTTTCTCCCGAGTTCTGTTCACATCAAAACACAGTTCCAGCTCTGCTTTGATTGCAAAACCACCCTGCCATGGGCTCTAATTACATATTTACGACCTACCATTCATTGCATTTTATGCTGAAAATTTGAGGGGAAATGCATGAGATTTCCTTTACTTCTAACTCAGACTTAAAGAAACACATTTAAAAGGATTAACATCTTCCAAAGCTCACACAGAATGGAACTAAAACACTCAGAACTGGTTTACAAGTAAGGTTATATGACGTTTGCTAAGCAGGATGGCTGGGGGTGGAATCCAACCTGGCGCCAAGTGATCGTTCCATCAGCACAAGGATTTCTGTTTGCGCAGCAGAATGCTCTCCCCCTCTCCTCACCCATGAACCCCCTAAATCTGTTCTAGAGGTTTCCCCAACCCCCTGGAGCAGATTTGAGGAGGACGTGTGGCACACAAAGGAGAGGAAAGGGATGAAAGACCTGCTGTGCAAATGAAAATATTTGGGTTGATGTGACCCTGTAGCTGAATACCACCCCATGTGCCTCAACTTACAGAGAATGGTCTTCTGTTTGAAGGCACCTATTCTACCCATTACGGCATCAGAACATATGGAAAGGAAAGATGGAAGGAGGGACATTTGATGTCCATTTTCCTGAACAATATCACTCTTCAGAAACACATGTACTTTTGCACACACTTGTATTTATAAGCACTCACCCACTGTCTTCCACACACTTCAGCTGTGTTCCTATTCTCCCCCACTAACACTATCTTCATTGAAATCCATGCTCAGCAACCAACCTAGGGGTCACATACGCTCAGAAGCAGGAAAGGCTTGCAATAATTTCTATGCTGTTATGTGCCTAGGGAAATTCATTAGAGAAAAACTCCCTCTTCGCTGCATATTGCTGGTAAGATCCAATGACAAGGCTGGGAGGAAGCAAAAGTCAGCACAGGGCCAAACTAAAAGGAAGGCGGAAAAATATATAGGGTGAAAATTCCACAACTGTTTTACTGAAGCCTAAGGGACGCGGGTGGCGTTGTGGGTTAAACCACAGAGCCTAGGACTTGCCAATCAGAAGGTCGGCGGTTCGAATCCCTGTGACGGGGTGAGCTCCCGTTGCTCGGTCCCTGCTCCTGCCAACCTAGCAGTTTGAAAGCACGTCAAAGTGCAAGTAGATAAATAGGCACCACTCCGGCGGGAAGGTAAACGGTGTTTCCGTGCGCTGCTCTGGTTCGCCAGAAGTGGCTTAGTCATGCTGGCCACATGACCCGGAAGCTGTACACTGGCTCCCTCGGCCAATAAAGCAAGATGAGCACCACAACCCCAGAGTCGGTCACGACTGGACCTAATAGTCAGGGGTCCCTTTACCTTTACCTTAAGGGCCAAAATAATATTTGCATATGCAGGCAATGCTGTTTCACTGTGTTCAGACAAAAAGACGCTGCCTTAGAATGAGTTTCCAACTAACTCTACTATAACATCCATTAAATACTTCATGAGTGACAGCAGGAAACACAGGTGAAAGAGAAAGAAAAGAATGATTGGGAGCAAATGAAGGAATATTTTGGTGGATAAAATTAAAGACAGCTAATCATTACCTCCAAAGTCCACACACACACAAAAACCTTCCACTTGGGTCTTTCAAACCACAGAATGAGTTTTGAAAGGTTGCCATCATTAAGGAAAATTAAATATCAACATCCTTTGATTGAAAACTAGATGCCCAGTATTAGATTACACAGTATCATTTGGACAAACAGCATTCTCCAAACAAAACCAAGATCAATTGTGTGATAGCATATATACATCTCTGGGTACTAACCAATAAGGAAAATGTATCAAATGTGCAAGAGCGTATTGAAAGGAAAAGCTTGCAAAAGCAGGACAGCATTTCTCCACAATCTTAAGCATTCTTGAGATCTCATTTGCTGTAAGTTATGGGATAGCTAGTTATTGCATCATCAAATCTCTGCAGCTCTTTTTGAGCTGACAGGGTCATATACTCATACAGATAAACTGGTCAAGAGCAGAACGTAGTTTAGAGAGGAAGGCCATGTCGCACTGAAATAGGACTCTTACAGGATATTGTTCTTTTTGAATGCTTTTATTTAACATTCAATCTCTGTTAAAACTCCTACTTTATTGCTTCATTAGCATCTATGAGATTCCAAGTGAGTTCAAAAGGGGAGGGGGTGGAGAGAATAAGCACATTCCAAATAGACTTTATTGTGTGATGTTAACTCCAGACTTATTAGACTGTTAACACATCTGAACATTAAGAGGCACTTCAGACATTAACCATGTAACAGGCTAACAATAAAAGCTCACCCTCCAAAAAAGGTTTTCCCAACGCCTGCATGCAAAAACCAGAAAACTGGCACAGCTACACCTATAAACTAATTTGTATTTCAACTGCCTGTCAAAATCACTAGTTCCTGAATCGGTATATCAAATTATGGTAGATCATACATAATTTGGGCGCACACCATTTAAAAGGGTAAAAAATAGCACTTGATTTTCCAGGACGTGAGAAACTTTTCTCAGTTCTTTGGTGTGAGTTACGCACATGGCAATGCCATTCTGGAGCACAGTGGAGCAGGACTGTTAAAATGGGCTGTTTGACATTTCTATAGAATGATCACGACAAAATATCCTAGTAGACTGTGCTCTTCTTACTTGACGTGTTTTGCCATTTCACCCACATGGACGGCTTTGTCTCTTGTTCAAGAACTTCTGGAGTCCCCACCCTTCAAATGTACCAAACATTCTTAAAACTTAGCGGGGGGGAGGGGGGAAGACACCAATTCAACATCAAGTTCTAATGACTCAACAACTTCAGATACCAAAACCAGCAGGATGAGCTTTGTGCGAGTGTAACAAATAATAAGAAAAAATTGGCTGATTCTGCAGTCCGCTTCCGCAACTCTTGTTAAAGCACAGCAGTGGGTAATTTTCTTTTAAAATCAAAAGCTTAATTTCAGCTACACTGCTCCCCTTTAACAAAAATCTTGAGAGCTCTTCAAAACTCTGTAGAGAAAGTATTACACTTAAAAGACATAACCAACCACCAAAAGGAGAAGGCTGGTGTGAAGCTGTGAAGTTTTAAAAGTGTCTAAGCAAGAATACACCCCACTTAGCCACCTCTTAATTATTTTAAGGTATGAAACAGCAAAATAAACCCCAGCCCCTCCACCTCAAAAATGTGAAATTTATATGAATTATAGAAGAAGGTGATTTCCTTTTATTCCCCCCACAAAAGTCCCTGGACCTATTTACCTGCAATTTGGCAGGGCTTTATTGATTTTGGAGGAGCTCCTGTGCATTTCATTCACTTTGGTCAAAATGGGGAAACAATAATACAGTGGTGCCTCGCAAGACGAAATTAATTCGTTCCGCGAGTTTTTTTGTCTAGCGAATTTTTCGTCTTGCGAAGCACGGTGTCGGGAAAGTTTTGGAAAAGCTTCAAAAATCACCAAAGTCTTCAAAAACCTCAAAAAAGGCTACCACACCGCGTTCTATGAGTTGCTCCTTGAAGTCAAGTCGCAACTGTATTAACGGTGTTAAGAAAAAGGAAACAAACTTGCAAGACGTTTCTGTCTTGCGACGCAAACCCATAGGGATATTCGTCTTGCGAAGCAGCTCAAAAAACGCAACACCCTTTCGTCTAGCGAGTTTTTCGTCTTGCGAGGCATTCGTCTTGCGGGGCACCACGGTAGCTGTTTTTAGATTCCTCATAATAGTGAATGGAGAAGACAGAGCTTCAGCAGTGTGACTCAGAACCTGTAACACAGATCTAAATGGAGAGAGCACAGTGCTTCTCAAACACTGGATTTTTTTATATAAAGAAAATGCACACAGAATCATAAAGTTGTAAGGGGCCTCAAGGGTCATCTAGTTCAGCTCCTGGCACTGCAGGAATCTCAGCTTAAGCACCCAAATGCAGATACAGAGTGAATCTTGGGGCCCACTCACACTCCTAATAACTACTTCATGTTCAGCTGAAGTCTGATGGGAACAGAGAATTCAATTCGGGTACCTAAAATAAATAGGTGGAGCAGCTCTCCAGTTGCTGCACACAGGTTGGAAGGGATCAAAAAGACTGTTTCTAAGTCTTTAGCTAGTAAGGAAGGGGCAGAAATGAACAACCAAATATGTTTTGACATACAACATAATACTTTATTATCCTTCTGCCACAGCATGCAAGCATTGTCACTGGACTTTTGCTTTTGGCAAATCTCTGGTTTTGTAAGCTGGAACGATTGGCATGTTGCCTTTTGTTTTTTTATTACACTACTCAAATTCACGAGCTTTCAACTTCAGCATTTAGAAAAGATAAGAAGGTACATGTGATCTTTATCTACTAGACATAGTTGTCCCTTGCTATATTTTATTATTATTGTTTTTTGTCTTCCTCCAAGGGTGAATTATGACCCTGGCTGCAGAGACTAACCTGCTGCTTTTTATAGTGGGCTGGCTGACTCTTTCAGAATCAGATTTATTCACAGGACATCTTTGCAGCCTACAATGTTGAACAGTAGGCCAGGCCGCATTCCTCATGGATAGATCTATTTGTAAGAGTATCAGTTTGTCTCTCTTTAAAGCAGGCTAGGCGGCTTTCCTACAAGGGTATCCACTCATAGAAAATTTCTCCCAATTGCTATATTTTCATAAGAGGCTTTGGTGACAAATTTGAAGCCTGTTTTCACTATCATGACTTGAGTGTTTGTTTGGTTTTTTTGCATGATAATGGAAAGACGATGGGTGGGCATTCCACCATCATAAGGTGGTGATGCAGAAATGAGACCTTGTGTATATGGTGGTAGAGCAGGGGTTGCTAACCTGTGATCTCCAGGTGTTCTTATTGTTATTTATTAAATTTATATCCCAACCTTCATCCCAAGAGAAGCCCAAGGTGGCAAACAGATGATAAAACATTATTGTTGGGACTCTAGCTCCCATCAGTCCAAACCAGCATGACCTAGGGATAATGGGAGTTGGGGAGTCAACAGAGGTCATAGGTTGGCCACCCACTGAGCTCAAGGGCGCAAACATTTCTAGCATGCAAGGAGGAACTTGGGCCGGTTGGCAATTTTTGTCAAGGGCTTTTGGAAGATACAAATATGCACACACACCTCATCGGTGTTTGCACTGAATGTGTGATGGGAACACAAACAGCACACTTGTCCTGACTCATGACCTAGAGACAGTGCAATGCATGGTGGATGACTGTGATAATGACGACGTTCAGGTTACATAGCCCTGCAACCATTCTCTGACTCATAAAGAGTCCTCTTCTGTGTCTGTTTTTCACGTTTCATAGGTGCCAATGGCTACCAGATAAGGCCATGGTCTTTTAACTAGTCAGCCAGCTCCTCCAGGGAGGCAGAGTCTACAAAAGTTCACCTTGTTGTTCAACCCCAGCTGAAGAATCAGAACAATCAACAAGTGAAGATATGGCAGCTGGGGGATCCAACATTCTCCTAGAGGAAATGCTACAACAATTTGCAATTTTGAACAAAAAAGTGGATGATCAAACTGCAAAAATTGACTTAGCCACATCTTCAATTACCAAACTTTCTGAACAGGTGGCTAAGCATTCACAAGACATTGGAAACCTAAAGGACGTTGTATCCGAAAATCGAAAATTGGCCGAGGCTGCGAATGAAAAAGTAGAAGCAGTAACTAAAGAAGTGGAGGAATTGAAAGGAGAGGTAAGGCCGCTCCATAAACATATTACTGACCAGCAGGCCTATCTGTCTTTGGTGGAACTGCGAAACAGGGAAAATAATTTGAGATTACGCTCTATCCCAGAGATTGAGAAAGAGGACTTGATTGGCTTTTTAACAGCAGAATTTTCTAAATTCTGGGGTATAAACGAAGACACAGACTTCAAAATAACAACTGCATTCAGATTGGGAAGGGTTGCCGGGAAGGACAGGCCTAGAGACTGCTTGATTATTTTAAGGACTAAGCAGGAGAGAGACAAGATACTCGACCTACATTTTAATAAAGCACTTGTGATCCAGGACAGAAGAGCACAAATTTACAAGGATATTCCTAAACAATTACTGGATCTAAGATCTAACTATACTGACCTAGCTGGACTTTTGAGAGGTAACGGAATACCTTACAGGTGGGAGTTCCCACAAGGCCTCTCATTCAAATACAAAGGAAAGAAGATAAAAATCAAAACGAAAGAGGATAGCCAGAAGTTCCTACACGACCACGGAGAAGACTTGCAGAAAGGAGCGGTAGCTATTTGGCCACCACCAGAGTCAGGAAAAGAGTTACCACCCTCGGATTTGGACAAAAAAGAAGACACCCAATAAGAGTAACAACAGATTGATACAGGATGTCTCTGCAGCTGTATAGTTGGAACATTAACGGCGCGAATTCCCCAGAAAAACGCAAAAGGATCTTCCATATCCTAAAGAAAGAGAATTTGGATATAATTTGCTTGCAAGAAACCCATGTAACCAGGTCACACAGGAAGGTGTTAACAAATAAAAGATTAGGTCAAGAATTTATTTCATCAGATAGAGTTAAGAAAAGAGGCGTGGTGATTTACGCCAAAGAGAATCTATCACCAAAATTTCTGTTTAAAGATGAACAAGGAAGAATCCTGGCTATTGAAATTTCGACCCAAGGAGAAAAAGTTTTGATATTAGGAATCTATGCACCAAATGAGGGGAAATCAGAATTTTATAAGAAGCTGCATGAGACACTACTGGACTATCTGGACTATTCCAACATCATTATGATGGGAGATATGAATGGGGTCGTCTCTACTTTGATGGATAAGTCACAGAATCAGAATCTGACTAAAGATGGAAGACTACCAAAAACTTTCTTTGAACTAACTGACAATATGGACCTAATTGATTTATGGAGGACGAGAAACCCCCTAGGTAAAGAAGGAACTTTCTTTTCTGAAGCCCACCTGTCATGGACAAGAATCGACCAAATCTGGGCAACTAGAGGGCTGGCACCTAAGACTACAAAAATAGAAATCTGCCCAAAGACCTGCTCCGACCATAACGCTTTGAAAATGGAAATGAGATTTACTACTGCCGACTCCTTCAGATGGAAAATGAATGACAACCTGTTAAGAGATCAAGAGATAGTAAAGAAGGCCCAAAAAACTCTAAAGGATTATTTTGAAATTAACTTGAATACCTCGGTGGAAAAAAGAATTATCTGGGACGCGAGCAAAGCTGTTATGAGAGGGTTTCTGATACAACAGAATACAATCAAGAAAAAACTTTGGAATAGTAAAAAAGACAAGATATTGGAGAAGATAAGTGATGGAGAGAAAAAATTAAGAGTGAATCCAAAATCAAAAGAGACTTTAAGAGAAATCAAATTTCACCAGTCACAATATGCGAAATTGATTAACCAAGAAGTGGAATGGAAAATCAAACAAATGAAACAAAGATCTTTTGAATCTGCGAACAAATGTGGGAAACTGCTCGCTTGGCAGTTGAAAAAGAGACAAAAATTAAATTATGTCACCAACTTAGAAGTTGAAGGGAAAAACATTCAGAAACCGGGAGAAATTAGAAGGTGTTTCCAGAAATATTTTAAAAAACTGTATACACAAGAATCCGAGGAAGCAACTGAGATAGAACAATTCTTGAAAGATAACGGCCTACCAAAATTATCTCAAGAGAAGAGATCAATCTTGAATTGTAAAATAACACAACAGGAAATCGAGGATGCCATTCAGAATATGCAACTAGGCAAATCTCCGGGCCCTGATGGACTCACCTCCAAGTATTACAGGATTTTAAAAGACTATTTGATACAACCATTAATGGAGGTTTGCAACCAGATTATGGGGGGAGGGAGGGCACCAGATACGTGGAAAGAAGCATTCATCACACTGATACCTAAAGTGGAAACTGAAAAGACTCAACTCAAGAACTACCGCCCCATCTCACTCCTAAACGTGGATTACAAAATATTTGCGGATGTTTTGGCTAACAGATTTAAAAAAGTACTAAATGAAGTAATCCATAAGGACCAAGCAGGCTTTCTCCCAGGTAGACATTTGTACGATAATACCAGGAACATTATCGATATTCTGGAACTTTTACAAACAAATATTAACACCAAAGCAGTGTTAATTTTTATTGATGCGGAGAAGGCCTTTGACAACATTTCTTGGAAATTTATGAAGAAAAACTTGGAAGGGATGGGAGTGGGAAGGGGGTTTGAGAACGGAATAGAGGCAATCTATTCAGAACAAAAAGCTAAGTTGATAGTGAACAATGTGGTGACAGAAGAACTTCACATTGAAAAAGGAACACGCCAGGGGTGCCCCCTATCCCCTCTGTTGTTTATTTCAGTCCTGGAGGTTTTGCTGAATATGATAAGGGAGGATCGGCAGGTACAAGGAATACGGGTCGGAGCGAAACAATATAAACTGAAAGCATTTGCAGATGACTTGGTTTTAACATTACAGGAGCCAGAACATAGTACAAAAAGAGTCTTGGAACTGATTCAGAAATTTGGTCGGGTGGCGGGTTTTAAGCTGAACAAACAAAAAACTAAGGTGTTAGGGAAAAACTTGACGGTTACTGAAACAGAGGGGTTTCAGAAGGAAACAGAACTAAACATTGTTAAAAAGGTGAAATACCTGGGGGTCAATCTGTCCTCCAAGAATTTGAATTTATTTAAAGATAATTATGAAAAATGTTGGTCAGAAGTTAAAAAAGATCTAGAAATTTGGTCAAGATTGAAACTATCCTTGTTAGGCCGAATTGCAGCTATAAAAATGAACGTTTTGCCAAAAATGTTGTTTTTGTTCCAGGCCTTGCAGATTGTGGACAGAGTGGATTGTTTCGGAAAGTGGCAGAAGGACATTTCTAAATTTGTCTGGCAGGGCAAAAAGCCCCGAATAAAGTTTAAAATACTAACTGATGCAAAGGAAAGAGGGGGGTTTGCCCTGCCGGACTTAAGGTTATACTATGAAGCTGCGGCCTTCTGCTGGATGAAAGATTGGATTTTATTGGAAAACACTGATGTCCTAGATCTGGAAGGCTTTAATAATTCGTTAGGTTGGCATGCGTATTTGTGGTATGACAAGGGGAAAACACATGGAATGTTTAAAAACCATATTGTCAGAAAAGCAATATTTATGGTCTGGAAAAAATACAAAGACTTATTGGAAAGTAAAACTCCGAGGTGGATTTCACCAATAGAGGCCAAAGCTCGGAAAACATCCAATATGGAGGCATATTGGCCGAAATATTGGGAAATAATAGAAAACATTGGAGGTAATTGGAGGCTGCAGAGCTTTGAAAAATTAAAGGATAAGGTGCAAAATTGGCTACATTATGCCCAAATTAATGAGGTTTTTAAGCTAGATAAAAAAATAGGATTCCAGGTGGAAAAATCGAAACTTGAGACAGAGTTGTTAGAACCAAAGACCAAGGTAATATCGAGAATGTACAACTTGCTGCTTAAATGGAACACTCAGGATGAGACAGTTAAATCAGCCATGATAAAATGGGCTCAAGACATTGGTTACAATATTATGTCTGAGGACTGGGAAAGGTTATGGACCATCGGTATGAAGTTTACGGCATGTAATGCCTTGAAAGAAAACATTATGAAAATGGTATACAGGTGGTACATGACCCCAGTCAAGCTCGCTAAGATATACCATTTGTCTGATAATAAATGTTGGAAATGCAAGGAGGCTGAAGGGACATTCTTTCACCTCTGGTGGACTTGTCCAAGATTGAAGGCCTTTTGGGAAATGATCTATAACGAGTTAAAAAAGGTGTTTAAGTACACCTTTCCTAAGAAACCAGAGGCCTTCCTTCTGGGCATTGTCGGCCAGAAGGTGTTAAAAAAGGATAGAACTTTTTTTATGTATGCTACAACTGCAGCAAGAATTCTTATCGCCAAGCATTGGAAGACCCAAGATTTGCCCACACTGGAGGAGTGGCAGACGCAATTGATGAACTACATGGAACTGGCCGAGATGACTGCAAGAATCCGAGACCTGGGAGAAGAGGCAATGGAGGAGGACTGGAAAAAATTTAAAGACTATTTGCAAAAGTATTATAAGCTGTATGAAACATAAGACGTCGTATGATTTGGAACGTTAGCCCCAGCAATGAAATTTAATTATTTATGAAATTGCTAACATTTGTGAAAGAATCAAAGTTTAAATGGGTAAAAATGATATCATGTTATATTTTTAGAGTAAATGGAGAATAAGAGATTTAAACTTAAATTGCAACTGAAAATATAAAGAAACACACGAAATAAGGGTATAATTTGCTGATGACTTTATTATCAAGAATGCATTATGCGGGAGATGTGGGGAAGTCCAATGGAAATTTGAAATAAGCTGTTGAAATGGATGTGATTTTCTGTTCTTTTTTCTTTTTTTCTTCTATTCTGCTTTTTTTTCTGTTTTTTCTGTAATTTGGAAAAATGTAAGAAAAATTATTTAAAAAAAACAACAACAAAAGTTCACCTTGTTGTTGTTGTTGTTTAGTCGTGTCCGACTCTTTGTGACCCCATGGACCAGAGCACGCCAGGCACTTCTGTCTTCCACTGCCTCCCACAGTTTGGTCAAACTCATGTTCATAGCTTCAAGAACACTGTCCAACCATCTCGTCCTCTGTTGCCCCCTTCTCCTTGTGCGCTCTCCATCTTTCCCAACATCAGGGTCTTTTCCAGGGAGTCTTCTCTTCTCATGAGGTGGCCAAAGTATTGAGCCTCAGCTTCACGATCTGTCCTTCCAGTGAGCACTCGGGGCTGATTTCCTTAAGAATGGATAGGTTTGATCTTCTTGCAGTCCATGGGACTCTCAAGAGTCTCCTCCAGCACCATAATTCAAAAGCATCAATTCCCATATAATCCTGCAGTTGGTTCTAGCTTGCTGGAAAGACAACTTCTCTTGCAGCTGTCCAAGGTCCTGTACCCTCCCTACTTGACTTGGACTTGAAACTGGACGTTGCTTGCTTCCCCTGTGAGCCTGAAGCATCCACAAAATTGGAACCACTTAGAACTAATGGTTAAATATCTGGCCTTAAGTAAGGGCAGCTCAACTGTGAAATACAAAGCTTGCGGGGAAAACTTTTCAGAAGTACACAGAAACTGGCAAATACACAAATGCAATGTTTAAGCAAAAGTACAAACAGATGTAATGTCTTTTAACACAAAAGTACATGCTGTTATTTTTCTAGCTAACACAGAACTAGTACACAATTTCAAAGAAATAAAACATAAGTACCCTGAGTCATTAAGACAGGAAATGCAACTAAGCATCAATGGAAGTTGATTAAATAATTCATTGATCACATGCTGTGACTGACTGATTATATCATGCACCCAAATTTCTTTTGGTATTACAAATATGTAATGAAAATATAGTTATATTTTCACTGACTGGAGGTTTATCGGCAAAGGCACTGATCTAAAACATTATTGCTTTTTAGCATGAGAAAATGCACAGAGATTTTTTTTCATTCCATAGCTTTCCATCCTCTTCTATTTTCTGCAAAGTTTGTACTAGAAGGAATATACAGTACATTCATCATGTGAACAGCACTTTTAGTTTGCAACAGCTGCATAATCACTTCATTCATTGTCAAACTTATAATGCAGGTCCACATTATACCTATCTTATGGAGAAAAAAATGTGGGCTGGAGTCCTGTTACCCCTCTTCATCCCAAACCAGAATGTTCCAATGTGTTTTTATCACAGTGCTTATTCAGACAAAAAATATATTCTGGAAGATAATGGTTAAATAATGCTGAAATCCAAATTATTCTGCAGCCAAGGGTCTTTGCGGCCAATTCTATTGATTAATAGACAGACAGACAGATTTGTACCTGCACTGCTATTATGATACAACGTAACACGGCTCTGGGTTTCATCTGTCAAGTAACACTGTGCTTATTAATTTAAAATGCTTAAGAACCTCCTGCAGCTTCAGTGTGGAAGCAAAAAATGCAATGTGAATAGATGTTAGTATGTACTTCTTTTGACTAGAAATGCAACAGGTGTTAGAAGTTACAGGCTTTTTGGTTCTACCTTAAAAAAAAACTTAATACTTTTTTTCTAAGAAAAAATAATAATTATGTAATCTGAAGTTCAAAACACATTGTTTTGTGTAATCTATGGCTCATAGCACATTATTAGAGCATATATGATTAACAATAAAGACATGTCACAACCTAATTAAAAATATTTCACACACGTATGAAAGTATGTTATCTTGAGACTTTTACTAAAATAATATTTATTCTGGAGTACTGCCACACAATTCACATCTCCCTCAAGCCTATAAGTTTTCCCAACATAAATGAAAACTATACTGTTGATAAAGATAGAATCAATATTAGCATTTTATAAAAAGTCTATTGTAAGGGCTACTTTGCAAACAAAAATTGATTTATAATGGCCTGAACATTATTAAAGTCCACTTCTATGGTGCACAATCTAATAAATAACAAGCTAACAAAAACTTTACATAGTTCTTCTTGATCTAGTTCTAATGGCACAGCATTATTAGTTTCTCATGTATCATGTTCCCAGATACAGTGTGTTGAAAGATTTATTCATCTTGAGTTGTGCCCTAAGGTAATTGGGTTTTTAAAGAACCTGAATTCTACAATTATATCCGTACCAAAAAAAGAAAAGAAAAGAAAAGACAGAACAGCCATCCTTTTTAAACTGACAAGAAACACTGAATCCCACGATTTAGGAATTTGTGTTTTAAAAGCTATTACGTTTATTTCCATCCTTTTTATTTCTATTTTTTTTGTATTAGCCCTTCAAATTGCAAATGCTCAACTGTCACAAAAGATCAGTGTTAGTGAGCCGCCAACATTAATCTTTTGTTTGAAGTGTATGAAGACAGACAAATAAAGGAAACATCACTAAATATCATCCCGAAGAAGCAGCAGCAGATATTGAAATTGTAAACAACAACCCATGAACACTAGTTGCAATGCTATTGGGTAGAAGAAATTTCTAAATATCAAAGATAGCGGCATCATCGTCAGCTGGTCCATAAACAAACAATAGTCAATTGACAACATTGGACCTTTTCTTCCTTGCTATACTACTGTAAATAAACATGCTCCCCTTGCCTGTCTGAATTCTACATGCCCATTTTCAGAAATGCCGCAGCAGATAAGTAACACTGTCATGTCCGTTTTGTCAAGTACATGCTGATGATCCTTTTCGATCTGCAGTTTGGGAACATTATCAAGGTCAGGAGCAATCGCTCAGAAAAGCCCTCCTGATGTGCATATATCTAGTAATTTCTGCAAGAAATAAATGGCACAATAATAACGCACAGTAAATCAAGTGCTTCTCTCTCACGCGCACAAAAATTCAAAAGGCTCATTTTAATAAAAACCTTTCACATTGCACAAGGAAGGCATATGGAAGGCATCTAGTCAAATGCGTAGAGCGCATTTGTGTATATTATGCATGTACAAACCGTCAACATCAAAATTGTTTACAGTGCCACACTTTGGGTTTATCTTCCTGAAGTCAAGCTTCTCTACGTGTTGGGCAAATGCCCACCTCTTTCAACTCCTCTGACCTCCACTTGTGTGTGTGTGTGACAAATTGGTTGTGAGGCATTTACAACTGATGCACATATCACAAAATTATTTCTGCCAAGCTTCCTCCATGACCTGCCCATGGGACATGACATGCTCTGAGACGCATTGCTCTATCAAACCGAATCTTTCCAGGACAATGCAAATTATGACAAATTCCATCATCCTGCATTATGCGCTTCATGCTAATCTTCCTAATTCGAGAGAATCGGGAGGGTTTGCTGTTCCGCTGAAGGGCACGTTGTCTGATTGAATGATGGTGAAAGAATGTTTGCAAACCCACCCACCCCCCATCTTCTAATCCCAGCTGTGGCCACCTCTGCCCTACAACCACCATCCAACCTTTTCTGCTATTGAATTTCCTGCTCAGAATTAATTCAGGATCCATGTGGTCCTTTTTGTTGTTGCTTCAGCACATAATAAAATATCGCCAAGGATTATGCTGTGGTCTCGGAGTTAAAGGGTATTTTATTTTTAGAACAGTATTCTGAAACAAATGTTGCCCACTGAGTCTTCCTGCTGACTTCTCCTAGGCTGTCAGGCTGTCACATTGGGAATGCAGCTTTGCTGATAAGTTAAACCGTCTCCCATAGTGGCTTTTGAAGCAATCATTTCAATGATAGGATTCAGGCGATTTCCAGTCTCAAACACTTTTGACTTTGGGATGTTATGCTGCTGGCTCAAAGCAAACAGTCAACCTGCAAGGCATTTCTTGAAAAAAGTCTCCAAGAAAACATGAGCCTCAGACAATTCCTCGTCGATTCAGAAGGTGGCAGTATTACTACACAAAAGAAGCTGGTCAGACATCATATTCGAATCCCATCTAGCAGAAACAAACATATTTAATTCCCAGAGATACATATATTTTATCCCATGGCATAATTTACTTATAACATTAAAACTCAAAAATGAAACCATTTGCAGCAATAACCATGATTATGATGTTAGTGGCATGAATGTTACCGGCCAGATTAGACTAAAATATACCTAGAACCAAAGATCAGGGGAATTTTATTATTTATTTTTAAATCATTAGCAACATCATCACTGGCAGAACTTGCACGCCTTAAATGCATCATCAGCTGGAGGTGGGTGAGAGAAGAAATGGTTTGTTGGGACAGAAAGACTGAAATTACACTGTTTGTATACACACACACATATATACACACACATACACAAATATATATACAGTATATATATATAGAGAGAGAGAGAGAGAGAAATGTGCAACATATTTTTTCTAAGAAAGCAGCAACAATGAAAATCTTTCCTTACAGCCACACGGGAAATAAAGACAAAAACACCAAAACAACTGACGTACCTAGAAATGTTACATTGTGGTTAAAACTGTCCTGTTCTTTAAACAAACTATCCCTATTACAAAGCTGAATTTATTATCATCAGAATTCTAAAACAGCAGAACTCTACAAAACAATCTAACTTCTTAATTACTTCTTCATTAGTGATCGGTTTTATTTCAAGCAACACTCTTGTCCAGGTGAAAAATGAACTTCATATCGAGTTTATTTTTTGTTCGGTAGTGTAAAAGAAGGCATATAGAAAACTAGAAGCCCTCAATATTTTAAGCCACGAGGAAGAAACGAACATTTCTCTTTCATTAGCCAGTGCAGCTGATGGTGAAGGTTTGTTCTGAATGCCACAGATATGATTCCTCTTGGGCTGCTACTTTAAATCTGAGCTCAACGACTTCTTCCGAAAAATGAAGCGCAACTCATACTTCCTCTCTAGGTGAGCAAGCTTACAAGACACGGACTTGAAGCAGCAGCTCAAATATGGGCAACTTTTGATTTAGCATTTGCATGCCAGGCTTTAAAGGGAATCTTGCGTAATCGGTTTGATGTGTTACTGAGTCTTTGTACATGCCTAATAAATACATAGCAGAGAGCCACATTAAAGTATTAGTAAGAAGAGACAGGGAGATCTTTAGCTTTGTACTTCATTCCCAGTGAGGCTCAAACCCTCAGAGGTAAATGACTATGTGAGCACCCTTTCAGAAAAGGCACCGGGTACACCCTGCGCATGCTGCAGCTTGTTGACATGAAGCAGGGCAGGCAGACACCAATAATACATGAAGTGTGGTTCAGAGGCAATTAGGATCAGTTGTCAAGGCCAGGCCATTAATGAAAGAACATGTCAGAGGAGCTGGAGACTTCAATGGTTGAGGGCAAGAAGGCGATTTAGTGTGACAGATCGAGTCCTTCCAATGTCCTCAGTGGTACATGCTAATACCAGCCTTAACAACCTTTTGTGGCAGTGTATAATGCGACTAACATGGACTTTGATTCAGCAAAATGACTGCTGCCACTGTTAGTCTGTCTCATTCCAACAACAGTAAGAGCACTGCTTCAAATAATTACCCACTTCCTTCTCCCTCCCCTTTCTCCTTGTCTAATGCAGTGGGCTTTTATGCACGCCATACAGTTTTTTGCTAGAAGGTCACAACACTTGTCCTGCTGTTTTCTGCTTGTTTATGCAGTGTTCTTTCCTTTTTAAAAAAAGAAGAAGAAGAAGAAGCTGAAATATATTTAAAAATGCTGCCTTGGATTAAAATAAAATTAAGAACTCAGCCTCTACTGGCTATGGGCGAAGTCAAGTGCAGGAAATCAAAGCAGGAAACACTGCCCTATCTGTGCAATCCATGGGGCAAGGAGCAAAATGTTACTGGCAACATCTTCACCCGGTCCTTGGGATTAAAAGCAGGAGGGAAGTGCCATCCTTATCCAAATGAGATGCTGGATCTGTGCCTCTGCACTGCTGCCCATTTTGATCATAAATGGAATCAAAACCGAATGCAAATCATTTAGAAGGAAACGTACCTTCGTGAAAAACTGTTAATACTTCTTGCAAGGACGTACTCAAAGTAGCCATATTTTAATATGTGTGGAATGAAAACATTAAAAGCAACTCAAATTATTATTTCGGGCCCCTTCTTTCTTTTTTGCTGTTTTAAAATCATAAGACTTGTCTCATTTCTCTCCACAGTTTAAACCTATTACCCCATTCTACAAATATTGGTTTCTTTTCACTGCCCAAATATGCTCTTCTTATGTTTTCCTGCCTAGCTTATCCCACATGTAATAATCATATAAAAATATACTAAAAGGCAGTAGGTGTGCTGTGAAGTTATTGTAACAGGTGAAAACAAAACTGTGTATTTGATGGAAGTGGCCATTCCTTGGCAGGGTACATTCAAAAAGCCAAGCATAGAGGCAAAAGACAAAAAATAAAACTCTCACATTGATCTTTCTTCTTTGCTCCTCTCCCTTCTTTCTTTCTTACCTTTGGTCAGATGGGCCTATTTCTATCACTTTTGTCATTTAGCAATGCCTTGACTGACCTTTCCAGAGGCAATACTTAGTTATGAATGACAGGAAAGGCTGTTTCTGGTGGGATGGTTTTGCTCCCCCTCTGGTTTATTGTCACAATACCCTGCCTTCTTTCGTTTTTCTCTTCCTGTAACTTTTCTTTTTCTTCCTTTAAGAAGTATGTGCACTCCTGAGGAAGTTTCTCAATGGTAATTTAAATACACAAAAAGTAAAACTGACCTATAAACTCACAGATGCTGGGTACAATCCAGAATGAAGCTCATATGCATTTTCTTAAACACCATCCTTGGATAGTAGAAGATTCATTCCATTTGATAAAGTGAATGAGGACATTCTATTAATTCCTACTTACCTATGGTGAGCAAGGGGGCACTTTGATTTTTAGTGGATAGTATGCAATGAATTGATGCTTTCAGGATAAATAATCTCTTGACTCACCCTGGAACCTACAGGGTAAGTAGAATATGCATATTCACTTCACTGAATGGAATGAATCCCTTTCTGAAGCAATGCCTTGCCCCAGCTCTTATTTTTATTCCTGTGTGCAGTTTCACTGATGCCAAGTCTGTGAGACTTATTAAGAACACCAACACTACATTCATACCAAACCTAGCAATTCAGTATTAAGAGTATAATAATGAAATATCTGAAAGGCTGCTGTATTATGTTCAGGATAAGTGATGCATTCTACTCACAGGTCTTCAAAATACAAATTCTCAACTCTGCCCCACCCCACCTATGTTGCCTCTGGGTCCCCCTCCCCCCGCCAATATATGTTAGAGGTAGAGGTAGATCAATGCCCATGGCTGGTAGACTTCCAGCCCAACAATGTCTGGAAGGGTAACAGGTTCCCATTCCAGTTGTAAAGGATTTCCTCATCGCTCTTTCCTCACAACTACATGAGCTTTTCAGCAGATCTAGAACCAGCTCTTGGTTCCCAACTGATTCTACCAACTGTCAGTATCCTCTTATTTCACCTTCATCTTTTGAACTCTACAGAATCGCTTCAAGTGGGCAAATGTAGAACTCACGTTACTTGTTTGGATAACATAGAGCCCAAGACCGCAGATCACCTTCAACAATTGTTGAATACTACTCTATGTAAGAAAATGTTACTTCAGATGTGGGTGGTAATGGTTTGCTTGATCCACCGGAGTTTGTTATTATTATTCTATCTATCTATCTATCTATCTATCTATCTATCTATCTATCTATCTAGAATAGGCTATGTAGTGCCATTCATGTGTCCTTGGACTCCTATGTCCCATCAGCCCCAGCATGGCCAGTGGTCAAGGATGATAGGAGCTGTAGACCAGCAATATCTGGAAGTCACCTCAGTGGCTACTGCTTATATACTGACTCAGAGTAAATCTACTGAAATTAATAAACATGCCTATGTAAGGTCCATTAATTTCAATGGGTGTTCTCAGAGTAAAACTTAGTTAGACACTACTCAAAGGCCACATCTGCAGCTTTCATTTACATTTAAGATGCTTCTTACAGTGTTGTACCACTTTAACTGTAATGGCTTCCCCTCTCCCCAAAGAATCCTGGGAAGTGCATTTTGTTAAGAGAGTTAGGAAATATCTCTTCCCCTCACAGAGCCACAATTCACAGACTGAAGAAATGATTGTTAAACCACTCTGGCCATGCTCAGGGGACTTCTGAGATATGCAGATGTTTGAATTTAAAAAGTAATTAAAGGAGGGGAGGAACTTATGGCTCAATGTGGACTGAGGTTGCTCAACGGAGTCATGTTGGAAAAGAAAGCTGGAAAATGGGAAGAGTGAAGGAGTTGTATTGATTAAGCACTTAAAAGCTTATTACAGTGATCTGGAAGAGACATGCCTGTCCAGCTAGACCCCAGAACTGACTCAGTCCTGGGGATACACAATATCCTTTTGTTGCAGATCCTACTTGTTCTTTATATTTGGGAAGTTTTGCTCACATCTGGGGCAAGTCTACTCTCTCAGCTTGTTTTTCTGAATATTCGCAGGAGGAGCATATTTATTAATTATCTGACTCAAGCCTGTGTAACACTAGCAACTGCTTCATCATTGAACCTGCCAGCTGAGTGCTAGTGTTCCAGTATCTAAAATGCTGTGCTATTCCTTCTTGACATAAATGTTCCCAGCAAATGCAAATTCTTCAACTTTCATTTAATGGCATAGGTACTATTGCTTCCTTTTGTAACTAAGCATTTCTAAATTGTATTCTGCCTCAATAAAGTCAAACTTAAAACAGGGCTTCCTAATTTATTAATTCATGCTTTAATAATATGTTGCTATGCGGATATGGCAATAAATATCATTAAAAGCATTAGGATCAAAGATCCCTGGATATATAGATGGCAAATGAAATTCATAAAAGGCCTCATACTTGACTAATATAAAAATATATATCTTACTTTAGAAATAGTTGTGCTTAATGAGACATCTTTCCTTGTAATTATCTTTTCCCACAAAAATGAGCTTGTTTTAATAATAAATAAATGAATACATTTTTCAAACCTAGTAGTACAGAACTGAATGCAAACACAACTTTATTACAAATAACATCCTGTGCAGCAGTTCAGAATTGAAATAAATGAAGTAGAATTAAATCTATTATTTTAATGCATACCGACAAACAGGCACACACAGTGACCCTCATGCCAACTAAAACACCTTGAAAACTAAAACCACCATAAACGCTGGGTGACACCAGTTATGCTGAACAGAAATAAACTGTGGGACAAGGGTGGAGAATTATGTGGTAGTCATTTTTTCTTTATCCCCTTTATCCCCAATGTAAAGATATAGCTAATACATGTTTGTTTTTCATAAATTCTTTTACAGGGAGCGAGATGATTCAAGGGGGCTTTAAAATGAGTCAAGTAAATGGGATTTATTTTGTGGGAGGGATCTACGAGAGAAATGAGTGTCTGTGAGTAAATTACACCAAAAAAGGGAATTGATTGGAGGGGGCTGGTGTTTCGGGCTCCACCTTATACAGTGGTACCTCAAGTTACATACGCTTCAGGTTACAGACTCCGCTAACCCATAAATATTACCTCGGGTTAAGAACTTTGCTTCAGGATGAGAACAAAAATCGCACGCCAGCAGCGCAGCGAAAGCAGGAGGCCCCATTAGCTATAGTGGTGCTTCAGGTTAAGAACAGTTTCAGGTTAAAAACAGACCTCCAGTACGAATTAAGTTCTTAACCCGAGGTACCACTGTATCTATTTTGCTATCTTGGGTAAGACGCTTATTGCCATCCAGTCCCGTGATCTGCATCCAACAATAACTAATCCAATCTTTCTGGGAACTTACAACCAGCGTTGGGCAACAACATCCCTCATTTGTCCTATCCCAGCCACTTGGTTGTCAAAGGTTGTCTGAAAGAAAAGACCTCCCTTCTTCCCTTAACTCGCTCAGGCGTTGAGAAGCCTTCTTGGTGGTTCTGCTGCCCTCAGAAGTTTGGGGATGGTGGTGGCGGCCTGAGAGAGGGCATTTTCTGTGGCAGCCCTGACGTTGTGGCCTTCCCTCGTCACAGAGCTGCATCTGGCACCTTCGCTATATACAACTTTCAGCAGATGCTGAAGACACACCTCTTTACCCTGGTACTTGATACCTGAAATGTGTGCTTTCAGGACCCACCCTATTTCTGTGACTGTGTCAAGGTCTGGTTCACGGGCAAACAAAGCCCCGGCAGGGAACGTCAGGACCGGGGGCAAGATGGCAAGGTGGGAGCAGGAACGGGGGTCCAGAAGCCAGGAGTCAGGAAGCAAAGAGTCCGAGGGTCAGAGAGCCGGAGTCAAGAAGCAAGGAGTCACAAAGTAAAGGGTCTGAGGATCAAGAAGCAAGGAGTCATGAAGTCAGGGGTCCGAGGATCAAGAAGGATCAAGAAGCCAAACGCAGCAAGACAGGGAACGTGTTGCTGTGGCAAAGAGCCAAAGGGAAAATGCTGACCTTATATCCCTTCCCAACTCTTGCCACCAGGTGCTGTGAGTTACCAATCGCCTCACCTGTGTGGCCACGCCTTGCCTCTTGAGAACAAACTTAGGAAGGCCCCAGTCCTGCAAAGTCCTATTGGTCACAGGGCCTGGCTCCTGCACGCACACCTGACAGACAGTAAATTGTTTTTAATACGGAGTTTTAAAATGCAACCTGCCTTGGGAACTGCTGGTGAAAAGTGGGGGGCGGCAGCAGCAGCAGCATCAACAATAACAGAGAATAAGCCAGGAGTCAGGACTGAAGAGCTATTGGAATCAGAGGTAAAACCAGAAGACGGGAAAGGACTGTGATACTATAAAA